>NC_090715.1:16649989-16969156 GCF_040954835.1 Lepisosteus oculatus
TGTTCCTGGGAAACCCAGCGTCAGTCTTGTGCAAGAGTGCCAGCCGTTTTCATTTTTGTAAGATGGTGTCCCATCCATCATACTGGTCTCTTTCTGCAAACCCATCCAACAAGTCCCTTCCTTTCGACTGTCAGCCACAATCGGGATGTACAAAGGTCATCTGAAATCCCAAAATGGTGGGAAATAAACACATGAAAAGGATCAAGAGCATTTCACACCAGGAATAAATATTTATATAAAATTCGCTGCCACACGTGCAATGCACATGGTGTAAAGACTGCTCTGACCAGCGCAATCAGCCTCCCGTGCATTCAGGTTTTTTTTCCGATCTGGTAAAGTGTATGTGGAGATCAATGGTCATTATGCTGTTTTTTCTGCGCTGTCTTATTAAGATTCTGCCTGAGAAATGCTGTTTTAGTTCTATCCATAAGTTTTAGCCTATATGTGGTTTTCAGTATGCCCTTTTAATTTTAGATACAATTTCCCTAGTCTATTTACTTCTCTGGTAAATTTGGCTTTTGAAGACTGTGTATTCTGTGCAGTTATCCCTTGCCTTGTTCTCCAAACTCTGTGTATTTAGCATTACCAGACTATGCTTTTTGGTTTGAATTAGTTCTTAGTTCTTTTGAGAGTAATCTGCATTTAAAGCTGAGGTATATATCAGTGGACTTTGCTTTGCTTTCCTTTTTTTTAGTTTTACATTTGCTTTTATTTAAATAATTGCTGTTCTCATTAGATAATTATGAGGTATACTAACCAACTCTTGTATTTCTTTCTGAAAAAAGACCCTGATGATCATTTAGTGGACATTTGAGTTACAAAGCTGAAAAAGAAACCCACATGAAACCTGCATTTCAACAAACGTGTTCAATATCAAAATGAGGAAGTATATACAAGGAATAATATTATTGTCATTTACACCTTTAGGTCTTTTTTTTTAGCTAACTTTGTTAACCTTTGCCTATCTGCAGTAAATATTTGAGAAGGGCAGTTTTCTGAAAGTAGAAAGGTGGGCTCTTCATTTTTGCCTATTGGATTTTCATCTTGCTTCCCCTTCTATTTCCTGGCCTTCATCTTGGAAAAGAGTTTTCAGAAGCTGTTGTTTATCCTTCCAAAAACTACTCATCCTGACAAATGATTTTCTAAACAGAAATGGCAACTAAGAATCATTGCAAACATATATGGTAGACGAGTGAGGAGAGAAATTTGGCGACAGGAATCTGCAGATGATCCACACTAATCTTGTGAATCGGTGGAAGTGATCTGGAGAACAATTTTATTGCAGCATCAGCAGTATTTTCGTGTGCAGATTGTGGTGATTAGGGCATGAGTGAGTGTGTTCTCTCTTCTACATCCCTTAGTAATGGAGCTGCTGTGTTTTGACAAAGTAAAATCAGATTGCCGCTGCAATGCATGACTGAGAGGACTGATTGTTCTCACTTTCTAGGGGGGGAATGTAATCCTTCTTGCATTAAACAGAGATACCAGCTGCTGCACTTGAACAGAAACTGTACTGCTGCCTTATATGGTTCTGTAGATGCAAAGCATGCAGCACTGAAAATGAGTTATACCTCACTTTCAATGCATTCTCAAACAGCTCCACATGAGCTTCCTATCGGTGTAGGACGAAGTGACTAGGAATAAAATGCTATCTTTGGGAAGACACTGGCATGTGATTGTATGTTATACGAAAATAAAATGCTTGTATGCATTTATACACTTGTGCACACGTGACATTAAGTATCTCTAAACAAAATAGACTCCTTTTTTGGTGTAGATTGTTCATTTAATCGCTTATATGATGAGGGTTTGTAGAAAATGGTGCCCTGCTGGCTGAAAGGGGACAGCTGGACGTGGACCGTAGTGCTGCAGGACCAGACACCGCCTCACAGACTCCTGAACAGAGTCGGACAAGAGCTGTGCAGTTAAAGCGTCATGTGCGCTGGCTTCTTACAGCGGCTGGACCCCGGGCAGGGTGGCGTGAGGGTGGGGCGGGCACCTGCCCGGATTCTTTAGGTTTTACATCTGTCTGTCTGAACAGGCCAGTTTCGCCCGAGTTTCTCCTTCCAAGCTTCCCACTTGAGCTTGGAACTCGTTGGTGGAGGTGGGGTTCCTCTGTTTTTTCCCCCCTTCCAACTTCTTTCTAAGCCGTTTTCTCCTGATTGCTTTTGACATCGCACACTTTTGGCTTGGCAGAACTTGAAAAATGGCTTTCAGGAATATTATTCTTATAAACAGTAGAACTCCAGAATTTGTTCGCCGCTCAAAGGAGGAGCCTGCCAGCACCAGCACATGTACAGTAATACACTGCAGCCTGGCTGGAAGTGAAACCAGTGAAACCAGTGACCGTTTCCACTATCCACGTCCTCTTTATGCTCAGTGAGGGTTCAGCACCGACAGCCCTGCAGCCTGAAACAGTCCTGCATGTTAGACCATGCTCGGCCAATCGCAATCACCACTTCCCAGCATACGAGATGATTCCTAAATGCATTAAAAACACAGCTGGGAGGTTCAGGGTTTTCTCCATTGCCCTTTAAAAGTGATAGTAAATAAGACCTCTAAGAGGTTCAAGAGCCAAGAACCCCACACATGAGCTGTTATTCAGGACAGCGCTATTCCTGGGAATGTATTGTGGAAGGTAGTTGTTGAGAGGGGAGCTGCTCTAGAGACTTCTGAATGCCAAACCCCAAACTGTAAAGATTATTCCTAAACAGTCATCAAGTGAGAAAAAATTCTAGATCCTGATTCTGAGCCCAAACACCTTCTGTATTTCACCTTCTGTGTGTCCTCCCTGTGTTTAAAAGGGTTCTCCCTGGGTGCTCTTATTTCCTCCCATCTCCCACAGACGTGCTGATAGGTTGATTGGTTTTATTAAATGGTTAAATTGCTCCTTCCATGAGGACCAGGAGCAGGGATTGTCTGCAACAATGCCAAAACAAATGTAGTAGGAATACTGGTGAAGAAGATGCTGTATCTTTGTTAAATTAATAAAATATTCTCACCTGAACATGTGTGATGGTCAGAGTAGTCACTCTTAAGGTATATTAGCATGAATGAGTTTTTGTTCTAGGTGCTGATTTTTGAACTAGAATGTTTTGCTTCATAAAACACAGATGTTCTTTTTTATTGTCTTTAAAGTAAACAATACTTCACATTTGTTTCGCAGAAATATTTAGGATTCTGTGTGTTTGTTTACTAAAAAACAAACAGGAAAAGCAGAATTAAAGAAAGACGACAGGAACTCAAACTGCCTGATGTTGTTCGCTGTTCGGAGCAGTTCTGTTCTGTCTTGGGGAGTCACGTGTGCACATCTCCAGCAGAACTCCAATACGATTAAACACAGCCGGGGCTGACAGGGAGCTGCTTAAGTACAGGTTTGAAATTGAAAACAGGAAGACGAGAGCACATCTTAGTCCTCCTGTGACCATTCCACCACATGTTGTATTTCAGTCATTCACAGCTTTTGCCAAATGTCGGCACTTCATGAATGTTTGCCTGTGTTGTGGGTCACAATGCGACTTTGTTTTCTGTTTGTCAAACCTTCTGGAATCTGCTGTGAAACAGGCTTAGTTTGCTGCGCAGCTTCTAGCAGTGCAGTGTCTCCAAATGATGTCTGAAAAGGTCCCTAAACCATATTGACGTACTCCCCAGAATAATATGGTGAAACCATTTATGATAACTAATATGTGCAGGACAATATAAATCAATAACTTCAGGGGTATCTGAGGTAAGTTTTTTAACTTGGTTTCAATGGGATTCAGTCCTCTGCACATATGATTAGTACACAGTGGAAACTTCAGGATGTGGATAGGATTGGCAGGTGTCAATCAAAGTACTCCCATCAGCGCCAGTCTCACCTTTTCTACTTTTTAGAGCTGTAGAATCCTTCCTCGTGTGTTCAGTGCCCAGCAAGCAGTGGTTTGCTTTTGAAAATACGCATTAACATCTTTTCCACACAGGCGCTTTTTTACACATGTTTTGGGAAGGTCCAGATGTGGTTAGGTTTTGGAAAGAAGTTTCTTTTTCTTTATCCACTATTGTAAATAATGATGGTCTCTGCTTTCACCAAACACTTTTGCAGAGTAATGATTCTGATCTCGGCTGCAGACAAGGAACGGTGTTTCTATCGTAGCTTCACAGCTGCTGTTTCTTCAGTAAATGTCAGTAGGTGTCATTTGGTAGAAACCTTAGGGGGGAGGGTACTTCCAATGGAAAATGGAGGATTTTTTATTAGACTTTTTGCTCTTATTTTGGTCCCTGTTTTTGATATTTTAGATGAATAAAAACTGGCATACAGTATATAAACATCTTTTCAATGCTAACGTTATTCCACGCATATTCAGAGTAGAATGTTATTCCACTTCTCATTTGTCATTGTCTTTTAAAGTGCTCAACATGAAGAATTCATCTAGTGAGTCATCTTTATGGCTCCAACGCCTGTTAATTTCCACAGAAACTCTGAGCCGTTGTGGGCCACAATGACAGTTTTCCTGTCTGTGTCCACTGAGAAGGCTGAATTAAACTGTTTATGTTGTAGGCACTCTCTGCTTACTTAAAGTTCAGATAAGGATTTCCCTTAATACTGAGCTAATACGTGTTGATAGTTGACAAAGCAGGTGATTTGGCTGATTTACTTCACTGAAAACCACTTGGGCCGTATTTATTACACTGATCCTTGGAGACCAGATTGTCACCTCTGTTTCAGATGGGAGTCAATGTCCATGGGCGGCGCATTCCATCCAACCAGAACAAACGTGGGGCAGCAGTTTAAGGGCTTCAAAAGGATCTCTGTTTGTGATGTTTTATTTTGCAAACAGTCATAGCAATAGCACAAAAGCAGTCACATACTCATAATTTCCTGCTCTAATAAAAAATTAATTTGTACAACATAGTACTCTAAGCATTCATAGCCCTGAACCTGAGCTCATCGATGGTGCCGATGCAATTGAGAATTTTGGGTACTCACATCCGGTTCCCTCATCTTCCTTGTTCTGCAATGAAAAGGCTCAGTTCATTTTCCTTACTTTATGCAATGGGATGTATCTGGTCACCCTTCCCCAGACTGATTCCTGAGCAGCACAATCTGTTTAAGAACCTGAAGGCCAGTCACATTGTACACAATATTCTAAATGAGAGCTTAATTGTGCACTGTAGAGTTTAAATATAACACCCCTTGATGTCAAATTCTTTACTGTTGACCGTATTTGCCAATATCTTTGCCTTTCTCATTTTACCATGGCTTAATAGGGTGCAAAAAATGTATTTATTTTTCTCGGTTGTTATTCAAGTGCTATTAATTAACTGAAGAAATAGGGACTTTTTAAAAGCGTTTTGCATATAAAAACAGTACAGTCAAATGCTAATGGAAATGGACTATTTTGACCTTAAACAAGGAGAGCAAACTGCTCTCCTCGCAAGAGTGCTGCATGCTTTCAGTTAAAGTAATGCAGCCTGGGAGTGGGATGAACATTGAACTGTGCAGCATCTCTGTCGTGTGAAGACACTGCCCCACTCTCCTCCCCCTCTGGCCACATAGTCCAGCTGAGGCCAGTCCCTCAGGGAGCCTCGTGTTGAGCTGTGGAGTCCAAGTCATGACAGGAACATTCACTGGACCAGCTGCTTGCTGTCTTTGCCTTAGAGGGACAATTTGCACTTGACAAGAAGTCTGTATTATTTGACAACAAAAATACCCTGCGCTGACTGACAAATGAACCAGCCCGTGAAAGATATAAGCACTAATATAACACGTGTTTGTAACCCATTCAGTGGAGACCTTATCACTTTCAATGAAATATAGGATTTCAGACCTCTTTCTTTACAACCCTGAAGAATGTAAAAGCGATCTGTGCACGCCTGGGTTTGGGGTGGTAATAATCCATCAAGAATGTGTAGGTGTGAGTGAGCGTAGCAATTAGTGTAACTGACCTAATCCTGGAGTGAAATGGTGAGTCTGGACTGCACTAGTGTGTTAAAAGATATGTCAACATAAAATGTGAATCATATTTCTGGTTGAAATTAATGCAGCAAACAGTCATTTCTGGCTTTCCTTTATTTTTAAGGACTTTATTAAAAGGTTTGTCCCTCATTGTTTTAAGGTTGCTCATCTTTTGTGTTTTGTGTTTTTCGCAAACAGCAGAAATTATTTGAAGAAGATCTCAAGTCATCCAAGCTATTTGGTGAGGAAGGGTGGCTCTGTAGCTCAGGATCTGTGCCTGTGGCTGGAAGGTTGCCAGTTCGTATCCGGCAGCCGGCAGAGGAATCCTACTCCGTTGGGCCCCTGAGCAAGGCCCTTCACCCCAACTGCTCCAGGGGTGCTGTATAAATGTCTGACCCTGCGCTCTGACCCCCAGCTTCTCTCCCTGTCTGTGCGTCTCATGGAGAGCAAGCTGGGGTCTGCGAAAAGACAAATTCCTGATACAAGAAACTGTATATGGCCAATAAAGTGATCTATTTGATTTGAATAGTTACTGTAAATACATCATAGTGAATGCATGAAAGAATTACAAATTAAATTCTTGTTCAAACGAAATTAAATTCAATGTTTGTGAAATCTACATTTTGGTGTAAAAAGTTCTGGCTGGTCGTGTTGATTTCAGAGCGCTTTACCTTTCTGCAAGAGTTCCCAGAGCTTGATCCCGTCTTCCAACTTTATGGCCTCTTGCTTATCTGTGTCTGGTGTAGGTCACTGAGCCCTCAGCCCTCCACCCCCTGGAGCTGAACTGTCCAGAGCCTCATGGTGTGAGCACTCAAATAAGATTGAAAAACAAGATAATTAAGTGCAAGATAGAGATAAGATGGGTAACTGGCATTTTTCGAGGAGTGAATTGATCTCCTGGCACATACGTGAGTTGATAAGGCCAGCCCAAAACAACCAGGCAATTTGTCAACTTGCTCTTTATTTTGCAGGAGTGTCAGAAACCCCTAATTGAAACTCCTCTCACACGGGAATGGTAATTGGTTGGGGAGGGGTCATTGCTGGAGCTGTTGGAAGGTGCTGGTGCTGTTCTTTCAGCTTTTAGCATGGTGCAGTTTACAGCTTAGTAAAATCAGCTTTAACTTGAAAAATGCTTATTTTTAGTAGATAAATTAACTGAACAATAAATGAAATTTTATTTTAACCTGGTTTCTTTGTATAACAAGGGACAAAAAACAAGATAATAAGGTTTCTACTTGTGCACAGTATTATAGTCTTCTGTCCTGTCAAATATCTTACTCTCATGGGAATTTCTAAGATCGCATATCGCATGTGACTTCCTACTAATGGTTCTCCATCATTCCAAATTCCAGTCCTAAATAATGGTTTTCCAAGTACAGTATTTGTCAGAAACATTCTAAAAATAATGAAATGTTAGTTTTTTCTCATTTCAGTTAAAGAGTATTTTTTGTGCTATAGTGTGCTATTGTTAAAATACTAATGATATACCGTGTGTATATGTACAGTAAGTATAATAATGGCCAATATCTGATACATGATTTATACATTTGTCTCTTACTCTGGTCCCAGTAATGAGGGTCACTCTTACTGCTGTTCCATGGCTACAGTATGTGTACTTTCTTAGACATGGTCGTCAGGAGTGTGTTCACATCAACTACACAGTCCAGAGGACTGAAGGGGTGTGTCTGCCCAGTAACTGGGGAAAGTCTTTCCACTGGACAATGGTTTTGCAATTGAGGCAGGACACTGGAGCCATCAGGCCCATTCAGTACATTCTGTGACTGACTCGGGGATCCAAGTGCATTTAGAAGAGAGACACTGATGTACAGCAGCCCATCCTACTGAGGGAGTGAGGGAACTAGGTTCCAATGATGCACAGCATTCTTCTTTCTGGAGCAGCTCTCCAGACCACGGACTGGGCCCGACATTCTGCTTACGCGCTGCGTTTTGTGCTTTTATTTTTAGAGCAGACAGTGTTTGTTTGGGATGGCACATGTTGGTCCCACCATGAGTCCTGCTTCTTCCCAGCAGCTGGACGGGATACTGAGGTCAAACGGCTCATGTGGCGTTGCTCTGCAAGCCAGGGGCGCAGTGGTCTATAAATCCAACACTGGGCTCCCGGGGCACAGATGTTACTGAGCGCCCCACCATGTGGCACCGCTCACTTTCTTCAGCACCCCCTGAAGAAAACATAATGCGAAAGAATGAGTCTCCCTGATCGTTTCAGGACTGGCCTCTGCCTGCTGGCCTGCTGGCCCATGAGCCATGTGGTGCTTGCAGTGGTTTTGGTTGACTTTAATTGCCTGTCCCCTTGATTCTCTCAGGTTGTGCCTGTATTCTTGGTAGAAGTAAACCTCATTTGTCATCGCAGTGTGATGTTAATTACTATGTGTGCAGCAAGCTCCTTGCAGTGTATTTATACAAAACAGAAAGCCTAGTTTTACCCGCTTGCTTGCCATCTTAGTGGAGTCTGTAACAAAAAAATATTTTAAGATTTTCCCCTTGTTTGTTGGTCACACGAGGCGGAATGAGGAATCCAGCGAATGAACTGCTGAAAAGCGGAAGGAGAATCCATCTCTTGTCCTTCACTCATCCAAAAATCAGCCTTTGTTCTCCCTGGATGCTGTAGGTACCAGTCGACAAAGCCAACCGGAACACATGCACTAAGGACAAGAGGAATTAGAGGAATGCCACATGATGCACACAAGAGAAGTTTCCTTTTGAAATAGCCAGTATCCCTCGCAGAAATAAAAGTTAAAAAAGTCCCCGTTTTCTGGCATGGGTAATGCAAGCACAGTCTCTTTTCAAAATCCTTCCTTAATTATGTGAGTTTCAACTCGCGAGTGCCTTGATATACTAGATTAAGAAGTTTAATGAACCCACTGGGGCTTTTACAGACCTTCTAATGGTCCATTTTTATCATCCTACGACTTCCTCCAGCAGGCCCTCCAGGGGATCCCTGCAGAGTCCTGCTGGAGCCCAGAGATAAAATAATTGGCCGGGGTTCACAAACTCCTGAGAATAGGCTCACATTTTTACCATATCAAATTACTGACAGACCATGGAGTTAAGAGGGGAATATTTTGAAGATGAGCTCTGATTAGGGTCTAGCATCTTTCTGTATATCCTTTTTTATCAGAATGCATTATTTTTTCTCTTGAGTATTAAAAGGATACAAAGAAATTTAAAAACGTTCTGTAAGATACAGCAAATGTCAGTTTCTAGTTTATATTATGCAAATTTGGTTTCCACTTCTTCTCCTACAAGACATTTTTATATCAGCTGGATTGTAGTCTTACATTCTCCATTAGAAGCCAAATATGAACAGATATTCCCAGACACACATACAGGTGAGATGTATATGGCTATTTTGACTGTCCTACAATTTGCAACGGACACCTGAGTGGCCAGTCATTGCTTGTATTTGATATCTTTGCTATGTCTCTGTGTAGGACTGAGCTTTGTAATATCATTTTGTTTGTGATCCTGTAATTGAGGAGTAAAGTGCTATTAATTTCAACAGAAAATGGGGACTAGATCTTGTGCAGGTAACAGCTGGATGGAATATAAGAAAGAGATGAAGAAAGAAGAAGAGCTAAGCTCCTTATTTGTATTTGCTTGTTGTTATATTAACTTTATATTGTTGCAATGGACATGAAACAAAACTCTTCCCTGGAGTTCAACACCGTAAGGAATTTAATCCTCACATTGTTCATAAATGCAAGTGTTGTGTTTTCGAAGAAGCCAGCACTTCATGAGAATGGCTCCATGAGAGTCAATCGAGGAAATGTGTCACCAGGAAACGGCTGTGGAAAAATATTTGTTGTTAGCCAAGCCCACGAGTTCTCTGCTCACTGGATAGGCATGTTGGTTTTACGCAGGCAGACCAAGAGGGACGTTAATTTTGGTGATGATAAAGCAAAAAACATAAAAGTAAATTCCGACTGCTCAAAGATTCTCACTAATGCTTCCCACGTTAGACTTGCAGGGCTGCTTGACAGTAAGTCAGAACAGCTTGTTAGATAATCTGACTTAATGCTGGGAGAACTTGAAGAACTTTGCTCCGAGGAACCAGTTTTGTCTCACTGATGGGCTTTGGTTGTTAGTGCGATGACACTTTCCTCTAATGTTACCACTCAGAGGGGACAGATATCCCACTGGGGCAATGCAGGGAGACTTGGAAATAGGAAACAAGAGCAATCATTGATAAAAATAGCTGCAGGACTTTAATCAGAAGAAAACGAAGACACTTGCTAGAAATCTAAAGAAGTTTCCTTTTTTGTTGTTAAAAAACTTCAAATGCTAACCTTTTTGTCTTTGTGTAAGAGGTGCAAGCATTTCTTTCCTTTGGCAGATGCAAAGTAAGATTCATAAAAAAAACATTTTTCAAATCCCTGTTGTTCAATGGACAGAGTCAGCGGAACACTGTACAGTATATAAAGCTGCCCAGTCATGCTTTTGAAGTTGATACCCTGACTACTTTTAGTACACATCTGGAAGGTATCCTCAGATCAATTAGCTGCTAGGAGCCAAACAAAATGGATGGTCAGAAAAATATCTTCTCATCTGTAATCTTTATTGGGTTGTCCTGTATAGAACAAGAAAAAAGTCAATAAGCATTTTTTTTTGGCAGAAAGTGATTTTCTTTTTTTTTTAATTCTAACGTAAAGTCTACAAAATTGTAGTTGACTCTAAAAGCTTTGATTTAAGTTTTGCAATCAGTTTTATTTCTGTTCAAATAGGCTACTATATTTTTATTTCTTAAGAGTCCCCAGTTCTTTTTTTAGAGAACAAAATAAATCTGGCTTTAACATTTCTAAATACAGCAGGTTTATTCAACAGTGGCACAGAGCCCTGTGTTTATGGCTGAGAGATGCGGCAAAGGCTGTAAAGCAACTCTCTGCCTCCTCACTTTAAAGTTAACTAAATGCGCAAACTGCGCACAAACTATAGACCTTTATTTGAGCATTTGTTTGTGGTAAGATGCTTAGCTTCTTCTGCTTCTTCCACGCTGTCTTGTGAAGTAAACCCCACAGATGCATGGGCACCATTAATCATCTGGAAGCACTGGAAAGATAAATTCCTGTTTGCCCTGGACAAGGTAGTGTTTGAGGGTGTGTCTGTGTAGCTGTCAGCTTGTTGCCTGCTGTTTGTGATGGAATGCTTTAAGATGCAGGCTGCTGGCGTCTCTGTGGAGTCCTCCTCAGACCTCACTCTGAAAGTGATCGCAGCACAGCTTGCTGGGTTGCTAACCCTGGGCTGTTAAACAGCTCATCCTGATCTTCTCCCAGCACAGAAAGAGTCGTTTGCTGCATAAATTTTATTATCTAAATCTGTATCGGACTCATTGAAGAAGACCAGTTGAAAGGATTGTTTCAGGGAGATGTTATAACGTTACCAGGCCGTCGATAAGACAATGGTGATGACACGTCAGGATGAATCTGCTGTACATCCTGCAGTACTGTTCTGAAAGTAGTTTAAATTCACAGGCAAATCTCCAAAAATACATAAGAATAACAGGCAAAAACATTAATGTGGCTACTGTTTTATACGTTTTTAGTTCAGTAGGAGCAGAAAACATCTTTAGTAATAATTCTCATTATAAATAAGTATTTTGGAAACAGTTATATTTCTATCATCTGGCCTGACTTACTTGAAATTAAAAACATTTTCATTGTTCTTTTGGGAGTTGTTTCACTAATAAAATATATTTTCTCACTATACTGAGCAAACTAAATATGGATTTTATTTTTGTTTTAACATTACTACACACCAGTTGCTAGAAAACAATATTTGATTGCACCATTTCAAATATTTAAAAATATACCCTTCTCTGACTGTTGTGAATAGGCAACCAAGAAATTATCTGCTCTTTTAAAGGCTTGTGTCCTGTATATACAATTAGGAACAAGCCAAGGTTCATTTCACAGTGAAAATAGAAAAAAAAGTTTCAACTGTTAGGTCTTCTTCGGGTACCTTATGCACACCGCATACCTTATGTTTTTTCTAACCATATGTTGTTTTAAATTTCTTTCTACTTTTCAACATATAATACAATTTTACCTGTTCCTTTGCAGCCAGTCTGTGCTGACACAGGTCCCCACTCAGATCTTTCTGTATGTGAAGGGGCTAGTAAGTCTGAGCAAAGCACGAATACAATGTTGAATGAATTCTATTAGAAACTAAATTACCTTTAATAATAAAACGACATGTAATTATGAGTGCTATTAAAAAGGGTGGGTTTGAGGCAGAGAGGTTAACATGTGGCTTATTTCAATTGAATCACTCCCTAATAAAGCTAACATTGTCGTGGCTGAAGTATAGGACGCCTTGCACTGGGCACTGAAAGATTAATCGGTCATCTCAATTAAATGAAAAAGAAAAAAAGGGTTTGTGCAACAGCCCTGGTGCGACCCTCACTTCTGATTTGTTAGAACAAGCTGGAGAGGAGCCAGGGGAGAGATTTAACTCAGGAGTCCATTCCAACCTTCCATGTTTACCAAGAGGCTTGGAATCTCTTCCCTGGCGGAGAGCCGGCTTTAATGTGGACAGATCTGTGCCAGAAATCAGTGCCCAGACCCTCCCCCTCCCTCGTTCTTACCCACAGCTTTATCACAAAGAGCTCAGCTGCATGTCAGTCCCATATTCCCCCATTGATGAGTGTCTGTTCCACCACCTAGCAGCACTCCAAGGTAAAAGAGACGTGGACCAGCAAAAGCCTTTGAAAACCTAGAAGCCGCAGAATAATTTATACTCATTAGGGCATTGTTTTTGCAGGCAAGTTATAATAGTCTACTATCTACAAAGACACGCTTTGATGTCAACAGTTGTTATCAGGCAAAAAGCTGGCTCTGAAAGAAAAAAAAGTTTTTATCTGACAATTCTGACCACCACTTAAACTGTAATTTTTCGGGGGTCTTATTAATTAGCCAGGCCTCCATGATGTCTGAGAATGTTCTGACTGAAGCGTATGGTATGGGATTGGGGTATTTAAAATCCACTCCACTTCACTTTTCGAAAGGAATTGGCTTGAGGTTCCCACAAATGGTAATTAAAAAAAAGGAACAAAGAGAAAAAATACATTAGTGTCATTTGGAATTAAAGAATTCTTTAGTTAGAGCTGCTACTAAGAAAGAACACTCAAGAATTATAATTAAAACTGAAATGCAATTTACAGCTTCCCGCATCAACTGCTTTCTGAAACATTAGGAACTGCTGTGTGGACATGTGCCATGTGTCAACAGAAGGATATAAAGTTAAATAAATCTCAGAATAAATAGTGTTTCTAATTAAGTGGATCATTTTACTATTGTATATGTGCAATCAATATCAGCATAATACACTTATCAATATGGGTGCAAGTTGCTATGTAAGTGTTGGACACAGTAGAAATTCTGAACATCTGAGGATAAGCAGGATAAGTTATAAGAAGATGAAAAAACAAAAATGATGATCCGTCGTATGTTTACTGAAAAAAAATGATAATAAAATAATTTTGGAAATGCATCTATCCATTTACTAACATCTTAGTCCAGTTCAGGGCTGTGGGAGAGCTGGAGCTCATCCCAACTAGCCCACGGACACAGGCACACACACTCCCACTAGTACCAGTTTTCCCAGAAGCCAATTAACCTACCAGTTTATTTTTGGACTGTGGGAGGAAACCGGAGCACCCAGGGGAAACCCTTATGAACAGGGTAAGAACATGCAGACTCCACACAGACAGCACCCCTACTCACTGTGCCACCATCCCACAATAACTTAAATTATTTTCATTGTAATGAAAAATTTAAATAACATCCTCTGGCGTTTTCCATATCTAGCCATATCTATGTGTGTGATGTTCCAGAGAGGCAACATTGCCATCAATGACACAAACACATAGGCACAGTTGTAAACACCCTCTCTGTTGGTTGTTAGTGAGTCATTATAGAGTAGGTCAAAAAAGTAAAACAAATTTAAGGACAAATCCTTTGACACTCAACAAATTTAGTTTTGTATATAAAACAAGTTTTGTCAGACAGAATTGCTTTTGGTAATGGATTTGTACTGAGAGTGCCACCGAATTCTAAATCACTATACCTGCAAAACAAAACAAACTCACAACACTCCTCACGTTATTCACATGACTGAACTGTGAGGTCTTCTTGTTGAGAACCACAGGTATCATTAATCCATTGGAGTGCCCTCACACCAGCATAATGAACACCTTGTCTGGCCTTAATGCTTTATTGAATCCGCTGATTGCTCCTGGTCACTTCTCCTGGCACTTTTAATGGCGGATGCACTTAAACTTGTATTAAAATTAAAGATCACTTACAGCTTTGGAGTGGAGCTGGCACAAAGTCGTTTATTTCAAGGTTGTATTAGTAGAATTGTGTCTTGAGAAAAAAAGCAAAACGTCTGTGAAGTTCAAGAATTTTTTGTGAGAAACATAAGCCCACATTTTAGACTTTGAGTGGGTGTGTAAAGGACTATTATGAAGATCTGTAATCTCCACATTCCCTGTGTCCACACAGAGCTCTGGGGCACAGCCAGAGCACTTAAAAGAACCTTTTTCAGGTTGGAAAAGAAAACTAACTCAAAAGCACAGGAACAATAAGAGATGGTGATTCCATGCAAGATGGTAGTATAGCATTCAAATAATCCTTTTTAAAGTTAAGTTCATGAGCCCTCAAACCTATTGCCTGTTTTATAGTTACAGTACGCCACAGGGCTAATCAGGCAACAGAAAACGTGAAATATCAGAGACATTATAAAACTAGGCTCAGTCTCCAGGCCTGATGTACAGTACGTTGCAGCTCAGTCCCATCTGTGGCATGAGCTTGGTCTGTGCTGAAGTTAACAGATACGATATCCATGGGCAGCATTCCACCCACATTTTCTATTATATTTATTGTGAAAATATACATGAACTGAAACAAGCGGTTTTGTGAGGAAATAGTTTCTGCTGGCCTGCATTCATAAAACCATATTACATGCGACTCTTTGGAAATTTGGGGTAGATGGTTGAAACGAAAGAAAACTAGGAGGCAACTTAATAGCGTGGTGTATTTTAATTAGGTCAGTAGCCCAGTTTATATTTCAGACTTCAGGGATGATATTCTTGTACGTGTTTATTTATTTGTTTATTTCCCTCAACCCGATGTTTTTTTTGGCCACCTCGAGTCAGATTGTGCCTGTGCCTTCCCGGGACGCGGCCACCGCGCTCTGGTGAAGCGCTGAAGCCGGCTGTAGGGACTGAGGGCTGTGCTTTCCCAGCCTGGTGTAGCTGGGGGCTGTGGGGGAACGGAGAGCCGGCAGACAGAGGGGCCGACTGCCCTGGGCCTCGGTCCCCCGTCAGCTGTCTCTCAGCGTAGCGGAATCGTGCCTCCTGTCCGCTCCGTTCAAATCACATCGAGACTCGCCTCCCGTGTGTCTTCAAAACCCACGTGAGAATTCGGGCTCCTGCATAAAATGTAAGTTAAAGACCTTCATTACTTGGTGCTTTCTAAAGTGATTTTTTTGCCTTTCTTTTTAATGTGAGCTGTTGTTCATGCATTTCACACATGAGTTGGAAAATAATTATTTTTTGTTCGGGTGGTGGTGAGAGGTCATATTTTTGGCGGATGGAGTAGAACGGTTTGTGTGCGACGATGCCCGTGGAGCCTTTATCCACTTTGTATTTCTTAATATTTCTTAATATGTTGGGAGAGGAGATGCAAATAATGAAGAATATGGTGAAATAAGGGTATGTATTACATCTGACAATAGTGCTTAATTCCCATTTCCCTTAATTATTATTAACATTTTCATTCTGCAAGAACTTGACCGTTTGGAGTACAAAGACTCTCAGGGATAGTTGGAAAATGGATACATTTTTAAAGCACTGACTCTATGAAGCTTTAAGTGATCTTAGAAAATGTTTTAAAGAATTTGAACTCCAACGAGGTCTAAGATTTTTCCACCTACAATATTTTTAAAAAGTACATAATCAATAACCAAAGATAAAGACTATTCTTATAGATTTTTCTGTCACATGTCTGTACTTTAAACACTATCAGTACTGCTTTGCTGCTTCCTGACCCAGGAAGAGGAATTGAATTTCTGCAGCAGCACTGTTAGATTGACATAATGTCCCCCTGAATTTCCATACTTGTCACCTGTATGATTGCTAAATCCTTTTCTAGTACTCTCTGGGGGAGCATTTTGCTTTTGCAGTACATCTCTTAGAGCAGATCTGGAGAATGCTGATTTCGGGTCTTACTGCCTGTGCCAACGGCTATCCTCTGGGCTGCTGTAATGTTAGACGCTTGCAGGATGAAAGTTAATCAAATTGTCCAGTAGTGTTATCTTGTTCCTCATCCTCCCCATAAAATAAAGATTTCGAGTTGCAGACTCAGCAGTTGACGACAGCCTCTTAATAGCTCTGTTCTGTGCGTATATACCAGGTGGTCTCTGTCAGTCTGGTGATTTATGCTTTCTTACTAACTCTCTCCCTCTTGGGCCACTTTTATTTAGTTAGGGGGAATTTAGCAGCACAGAGGTCATAGGCACCACAGTTATTGGTGGCTTGTGTGATGAAATGGAAAGATTTCTTTATAAGGCAACCTACTAAAAATACAGTAGATTAATTGTGAGAAACTTCAATTCCACCTTCTGTGGTTTCCAGGGCATTATTATTAGTTTGTAATGATGTTTCTCCTCTTTTCATTGTGCTTTATTTTCTGATGGAAGGTACATCATTCTCGGATGATTAGATTGAAAGCTGTATAGCTCAATAACTTACCATCTGAAGCAAATATGGAAGTGAGAGTTCAATTAAATCAAGTGCACAGGCTTTTAAACAGCTTAGCTGTCAATATGAAATACACAGCACAGCCCACGTGAGCTTCCACTGTTTATTTCCAATTAGTATCCAAAAAGAGATATGTACCTTATTAAACAACTGGGACATTTATAGAGCTGTCAGAATTTTCCTGGAGAGAACATATATTTTGAAAACATATCAGTTCACCCATATACAGTAGAAGCTGAGTGGGAACAGAGTTAGTATTGTTTTAATTTTTTCTTTCCCAATAATGGTGCTAATTTATGTTTAGAGTACAAATAGCAACTAACTTGTAGATATATATCAACAAGTGTTTAAGTCATGTGTCCGCGTGTGTATGTTTAGACACGCATATCGAAGGATTTGGAAGTTATGAATTTGAAAGTTGCTGTGCATACATCTTGATAAATAGATAAATGTAAAACTAGACCTCAGTCATACATATTTATTTACTGTATCTGTAAAGCAAGCACATACTATATCTATTAAATGTTAACAAATATTGTTCCATACCTGTATCTATTTATCAGCGTACCTCTTCTAAGGTTTTTGAGCACACCTTTAACCCAGGAGGTCGTTAGGACATTCACTGAGTGAAGACGCAGGGCCCAACACACACTGTACATCTGGAGTGCGTGTGTGTCGCGTTACTGTGCACAGAGTCCTGTGCCTCCGTCTCCTGGGAAAACAGCAATCACACCCCACAACCAGGACATCTCATAATCCCAGTTCATTCACAATTTGCAATAATCGTGTTTTAGAGCTGCATTCTCATATGCTGTTTTTATTTTGGGGGGATATCAAATCTGGTTACATTTAAACTGCGTTTCACTCCCCCTTTGGAGTGCGTGCGTGTTGTTTGGCCCATTAAGGAGATAGATAGATGCATAAATAATAAATAGATGGACGGATGGCCTGCCTTCATTCCTCCAGACGCTCTCCATGATATATTGAGTGAAAACATCGGCTGACACAGAAATTGTGAAAACAGGCTTTCAGGCCCCTGTTTGCCGAAATATATAGTGCATTGAACCCTTTGCTGAATGCTGATATTATTTATTTCCTGCGTATGGGCTCACTCGTCGTTCTGTGTCTGTCAATGTGATGCATTTATTGAATTAGGCCTCCGGATCAGACATATGAAGGCCCCCGGGCCTGTTTCCTGCGGCCCGGCCCTGCTGTCTGGGTGCGAGAGTGAGGCAGGACGGCGCGAGTGGACATGCTGATTTGTGAATGACAGGCCTGATAAGGTCTCCTCGAAGTCTGCAGGGCTGTGTGATGAGGAGCAGATCCTGGGAGGTCTCCTGAGACCTTCTCTGGTTACTGTTTTCATTGCCTCTACAAATGCTCCTATTAGCTTATAGACCTTTAGCTAAATTCTCTGGGAAACAACCACATTCCTGTACCTTATATATGTTGTATATAATGTGATCTCAAAAGCTGTGTACCCTTAACTCTGATGGTGGTGCTCGGATGTGTATGGGGGGCTACTTTTTTAATTCTAATTTATTTGATTTGTTTTTACTTTTTCTTTTAGTTTGTCATCCTGCCTGCAGCCTGCTATTAAATATATCATAGAATTACTTTAGGAATCTGAATATATATATTTTTGGGGAAATACATTATTGAAATAATTGCTGTATTGAGTTCATACAACCCTAGAGAACTCTATCTCCTGCCACAGTAATTCAATTCTTGCACTTAATGGGTTTAAGTAAAACAAAATATTCTTATTTATAGAAAAAGCACTTCTTTTAAATGTGCATTTGTGTAATAAGAGATTTTTTACTTTCTACTGTCCACAAATTGAACCAATGATAAATATGTTTTCTGCAGTAAATTAAAATGCTATTGAGTATTAGGATTCTAAACCCTTAAATGCTATAATAGGATAGTGTGTTAGAGTTAGTCTCCTGTAACTGTGGCCTAGCTGAGTCGAGTTTTACATTTCTACAGTATATCATGTAGCTGAAACCCCACATATTGCTGGTTACCACCTTGGGTCTTAGCAGTTAAGGTCTCGAAGATATTGGCAGATAACCACAAATAGTGAGGCAGATTTTATGTTTCTGAAGCTGCCCGTATATTTCCCTGAAATTTCTTATTATTAATATTGCGCTCAAATTATTGTTGCGACTTGGGGGACTATCGCAATTCCTGGAAACACCCACAAGCTGTTTGCCAGCCTGCGACAAGCGATTACGATGCAATTTGATTCGCAATAACTTAGGCGTTTGCAGAGCCCGGCGTTAACAGCGACCGAGCTCGGGGCATCGCAGCAATGACAGACGGCAGACGCTCTCTTGGTGCCCTCAGCTAAATCAGTTGCAGCACAAGTGACAGACAAATGCTTCAATTATACCTATTTAGCACGAGGGGGTTAAAGTGCACAGCCCCGGCCAGACTGTCTCCTGCGCTTGACCTGGTCACTGTCTTTGGGGAAGATGCTGTTTTCTGAACCGCTTGAACGGTCGGTGACTTCTGCTCGGCCTCGCAGTTTGCCACATCGGAACTTCGAAACACAGCTTTTTTAAACGTTTCAATATAATAAATAAGGTCATAACCAAACTTTGTGATATTTAACTTATAACCACTGAGGCATGGCGTAGCTCCGTACGATAAAGCCCCCTCTCTCTCGCGTTGACGTTTAAAAGGATTGAATTTAGTCCAGAAAAAATATGGAGCTATTTTTACATAGAAAGGAAAAGGCTTTGAAAACCGGCCAACGCGCATTCTCGACTGAAAAGTTTGCACCCTCCGAGAAACAAGAAATGGTAATGTTGTGACCGAAAGAAACGCGTCATATCCTCCGATGTGCATCATGCCTGGGTATTCCTCTTTACTGATGCTATGCCCTCTTAAATCTGAAAGCACTTTAGTCCACTACTTACATATAGTGAGTTATTAGGGCCCAGTATGAATGTTACATACACAGTATATAAACTTCACTCGAGCCAATGCGGAATGCTTAATTGACCAATCGGATCTAGTACATTTGGATTATATATACGCATATATTTAAATCAATACAAAACGCTTTATTCAGGTTACAATTTATATATGTTATATATAATACATATATATTACATGTTAAGACTGTTGAGGTACGATAAAAGTGTTTAGGACTAATACATGTACTGTATATACGTTTGTCTGTGGAGCCTTTGCAATCGATCTTAATCTGATTTCAATGTTTATTTTAATCAATACAAAACATGTCGCGACAGCAATAATTTAACCATTAAGAATTAAGTATGTTGTTTTTCATTTCATTGTCTTGTTACAATTATCATCACCATCACTTTTGGGAAGATATTAATAGGGAGGCGATATCTCCTTGGATGAGGAAAAGGAGCCCTGTGTCTCAGAGTCGATGACGTTGGCTACGTTTGGTAACCAATTTTTAAAAACGGAATTTGACCTTAAACGGACGAATTTAGAGGTTCTGTTGTTCGGGGATACTGGTTGCGATAGACTTATTGCTTTAATATTGCAGGCTCTTATACAACACGGTTTGGAAATATATTTATTCCAGTCACTAATCTATTTTAAACGAAAGGACTAAGGAGATAAATATTAAAAAAGATAGCACTAATTACAAGACATTAACCATTTGCAGGATAAAATATAGACTATCACATTTTATTTGATTTTTTTGTCTATAGGATACGACACCTCACTGTTCTGAGTTCTAATAATTAAGAAGTAATTTTGTTGATGCATTTAGAAAGTAAAATGCACATAGCATGTAATATACCCATAATTTAAGAGAAGGTTGGAATAATATGTAATTTACTTCTAAGAGTAGGTGAAGTGGACATGAAATATGAATTATTAGGAGTAGTGGCAGTAGGAAGTATTTGTGTGAGTATGTTCACTTTAGGTAGAAGAGTCGAATAAAGAAAGCTGGGATCTCAGCGTTTGGGATTATTTTATATTTAAACATGTTACGGGCAATCTGGAATGAACCTCCTCCGAAGGCAATTAACGCCACCTGGAGGACGTTTTAAGCATGGCATCAATTCGCAGTGTGTGCGCAAAGCGAGAGAGGTTCTCTGTGAGGGGGGTAGTTCGGGCTCGCAGCGCGCCGTCCAAGTTACAGATCTGAGAGGGAAAACGACCCAAGATGTATCCCTTCATTCTTCCATAAACGCTTTCCTTTCTTTTGTCTCCAAGAAATCTAAAGATAACACCAGGCTTCTGTTTTATCTAAAATAGGCAACTCGAAACGTATTCTTTTTGGCAGTGTTTACATCCGAAAACGAATTATTTCAAGAAGGCGATTTAAGTTTCACTTGGCATTGCTTGACAGATGCTTTCAGGTGCGTGTTTTGAAATTCAGCCGCGAAGTTTCTGATAAACTTTGGCCATGTTATGCCTTATATTCGCAAATATGCCAAGGTTTAATTTTTAAAATGAGTTATTATCTCGTTATCTTACCTCATTAGTCGTAATAATGATGCCAATAATGGTCTTAAAAGGTTATGAATTAAGATTATTTTCAGAATGTACCTTGTATTCTTCTGTTCAGTCAAACTCTTTTTACAATCTTAAAATTTGTGTGGATTAATTGATACATTCTTCTCCAAATACAAATATCCTGCGAATTGCAATCGTTGTCCTCTTTTTATCATTTTTGCAGTCAAAAGCTGTGAAGATTATTAGCTTCCCCGCCAGCAGTAGCAGTAAGGTGTAAATACTATATACGCATGGTTACGCAAAAATAATCAAACGAAGCATCTGCATTTTTTTTGTTTTACAAATATATATTTATATATAACATATTTTCTGTAGTAAATAATTTCACAAGTTTATAATACTTTTAGCATAAACATCTCGAAAGCGAGAAAAAACGCTCAAGTCAGAATCAACTTTCTAGAAAAGTTGTTTTCAGTAATGTGTGATGAACACATAAAAGTTCATTCAGTCACTCTCTCCTAATTGCTGTTTATAGTGATGCCGTGTTGAGAAGCAGTGTGTAACCCGTCTCTGGGCTGCGGTCTTCTGCATTTTAACAAACGTACATTTACGCTCTTAATGAACAATTGTCCTAAAGTGGCTGGTTTTAATTCATCTCTGCATTTAATATGTATAGGCTAATTTGAACGATCTGATTTGGATGCACTGTATATCCAGTCTTTCTAAAAGTCTGGGCAAACACACACATGTAAGACAGACATATGTGCGATATGCGGGTTCTTGCTTATATGTAAGCCTACAGTATTTATTTTGTACTTGTACGAATTTAAAAATTTGTCACACTCACTCTGACGCACATACAGCCGATATAATCTCAATGAGCACGTTTCTAATGGTAGACATATAATTTTATCACGGAAAGTCTCGGCGCGAATTTGTGAAAGCCGGTGAGCGTTTTTATTACTTTGTAACAGGACTTCAAACTCCTCTGGAGACAGATACCTCCGAGCCCTGGGCTTCACCTGCTTGAGCCTGTCCAAGTGGGAGAACAGACACAGATAATCCGCAATGATTTCATGTCCACTTCACCTACACATACTGGACTGTACAGTTCTTTGTGTGTGTGAAGCAGAGAACGGCTGTAATATAAGAAGGTGCTTATCTGTTAGCTACGAAAATGAGCCAGTTTGGGAATAACGACGGATTTTATTGCCCTAGAAACCGTTGCGATGAATTTTGATGCAATCGAAGGGACCAGAGCATTCACATCAGAATGTTTTTGGGACACATGCTTCTGTGTCCGTGCGGTTTTCCTAAGGTTTGCAAGTAAGGCGGGACGACTCCTGCTGAATTCCCTCCTCCAGCCCAGCACAGCTCCGTCTCCGGGGACTCGGCGCTGCCTATACTAATAAAAGAGCCATCATCTGGAAACCAGCGAAATTTGGATCGCATTTTCCTTGGCTGCCGCCAGCTATTGACTTTCCAAAAGTGTACAAGGCACTTAGACGAGATTAATTAATTAGAACTAGGAATAAACTCTTCTGCCTCCGTCAACACGCTAATTTAACTCCGGATGACTTATTTTCTTTTAAATCTGTATAAACCTAAATAGATTTTTTTTTTGATGGGGTATAGGTTATAGGCTCTCGTTATGTTTTCCTACCATCACTTTCCAAAACGTACAGGATTTGTTTGCGCAAAGGAAAACAATTACTCTGCCAAACGTCTTGGTTAACTTACTTACTTGGACAATTTCCAGTTGCCACTTTTTAGGAAAAAAAAACTTCGGTTTATTTCACGTAAAACATGGCGCGACCCCAGAGCTGTTTTATGCTTTTTTGTAACTCTATGACGTGCGGGTGCATCTTTTTATTCGACTTCCATTACTTGCGAATAATTTTCTTTTTGCGTGTTAATAGCTGTGCTGGGAGTCCTAGTCCCAGTGGCGGGACACTAGCATACAGTAACTACCTGCAGATGACATCTCTGTAGTAGACGCTCAAGGTTAATTACAGTACTAATTGTCAACTTGACATACTGTATAGAAAGTATTCACAAATGAAGCCGTCACGGATGAATAACAACATTTCATCTCCAGACGGCGTATACTGTGTTAAAGTCCTTATAGATATCAAACCATGAACATGGCACATGTTTTAGTAATCGTTAAAATCGAAATAAAGTGCTGAAAAAATTCAGATCTGACATATATTCATTTGAAAATATACAACGTGATTCGACCCAAGTTTAGGCTACACAACTTCTTGCTTAAAAGTTTCTCTTTCTTGTGACTTCTGTGCGTAAACAACTGAAACTATGTATGGGATTCAGTGGTTTAAACACATACATTCGCTATCGGTTTTACTTCTGCGTGACCATGCCTCATGCCCATAATGTAGTGTAGCATAATTTGTGTAATAGTGGAGTGGTGATTTTTACGTGTTTGTATTCACAGGTTTGCGTTGTTCGGCGCGGTTACACTGTCTGCCGCTGCTAAATACTGGCACCACGAAATTTAAATAATTTGGATTTGAGCAATGGGTATCATATTACCTCGTTTTTTGGCCTATAATAAGTACGCCACACAATTAAGTGTCTGGTTGCTACTGTGTCTCGTAGGGCATACTGTTGAACCGTTCTTGACTGAAATCATTATTTTAGAAAATTAAAAAAATAGATTGCATACTGTACATCGTTTTATCTGCGAGTAGAAACATTATTTTTATGCTTTCAGAGCAGTCAGTTAACCAGTAAAAGCGGTTTAATTGAAACAGACTTTAACAAAACTGAAAATTAAATTGTTCGTTTCATTTTTATTAATAATGTAGTAGTAAAAACTAAAACTATAAAAAGTTATTTATATTTTATAATTATTTATTTTTAATTTTAATTAATGCTGTACTGTACCTAGTCCATGGGTGTAATGATACAATAAGACTTGCCAAATCACGCAAACTACATGTGTTCATTATGTCTTTAAAAATATTTTCTCTCAGCGTATTCCTCCGCTGTTTGTAAGATAATTTGAATTCGTGTGAGATCGACTCTCTGGACATTAAGATATTCTCTTTTTTATTTTTTAATTGCCTGTTTATAATTCTTTATTATTGTTGTTGTTGTTGTTAATAATAACAAGTATTATTGATTCTTATATTCATTTATATTTAATTATTATATGCTAATTTAAAATTGTAATAATAATATTAATGTTGGTATTCCTTCCCTGAACACAGGTGCTCATTCCGAAACCAAACGTTTCCCACATCTATGCTGCCTTATCCTCGCAGGTCTGTGTGTCATGTGGTGCAGTCGAGCGCTGGGAGAAGTGGGACTGCTGTGGTTTGAGAGCTGGTCTCGAGTGGAACAGCTTCTGAGCTGTGCAGAGGCTCCGTGCGGACTCGGCGGTGCGTGACTTCCTCGGCCACCCTCAATAGGACTTTTATTAAAATCCCTCTTAAAAACGGTCATTTTGCAATTGCAAAAAGTAAGGGTATTCTCAATACTGTTAGATACCATGAACAGAAATGACTTTTACATGTTATATTACTCAGCTTACTGTAGTTCTAGTCTGCAACACAATCTTTCAGAGATTCTTCTGCGAATTCGGATGAATTAACAATACAATTTAGTGTTTTAGGCTAAATTAATATGCAGCTAAGACAACTCATTTTTTATTCTTCATTTTTAAACTGTTTTTAAGAATTATTGTTAAGGCAACATGTTTACTGCGTGGACTATACGGTTATGTATTTAAATAATTTGCTACTCAAAGTCAAATAAAATGTTTTTACAAAATGCTCAAATACGCAAATTTAAATACAAATGTTCGGTATTTAAAAGCTACAGCCATCAGATCTTAATAACTATGATTTTTTTTCCTCCGCTAGAATCAACAATAATACATTATCTAAAATTTAAATTTTAGTCAATTAAAAACCGCCTTCTAGTGAGGCTGTTCATTACGGCACATATAATGAACATGCTTTGTGTTAATCGTTTCCTATATGTGTTTTAAATATGAATTATTTTTTCTTAAAGTATATCACTGGTTATATCTCTGGTTTCAAATGTCCAGGTTTATTAGTACGCGGATACTACAGTAAATATTTTGCAACTCCTTCGGATGAATATCGTTGATTCGCAATTACAACGACTCTAAAATACCGATGCTAGCCGACTATTAAGCAGTGTTTCTGCTTAACGATGCAGTTTATTTCTAGAAGCACTGCACTGTTCTTTTCTTGTTGATAGCTCAGCAGAATGGATTATTTATTTCTGCAGCTTTGACTGGGAGTTGAGCTACTATGGGTACTACCTACTACGGGTAGTGTTTTTCACCCAAGGAAAACGTATTTTCAAACTGGAAAAAAATGCACATTTTAAAATCTACCGCACGTTCTCCATAATAAGTGCTGTTATTATTTTATTTTATTTTATTTTATTGACACACCCGAAGAAGGCTCCACAGCCGAAACGTTGTTTCTTTTTTTCTCTTTTTAGCATGGGATTAAACCTTTATTTGTTCCTGTTATTATTTTAGATGTTTTTTTCTCCTTTAAACATTATGTGGAGCAAACAAAGATAACCCAAAATCTAGAACGGAGCAGTAGGTGGATTAAATAATTTGAGAAAAAAGAAGCACGATAAAGCTCTTGGGCACCGCGTCGGTTCTGCAGATCAGAGGTCAGAGGTCAGACTGGAAGGCAAAGCGCAGAGATGCTCGTATCACGCGACGTTCTGTCGTTGGCATGGAGACTGTCCGCGAGGTCAGTCTTCAACGCTGCGTTGAGGCTGCCAAAGGAAACTCGCATCATTTTTCAGGCAGCGAAATGCCAAAATTAAAATACAGTGAGTCACTACTTTCTTAAGTCTTCCTGCATTATTGTGCACACTTATAAGAGGCTTCCTTGCCAGGTGGGCTGCCTTTTCCGTATAGGAACCACAGGTTAGGCTTGAAAACCTCCAGGGAACCAGAGGTCAGTGAAAAATACAGTACGTGCGCGGCTCAGGCTGTGTTAGAAGAAATACCACTGGAGGTGTCTAGAGTGGGCTAATGTGAATCTTACGTTATTAAACAATGTATGGAGGTTTGCCAGAGTGGCTATATTTGGATATAAGAGCTGTTTTATGTGTCTTCAATGTCTTATCTGTGTCACTCAGTGGCTGGTGATGTTCAGAAAACGGTAACACTAAAGTAACCGACCCGCGTCCGGAGAGCATGCGGTCGAACATACTGGAGATGTGGTCACATAAAATGTGTTTCCCTACAGCACTCAGTCTTACAAAAAAATCTGATATCTCAAGTTTAAAAGATTGTATATTAAGCAAACGTCCCATTGCATTATTAGTAGACCTCTGTATTTAACATGCTGAATTAATTTTGGTTGTTTTGGTGTTTGAAGACATTAGATTGTTTACTTATAAAAGCAAGTTATTTCCACTAACACTTCCTACATTGCAACGAGGTTGTGCCATACAATATAGACTAGATTATTTACACTTTTAATAGATCTTTAATGTGTTCACTTTACTTTGGGCTTTTTGCCGTTTTCAGATATTCTGTTTATTAATTGCTTATGTTCCTGTATTCTTAATAACGTGCACAGTGCATGTGTTTAAAATAAAAATTGCTTGGGAGTGAACTGGAAAAAAGAACTGTAGCCTATAAGAAACTTTTCCAATCATTTCTAACATTTAGTATTATTTAATAAAAATTCCAGTGCAATAAATATTTGAACACTATATATGTTATTTATGAATCAATAATAATAAAAATGTCAGGAAGACAGGTGTGCTGCAGATGTTGATTTATCATACAAAGAGCTAGTATTTTGGGATATTATCTGAACCGTATCTTTCCAAATTATTTTTGAGTATTGTTTTAACAAACATGATTAGCTTATAGTCTGTTTTATATCCGTATATTTCACAGCATGATGTGGTGCTCTTGTCTGTTGTGCTGGCTGTGACTGAGGAAGAAAGGTGCTGTAGTCATATGCTGTGAATATGATTGACCAGATGTCTCCATCTTCCCCGTCAGAACGTGATGCCTGACTGTTTCTACACTCGTGCCAGCTGACTGCATGCCCTTCGTCACTTTGCCAAATTAGCTGTTAATTGTTTAGAGTGCTTCCCGCTTCCCGCTTTTTGCACCCACCGTTTCTCAGGGAGTTTTTTTGCTAATTTCCTTGCAGAAGGCTTGAGGGTAGAGCAGTCCCGTTAATTAAGCCATAGTGGACTTTACAAACAAATATTATGGCAGTACAATAACAGAAATGATAACAGCAGTTATCTAATTATCGATCATGCTAGTTATTTAATTTGTGATACTGTATATATCATCAGAAGGAAAAATAAACTATCTATTGTTATCAGGAATTATAGTATTTATGTAGTAAAAAATATAAACAAAGTATTCTTTTTATATTAAAGAGTTAAGTTATATAATTATGTTCAATTTTATATCCAAGTTATTTTTTATGTTGTGCATTTTATGTTAAATGATTGAATATTAATTTAAGAAACCTGTCTTCAGAGCTCAGTAGCCTATTAATACAGGAGCGCTGCATTAATAGGCGGAGGCGGAGCTGGCGGAGCAGTGGCTCTGTGGCTCAGGATCTGCGCCTGTTACTGGAAGGTTGCCGGTTCAAATCCCGCGGCCGGCAGAGGAATCCTACTCCGTTGGGCCCCTGAGCAAGCCCCTTAACCCCAACTGCTCCAGGGGTGCCGTACAATGGCAGACCCTGCGCTCTGACCCCCAGCTTCTCTCCCTCTCTGTGTGTCTGTGTCTCCATGGAGAAAAGCTGGGGTCTGCGAAAAGATGAATTCCTAATGCAAGAAATTGTATAGGGCTAATAAAGAAACATTATTATTAAAGAAGAATCCCTGTTTGGTTATTTGTTAAAACAATTTATTTGTGATAGTGTGATTGTATTTTCACACTATATATATAATATATTTAGTAAAACAACTAAAAAGATATCTGTACTAATAATTTGTAACCTGGTAGTAATGAGAATTAGTTCTTGAAATTGGACCTACTTGAGATGTTTTCAAAAAGAGCTAAAGATGATCTGGCAGATTTAATTGAGTTTCTCATTTAAAGCACAAATACTTAGACTTTGTAACATTTTTTAAACCGGGTCTTTTTAACAGACTTAGCTTTACATTGTGACAAAAAATTAAATTGCTCCAATTGGGTTATTGCAGCTATGGGATCCCAGTAGAAATAGCTCCTGTGGTATCTTTGTTGAAAAGACTGTTGCAATGCACGTTTATTTCGCGTAGACCTTGTGTTCGTCTTTACTTCACTTTGAAAACCTGTGAAAGGAAGCGAACCTAAGCAAAACCAGGTGCTCTAAAAGAGCCTTCAGATCCCTGTATGAAAACTCTGTGGTGCCTCTCCTGTCTTGCTGGTGTGCACCAATTGAAGCTGCACTGCCCTTCTCATGGTGTGGAGCCCTAGTTCCCCTGTCTGCCAGGGGCACAACCTCCATGTTGCCCTGTTGGGGAACCCAGACACCCTCACCAAGAACTGCAGGGAAGCCTAAGTATGTGTTGCTCTTTCTCACTACCTGACAAGCACATCGGACACGTGCCCTGAGACCTTACAGTAACTGACAAGTGCTCAGTGCTCAGCCTCCGGAACAACATAAAACTGGACTTGTGTGTGAAATCTGCTTCTTGTTGCAATTTTTTTTAATCCTGCATAAATCCAGTCTGGTCTCCATTCTGGTTATTTGATGGTAGATTTCATATTTTTCTATTTGTTAATTTGGTTTGTTTTCTCACGCTACTACTTATTTTCTTCTAGGATGTTTAAGCAACTAGAGGTTAAATGTTTATTATTTTCCAAAATGCTTATTCATGCAAATTTAAGGAGACCTGATATCAATGATTAAAATGACCAGTTTCATTAGTATAAGACATAGAATGGGGTTATTTTTTTTAGTTTGTTATTATCAGGCTTGTAGTAACATTCTTATCACTAAGCAAAAGTCTGACCAATGACTTAGATAACTGACATTTGACAGCTTTGCTGGTGTCAAGTTAGCAGATATTAATGCAGTAAGAAAGGAGACACACTGAGAGCCCACTCACAGTGCTGTGGTTCAGCCAGTGTTGGCAGGACAGCTGACATGTATCTAGATATAACACAATGCACACCTTATCTGGCAGAGGGTGCTGACTTCAGCAGTCTGAGCACGGCTAAAGGCATGATTGGTAGTTTGGGGAGTAATTATGATTGAGAGCTTTTACTCCTCTTCTGCCCCACGGGTCACTGAGACAGTGTCCAGGCTAAGGTCAGCAGATAGCTGTGCTGCCTTCGGAGTCAAAGGCTGTGTAAGTGCTCGTGTGTTTCTGTGAGTGTGTCCTTGTGTGTTTTAGTGTGCCAGTGAAAAAACATTAACATCTCCACCTTCCCACTCCCCCAGACCACTTGGGTAGTGTTTTGTAAAACCAGCAATTAACCAGCTGAAAGTGAGGATCCCAAAGCTTTTCATCCACTGTTAGGAAGTACTTACCCTTCACCTTCAACCAAACTGCTAGGAAAGATACAACACTTTCATTCTCGACACACTTTGTCAGTCTCAGTGCTAAACAGAATATTTTGTGTATGTGAATTAAGTGCAGTTAAGTATGGATAAAAGGCATGTTCTCGCAACGTTTCGCATTTTTAAAAATCGGAAACCTGCAACCAAAATGAGAAATGCTCTTTGGCCTGGATTTCTTTTCTGCTGCATCGAGAGGAAGCAAAAAAAACCCTCAACCAAACTTGTGACTTACTAGATTTTAGATGGACGAGAAGATCTTGACAAACCGGACCCTACGGCGTTCCGGAATTAGAAATGGATGATTTATGGTTTATATCCTCTGCCCGCGCTCGACCGGCAGAATCTCTCTGCGTCCTGCTGCAGCCCATGGGGAGTCCCCTAGCCCGTCGAACAGGAGAGGCAGGGGTGTGTGTTGCGTGTGAAGGCCCCTGAGCCAGGCCCCTGTGTGGTCTCTGGGAGGTTGCGTGTGTGGTCCTCCCAAGCCCTGATCATCTGTCCAAAGGCTGCTAACTGCCTGCTGAATGACCACGACTGTTTACTTTACCTCTGTCTGCACCAACTGAACTCTGATCACTGTCTTCCTCCAGCTGGGCCAGATCAGGCCCCGGCAAGGAAGCTGAAACCTGGGTGTGCAGCAGGGGCCGTGAGGGCCCCGGCTGACACAGGCAAGGACTCTCCCCCTCCGAACTCCACGCTGGAGGACATGAGCGTTCCTGTTACAGCAGGCTGCGATTATGCTGTCAAAAGCAAAGCCCGGAGAGTTTTTGATTTCAGCAATAAGCAGGAACAGCAACACAAAGCTCTGGCTTCAACATGCTTACTTCTGTGAAAGAACGAGAAGCCGCTGAGCAAGGGGGTGCCCTAGACAGTTGCACGAGTGATAGCATGTGGCTCAGAGTTTTGGTTTTTCTGCTTGTTTGTTTAATGAGAAGATTTAAGTGACTTGAGATATTATCATTGGACGGGTAAATGAAAATTGATAAATGAAGCCCAGAAACACAAACTTTACCCTTAGACTTCCCCCCACATACTGTAAATCTCCCCAGCAGCAGAGCAGAACAGCGCCATGCTCAGAGGCACGCTGGTATCACACCCTGTGTTCAGAAACAGTTCAGGCAAGGTGTCACACAGTTACACGTTATAGACAAACTGATCTGTGAAGCATTTTATCTCGGAGCTGTGAGCGTTCCTCGTGTTGTATTTCAGTGAAGGGGAGAGGGAGAGACGATGTCCAGAGAGCCTGTGGAACAGGATGACATAGTGGGCTCTTGCCAGGGATGAGAGTGAAAATGTGAAAAGGAACACTTTCCTTATCACTGTCCCTCTGTGCAGCATGTATTGCTGTAACATTTGACTGCTGGTGCATATGTAAATGTGTGTGTTTCCGCAATGTAATGAAATATAACTTACTGTCCGTTAATGAGACGTGGTTAGTGAAAAATGGATAAAGATCTGATAATGTAGAGTAATCCTTGGTAACATTAAGGTGTTAGGTGAAGCTTAATTCCGCTCCGGTTCTACATCATGGTGCTGTGCATACATTTACCTTAATAAGATTTGTATATTGTTTTATTATTTTCTAAGCTTTTCGTCCTTTTTTTTCTCCCACCTTGCAGAGAATCAGGCTCTGAGATAGATCAGCAAAGAGATTTCAGAACTGACTAGCTGAATAAACACCTTTTTATAATTTCTTTATGATTGAGTTTGATTTAGCTTTTTTAAATTCAGACTTCTTGCTAATCACGGAAGCAATTTAATGTGCTTTCCCCCAAGTCATGAAGATACAAGCATGCCATTGAATAACCTTATAAAATTATCAGAGGGGAATGGCAGTCTTCCCAGGGGTACATTTGCATCTTGACTGCTATATTTATTCTACATGAAATCTGGGTTCTGATCTGAAAAAGAGATTAACTTCCTATTTATTAATTTCCTTATTTACAATCAAGGTCAAGAAGTTAAGCACTCAAGTGCACCGCTGCGTATGATGTATATGATACTACAGAACGCCATAAAGCTCTGAGGCTGAGGCACTTCCATATCTGCGTTATTAAGAGTCGTACTTCGTACTACCGAGTGTTTTGTGGGCTCATTTCTGACTGGGGCCAAAGGCAGATTGTTTGGAGTGCTGTTAGTGTTTAAGTGATCTGTTTTCCCGGAGTGAAGGAAGCTGTCTGAGGTCAGTGTTTGCTTTTTACAAATTGGGGGCTGTGCTTGTGGGCGCCGCTGCTGGGCAGAAAGAGTGCCCCGTTCACCTTTCACCTCCTCGATATGGACCCCGTAACTGGCACAGAGACTGCTGACCTCAGGCCACATTCCGACATTTCCTCTGCGGGGCTCGAGGGAATTCGAGTGATTTGTAAGGCCATTGTGCTAATTAAATTTAATGCAGACTGGTCTGCAAATAAACATGCAGATAATGCTTTCATTTGTCTCAGTGATAATGAAAATCTCGGTGTGTTTGGCAAGGATTAAAGTAATGGCATGACGGAGCCCTTTTGCAGCATTCTCAGCTTCATAAGATACTTAAACAGATAGAATATTATACATTAAGCTTATAAAAAAGCCCTCCCTTTTTTAAGATTTGCTTTGAAATGTACGTGCTGGAGAGTTCTAAACAGACGAGTGTGATGAAAAATAGGCAAGTTGAAGTTCAGTCTGAAAACTCAAAAACTACAGTAGCACAACACGTTTTTGCACCAAACATATAACAATTTAATTGATAAAATGCAGCAAAAAGTCTGAGATTTCACATTGAGTGTCAGAATTGTAATCTTTTTGAATTTCTCCCAATATAGCTATTTTTATCTGTAATCAGAATGTTTTTTTTTTCAAAATAGGTATTTTTTCTGTGTACAAAATCATTCTTATGCATTCACAACACAGTTGACGAGGTTGTCCTGTTACTGTAAAGAATGTGAGGGACTTTTATATATGCACAAGATTTGTAGTTCGGTTCAGATTTTGTTTGCATTTTGCGTACTGTATGTCAACAGGAGACAAAATTTATATATAAATATATATTTTATTTTCAGAACTTTGACAGCACCACAGTTTGATTACAGTTTTGTTCTTGGATTATTTAAAAATACTCTTAAATGGTTGTGGCCAAAAAATTATTCTTAAAGAATGGAAATGTGTCACTGGCCTGTTTCAAGAGTTGGCTGGGATGATCTGCTCTATTACAATGAAGAGGATTCGTTACTGTAGGACAGGCACCGTGGACCGATTCCATAGGATCTGGAGTCCTTTCTTGAATATGTTAAAAGAGAGTTTTGTACAGATCCCTGATTATTTTAGACTGTGATAACGTTTATCATAGATTTTGACTCTTTTCTTATCTCAACAAGAATACTGTAAAAGGTCATGAGCAAGTTTGTGTCGTTTTTTTTTTGTCAGGCTGTTGGTTTTTCTTTGTGTTTTTAGCTGTTTTTATAATTTTTTTATGTTTTTATGGTTCTTAGCTTTGGTTTTTATAATTGTCAAAATTCCTTAAATACAATACTTAAAAAATACTCTTTTTTATTTAAATTAAAAACCTTTTACCATAGATATTGTTTTAATTAGCTACATGTAAGTGAGACTTTTTGCTTTATATCATGTATTGGTGCTCGCTTCTAGGTTGATAACCAGTAAGACTCAAGTATTCAGATAAGCTCATATTTAAAAATACAATGATTTTTTTATTGTCCTTTTATACATATCCTATTTAGTCAGTCAGCTCCAGCACAAACAGAAGGTTTGCTTTAGTGGCTGTAGTATAAGGTTAAGTATCTCAAATGTTTTTGATTGAGGAATGTGTTTCTCACCACAAACTGCACTTTATATATATTCATTAATTAAAAATTTAATCTGACAGTTGAGAATGACAGGGTACTGTTACACATCTAAAACCTTTTGCTGCAAGCAGAGCATGAAATATGATCCTTGAGTTTCCTAAGAAATTGAAGGACATCTGTCTATAATGTAATATTTCCTAACATTTCACGCCAAGTCATTCATTCCTTATGGCATTTAGCCTGCGAAAACAGATCCCTTGATCCCCACCCACTGTGCAGAACCACAAGATTCTGTGAAACAACTTGTTCGTTTTGTACTGAAATGTCATATTTCCACCTTATGTGGGTGGCGGGACACCTTATATCATTATCCAAACACAGACCATGCTGAGATCTGTTGCCCGTTTGGAAAAAGTAATTGCTTTAGGAAGACTGACCAACAAGGCTCAAGGAATTCCTAATTCTAGCAATCAAACAGGATTTATTTCAGAGAGAAAACACTGTCTCCTGAGATTCTTGTGTGTGGTTAGCGTACAACTGTAACCAATACTATTATTACCTACAACCATTACTGTTATTATCATCACTACTGCCATAATCTCCACTGATTCCACAAACTAATTTCAGAGTAATATATTTCAGAATAATTACAGTAACAAAACTTTATTGTTTGTACATGTCTCATAGACAAGAATGCCATTTTTAGGTGGGAAAATATTAATATTTCTCCCAGGATGGAAAAGTGCATTCTTTGTCCTATTTTCAACCATCACGCATAGCATCTGCAAAGAGCAAAAAAAAAATATGTAGGTTTGCATACATTGATTCCCTTTATAATTACATTTTATATACAGTATGTGTGTATAAGAAGGTTAAATCCTGGAACTGGAAGTGCATCCTGCCAGTGCCTGACTGTCACCTTGGGATTTATGTCAAATGTCTGTTTCCATATTTTTACAAAAAGAAAGACAGATAATACTTAAGATTCTAGGTCTTAGCTAAGCAAGTCTGCATAAGTGATTGATCCATAACATTTTCCTAAAAGGTCTTTATAAGTAAGCACAACTCGAGCCCCAACATAGACAAATCTATCACTAGTGGCATTCCCATTAGATTGACACTAAAATGACTGGTGACATATATAGAATAGCAGGAAGCTGGCACATCCTAAAAGACTATTGGCCCTCAGCCATTGCATGCAAGCAGCCAGTCTTTCTTCTGCAAACTGTGCCAGATGGAGTCTCTGCAGAGAACAGGAATGGAAAACGGTCAAATTAGTAAATTGAATAAAAAAAAAGACTGAAACAAAAATCTTGCAATATATGCCGTTGAAGAAAAAAGTTAAAAAATGCATATTTGAAAGGGTTTGAAATGTGGGTGGTGGAGTCATATAAAAATGCAATAGCATTCTGTAAACACTGCCAAAATAGTTCCCCTGATTACAAATTCTATATACATACTATAGGATTTTTGGCAACCCTGCCGGGCTTCTGCGTTTCTTTTAGTTTAGGGGTGAAAGTGGCCAGGGAGCAGAGGCACAGCTGCCGGCTGAAGAGGCTGTGAGGCAGCACCAGGGTTGCCCTTGGCAGGGGCAGGATCGCAGGTGGCAGGGGCAGGATCACAGGTGGCAGGGGCAGGATCGCAGGTGACAGGGGCAGGATCACAGGTGACAGGGGCAGGATCGCAGGTGGCAGGGGCAGGATCGCAGGTGGCAGGGGCAGGATCGCAGGTGGCAGGGGCAGGATCGCAGGTGGCAGGGGCAGGATCACAGGTGGCAGGTGGCAGGGGCAGGAACACAGGTGGCAGGGGCAGGATCGCAGGTGGCAGGGGCAGGAAACAGATGGCAGGGGCAGGATCACAGGTGGCAGGTGGCAGGGGCAGGAACACAGGTGGCAGGGACAGGATTGCAGGTGGCAGGTGGCAGGGGCAGGAACACAGGTGGCAGGGGCAGGATCGCAGGTGGCAGGTGGCAGGGGCAGGATCGCAGGTGGCAGGTGGCAGGGGCAGGATCGCAGGTGGCAGGGGCAGGAAACAGATGGCAGGGGCAAGGTCGGTGAATACCTGGATCCTGTGGTTGAGCTGTTCGAACGTTGAGCGATACCTGCAAAGACATCAGTTTAGGGGGTTGCAGACGACTACTTTCTGAATGCATCACAAGCTATTAATGCTCAATTCTTAATTTATTAGGTGTTTTCAGTCATCAGAAGAGTTTAATACCTTTATAAATTCTAAATTCTAATAGCATTCTAAGTGTTTTTTAGAACAGTACATAAAAGAGCACATGCACGGGTATCATTAAGATGCATCATCTGATCCAGTTCAAGAAAAGCTTGTTTACCTTTGAAAGGGGAAAGTCATGTCCTTCCACTGGGTAAACAGCCCAGCGCATCAGTAATTGCTCAGTCTAATCTCAGAAATGTGTGCTACGCTCAGAGGATCGTGGAGAGCACAGATCTAGCTGATCAATTACTTTGCACCATCTGGAACATTGCCAGCTGTTTTCCTTGTGAGCACTGATGTCGTGAACTGAGGGTGACTGGGCTTTCTGGGGGTCCAGGGCAGGGGGTCACAGATTCCAGCGCAGCCCGTGACGTGACGATGATCGCTCTTCTCACCCTCGACTGGCTGCTCACTCTCTCCCTCTGTTTACAACACAACGACCGTGAAGGCTCAGTGCTGTCCCGTCCTGCTGTTGTCTTACCCAGAGTCCTCCAGGCTGTCAAGCTCCTTTCCTTCCGGGAATAGCACATCCCGCACATGACCAACTCACAAAACAGTCCAACTGCTCTGTAGCCAAAGAGTGAAGACTTTGTTTACGGAATGCCATATGGACCTTATGGAATACTATTTTATTTTTTCAAATTTTACTTGACTAGCTACAAACAAATGGCTTGTATGTAACACGTCTTGATTTAAACCCCTAATTTGTCTAGATTTGATTAAAGCTTGCGGTTTTCTTTAAGTATTGTTCACTTTGTTGGCCGCAGTCTAGTGGAATGTGGCTGACTGCAAGTATGGAATGGTGTAGACACAATAAAATGACCACCGTGCTGCCCACTCGCCACCATTGCTTCGCCCATTGGAGAGCAAGGGCTGAATGAGTCATCTACTGCAGCAGCACGAAAATAAACAGCAATACGAAAAGCCCATGATTGTTTTAGATCATTTTACAATTTATGCAATTCACATTACATAATCTGAGAGACCTAATTGCAATACTCTAACAGTTTTTAAAGCGTTCTTGAGAATTTCCTTGTTGCAATCTGGCTTGCATCAGGGATCTTCTATCTCCATTAACCACTCTGTTTAAAACTGTGCTTCCTCATACTGGTTTTAAGCCCACCTTTACCCAATTTCCATTCATGATCTGCTGCTCTAGCTGTGTCTGAGACAGGAGCCAGTCTTATCTATTGTTTTTACAATTTTAAATAGCCATCCTTCTCAGCGATTTGTGCTCCATCACAATGGCGTTGTCTCCTACAGGCTCTTCCTTCAGTGTTTATGCTTTCCTATACTTTCTGTGGAATTTCCAGATTTTGCTGAAGGGTGTGACTTGATTGTGAGGTTCATGTACAGGTGTTCCTTTGCCTGATGGAAACAGCATGTTTTCACTGAACAGGAATTGCTTAAATAATGAAAGGTGCTCCAAAAGGATTAAATCTTCTTCAAAAAAGCATAATTAAAATCAAAACCATAATAGTTATTTGAAATGAAACATGCACTGTCGTCCAGTCCATTGTAGGACTCTCACATGTTTTATATAATGTAATTCTTTTTTAAGCAGAGTTACTTGGAAATATGTCTTTGATTCTTCTTATTTGGTTTACTATCTGGTAGATCGTCACATGCTCCCAAGTTGTGTAGCAGAGTACTTTCCATGGAAAAAAAAACTTTTTTATGTGCTGGTTATAAAATGTTTTTGTTTAGTTTTTTTTCTATAGGAGAACAGTCCTTCTTCTGCAATTAAATGCAATTAGATGTGTATTTAATTGCACATCTTCTGTCTAACAGCAGAAGATGTGCAATTAAATGCACAGAAACTTTTCGGGGCTAAAAGCAAAAGCAGGGGAGCCCACGTTTCTGTAAGGTGGGCTTTAGACGCTCAGTGCGAGTGCGCTGAGGCGGGGAGGAGCGCGGCTGGGTGTGAGCTGTGGTGCGAGGGAGACTGATCGAGGGAGCCGCAGCCCTCACGGCGGGTCTGCCGTGCACATGTGCACCTCCCTCACAGGTCGGCCGGCGCGACACACCCCATTTACAGCGCAAACTTGTCAATGAGGCTGGAATGTTGCATCACTGGGGGAGACGAGCTGCCATAAAGGCTCCTTTTGTTCGGGGACCCCAGGAATGACGGGGAAGGGGGGGGACAGCGAACTGGGTGCAAACACTGCATGTCTGCACCAATCCGCACGCTACGGCCCGCAGCACCTTCTGGCGCAAGGGTTTGAGAAGGGATGCTGAGGCCGTATGGGAGGCTCTTTCTCGGGAAGTCCTTCCTCTCCTGAGGCTGCTGTTGCCCCCCTGCCTTGGGTCAGGACTGAAATTAAGTTAACAGCGTCAACTTCGGTCCGCGCTGCAGAAGCACCTCGCTATTCATCACGGTCGGGCAGCTTCTCCCGACAGCCGAGACGGATGATGCTCGATTCTCCTTCTCACGCCCTCGCTGGGTGGTCCTGCCCGGCCCAGACCCAGCCCGCAGCGCTGCGACTGGGGACCCCGGGAGGCACTGCTTACAGCCGCCTCCCTGCTGCAGAGCTGCCTGTGACACGGGTGGTCAGTCTAGCCCCAGTCTCGGCTCGATTCTACATTTTCCTTGGAGTTTCCATGGGTCAGTTCCTTCTCGGGGGGATGAATCGTCCCATGAAGGGCTCGGGAAACCACCGAGCTGCTGTTGTTTACAGGCAGCTCCCGGCCTGGGGGCGGCCCGGCCTTCGCCTGCTGCAGGCCCAGCGGGACCCCGCTGACAGGGAACTAGTGCCAAGTCCGAGCAGCCTGCTCCTGGTTGCCCTCCTGCTACCACCCAGACCCGTGTCAACAACACAGCCCGCGCCGCTCTCTCTGCATCAGAAACTGTTGCCAAAGCGTCCACCCCATGCCCTTTAAATGGCTATAGACAGGCCCGCTCAGCCTCAGATTGCACCATGTATCCATTGTCTAATAACATCGTCGTTTTTTTTCAGTACACTCCGCAGAATACAAAGCTTGCAAGTCTGGAAGTGGAGTGTTTTTTCCTCAGTGCACCGCTGCCTAACAGCACCGGCCCGTGTCTTTTTGCGCTACCCGGCAGTGTGCGGGGAGACACCTGCCCCCACAGCACTGTCTTCATTCATCATGTGTACCTTGGGTTGTAGCTGTAGATTTTTCTGTGATGCCTTAACACTAATGGATATAAATTTCAATTCTCTGGTCAGGGACAAATAGTACCTTGTTAAACTCTACATGGGACTTTTTAATTTTATAACAGGGTTACTGTAAACAATATCTTTGAGCCCACAATATATCTAACTTTATATAAAATCATAGGAACTTGGGAACTCAGGAGCATTAACACTGTAAATTGTGTGTCCATAAGGATCCTCTCTATACTGTATATGCTGTCAGCCTACATTATAAAATAAAATGTTTGGTATTTTACATCTGCAAATTGTATATGCCCTTTTATTAGCACCAGATCTGTCTTTCCGGAGGTCAGAGCGGTTGAGTGTTCCAGGGTACTGTCTCTCCCCAGGCAGACACAGACACGAGCTGGTTCTGCTGGAGGTCTGCTGTAGAACTGATGAGAGTGGCTGGGTGCAGAGTATCAGAGCTAAAAGTGTGAATCAGCTAGTGCCAGAAACATTTTGATCTCATAAATGCGCTGTCTGCTTCTCCTTGCTCAGCTGAACATTTGACATCTGTTTTTATATTCATGGCACTTCAGAAATACAGCATAAGGCCATTCTTTTGTTTTCTAATTGTGTGTGCATATGAACACATCACTTTTAATTGTTTTCTGAAGGTGATTGTTAAAGACTAGATTCTGTGAATACCTGTCTGTACTGAGAGTGAAATCAAGAAACCATGTCCTTGTGAAAAAGTGAGTGAAATTCAGGAGAAGTAGCCACAAAAACCCTATCAGGCTATCGACTTAAACATTTCCTTCCCCTACTAATTTGCTCATATCTTTGGCTTCCTTCAGATATCTCCATTGTGCAAAGCAGGCATGTGAAGCCTGATTACATCTGTAGCTTTCTTCACAGCAGAATGCTGTTTATTTGCTTGTAACACATATACAGTACAACTTACAGAATGTCAAAATTATTGCAGGGAGTTCAGTTTAAAATTCAGTTTTAGAATACAGCATGTCCTAAAATCTATTCTTTTTCCATTTAAAAAATGAATTAAAAAAGTCATAGCAGTAATTTGTTTTCCTTTAAATCAAAACCAAGTCACACTTAAATGAAAATAAATAGCTCTCGGTGTTTTTGTGAGGAGGCTGAGCTCTGTCTTTGTCCACATGTGGCCTGACTGCTTCTTTTGGGCTTCTGACAACCTATATTGTAATCATTTTCAGGCCTTTTGTTTTGTACACTTTTAATAATACAAAAGTTATTTATATTTGAGTAGCAGACATTCATAGAAGGTCTGTACGGAAAAATCTGTACAATAAATACTTCCCTGTAAGGTTGTGTCTTGCATATCCTGAATCTTTACAGGTAAAATTGGGCCAAAAGTTTCAGGGAGGTCCTCTTGTAAAAATGTACCACTCTGCTTACTGCTTTTGTAAGGTTTGCTGAAGATTTTCTCTTTACCTTTATTTTAGTTTTTGAATGGCAGGACCTGTTTATTATTTGTATTAAAATGACTATTTAAAAGGACTTGAATTCACAAAAGTATCAAACCACAGACAAGATCAGTATTGGAGTTTTTTAGGTGTAGCAGGAAAAATGTGGCAACAAGACACAATTCACACTATTTTTTTATACCTCTGATGAAGGGCAAATGTTAAATTGAAACAGCCAAACGTTTGTCATGTTTTTTAATGTAGAATACAAGTTTTAAGTTCATTGAGCAAGCATTTCATGTTCATTTGATTGTTTCTGTTCAGAATGTGCTTTGTGAAATATAGTTTTAAAATTTGATTGTAAAAGTTAATCTATGGACAGTATAATGTCAACCAACCAACCAACTAATCAATCAATCAATCAGTCAATCAGTCAATCAGGCCATACGAATTGCCATTCATTTCAACAGCAGAAATTAGCAGGGCTTGCAAAATTGCTGCCACAAGCAGAAAGTTTTATAATGGAGTGTGAAACCAGTACTCGAGTGTCCACAGTCAGAAAGACCTGTCACTTAACGAATAAGGGCTGCTTGACAGGCAGCTGTGATAAGCTGTTGACATAGTGACCACAAGCAGGCTAGAGCAGTGATTGAGGAGGTGTGAGAATGGCTGTGTTTCTCAGCACTCTGGAGACTTGTTGGCAGCTTGCAGTGTTACTAAAATTACCTCTGGTGTCACTGTTTGTGTATACCTCTTCTTCATCTGGATACAGCTCTCCTATGCAGATTATCTGAATCTCCAAACCAATTGGTTTGGCTGTGGCCTATATGAGTGTTAACATTCTGAAAACTATGAGAAAACACTCAGCTTTTGCTATGAGAAATGAAGAATGCTGTGTTCAATAATGTACCACGATCTTATTTTTGACCCTTCACGGACTGAGGCATCCCAGAATGATATGCAAGATTGAAACAGGAATTAAGATCAGGGGCCATAAAAATTCTGCTAGCAAGAGTTTCAGCATTTTCAATCGAAAAAAGTACCACAGGTGAGTAACAGAGCTGCTGAAGTCTCTAGATTTCTGTTATTTGATAGTAGGAAAGGTTTAAGAATACAGTATATGGAATACGTTCTGCACACCCTGAACACAAGGCTATGGCCTGTCAGGAAAGTGCAGGTATTGCAGCCGTTTTAAAAACATTGTGCACTGAAAGCCATTTGACAGACCTGTCTACAGTTTATCAGCAGGTACAGGAGCTCACAGTCTTCATGGTGAGAGGCCACAATGGCATAGGTGGCCATTTTCAGAATGAGAAAACTGTACTTTCAGACATTCTTTTGAGCGATATGGATGCAACACAGTGGATACAGATAAATGTAGCGAAGGGAGTGTTTAGTTAACTCTGGCTTTACAGATCAGTCTCCTTCTTCTCAGTTTCAATATCTGTCCGTCTTTGTTGAAGCCAGAAAGGAATGTGTTAGTATTTTTTCTCATTGTTTTAAAATGTTGATTCAAAAATTTCTTTAGTAATTATATTTGAATACATAGATACTTTTAGATATCCTGATTAGTTTTGTAATGAATGTAGTAACAAATCCCACAGCAGCTAAAAAAAACAACACCAGTGAACATTAACTGTAACTGATCAATCAGGAGAAGTGAAGCAGTTATCCTGGAAGAAAATGCAAATACGGGGGAATTCGTTTAGCAAGATCTGCATTTTTTGCACTTTTACTCAGAGTACTGGCCAGCAGCAGCTCTAGGACTGATCCTCAGCTCTAGGACTGATCCTCAGCTCTAGGACTCTGCTCCCTCTGTGTGGAGGAGCTCATTGCAGCCCCTCTCCCTCTCCCTGCCGTCTTCTCCTGACGAGACGAAGAAAACATCCCAGAAAACTGATGAAAGCCGTGAATCTTTGAGTAACCCCTGCTCATCGGGTTCAGACTGACAGATCAAGATAACAGATGCAGAAGTGCAAGACCTGAGATGACAGGGTTTAAAAAAACACAAATAAGAGCGAATATGCATGGTGATGTGGGAATGTTGCACTCCCTGGACAACAGGCACCGGAGTGCTGCCATTCAGACAAGTGAAAAACATGAGAAATCTATATTCCAGAGATCGGGCAGGTAAAGTACCACTCTGGACATTTAAACATGTGGCCTGTGCAGCCAGAATGCCTGTAGGCACTATCTGTATCTGTATTTTCTTTTTAAGGGAAAAGGTCCCTTGCTTGTAGAGAGGGTGTGAGACTGAGGGCTCCTCCTGTTGTGAGTAGGAGAGCTCTGTTTGTTCAACATGAACCTTTCTCCCGATGGGTCACGTTATTAAAAAGGTGGACATTATGAAAAGTGACAGTAATTATGATCCATTAACCTTCTCCAGCACTCAGGCAGATAAGAACCATTATGGCCATGAGCCATACAAGTGATTTAAAATGTTTTTGTCTCCGGAGGTTAGAATAAGGTTCACAGCACAGTGACAGACAAAAAAGATGTTTTTTTTCCTTCAGTCTGTAGCTGTCCATATAAAACATGCAGTGGCATTGTACATCACTGGTTGTAATGCTTCACCTTTCTGTAGTGCGGCTAGGAAGGAAATAGTTTTGATAGCAAAACAATAGGGTCAGTCAGAAGCATTGCGTGTACAGATGATGCTAGACTAAAATATGACCGAGTTCTTTTAATAGAAAGCAAGCGAACCATATTTGACTTTATGACCTTGTTTTCATTTCTATTCTTTGATGTACTTTGAAATAAAGTATGCTGTAGTAACCCTGATTTTTTTTTCTCAGTTGTGCCTGTGAAAAGCAGCTGAAATTAAAGTGAAATTTACTGTTTTATTTTGTTTTTTGCAAAAACAATTAATCTATAATTCAGGTCAGTGTTAATTTACAGTTTATTGTTCAAAACAAGATTTAACAAATACCTGAAACCCGAGAGTGCATATAATCTCAGAAACAAATCCCCATTTAAATCTTGGTAAATAAAAATCTGTTATGAGTATCCAGTACAGTTTAGTGACAATTCTTGGGCTTCTAATGATAATTACATTTTCAATGGGAGATTTAACAAAGCACATCCTGTAGGTCTTTTAAGAATCAGATACATATTCTCAGGACACCAGTCATTTAAGAACAATAGTGTTTTCCTAAATTACAAGCAAGTACCTAGTAAAATCCGAAAACCGCATAGTGATAGAGCATGAATCTTTAAAATTTCTTCAAGCTAGCTATTCATAAATGTTTCTTTGTAAAGTAGTTTTATCGTGAACTGAAAGTTGAATAAACATTTTTAAACACACTGTTTTTGTTAGCTCACCCAATAATCCATTCAATATGAACATACGTCAATCTACAGCATTCTTACAAAATGCTACTAATTAAAGCAACACCCACATGTGAATATTTCTTATGCTTGATGGCTGCTTGGCGCTGCAGTTAGATCACAACTTTATAGCACCGGCCTTCTGGAATGAATAAGAATATATTGTGTCATTTGTAACTCAGGCAGGCAGTCGGAAGTCAGGGTGGTCCTACCTATCATTTTGCCAGGTTTGGTGAAATGGACTCTGTCAGAAATATCATAGTACAGTACTTGACATTAATTCACCTCACCCTCTTTCTTACCCAAGCAAATATAAAGATACTGATCTGCTTCTTGGAATGGCCTCTCTCAGAGTGAATACCGAAATGATTCAAGTCCATTTATGTCTATGCTTTTTTACACGTCCATTTTCTCCTACACTGTCTGTGACGAGGTCTCCTACACTGCCTGTGACGAACCCGGTTGGTACTGAAGGGTGTTCTTCCCCTGCACATAGAAGTGACAAGGGAGAGCACGGTTTTGAGGTGGAACACTGAAAAGTTAAGCAGGGATCCCGTCTTGAAAGAATTCATAAGCTGAGGAATGTGAAGTGTTAAAGAGCGAAGGCCCAGAATCACAACAGCAATCTGTCCCCAGCTCTACTGACAGTTCCAGCTGGAACATATGGTAGAACATTGCTTCTAAATTAGCAAGGAGAAAAAGCTTCGAAATGCTGAGTTAACCATATTCAGACACCTTGCAAATTAAAGGTAAATGAGAGAAAGCTGCCAGCACATTGGTTTTGTCTTTTATATGTTATTTAACTCAATCTAAATAAACAATTTTGTAACTTCTCTTCACTGGTTCCCAGGGCATTTTTTTCATTTGTGTATACAGCAGTTACTAAAATATAAAATAACTGGATCTTTTCAGTATTTTAAAATTAACAGATGGTTACGATTTAATTCTTTATTTTACACAGATAGCCATTTAATTCTGTCATGAAAGTAACATTTTGTATTAACACAATTCATAAAAACATCCATTTAATTAGAAAAGCATATTTTACTTTTTCAAAATGAATAAAAGTAATGTGATTCTGTTTAAATCCTTGCATTTATTCCTATCGTTCCCTGTTATTATTTTGTAAAGATGTTTTGATGCTATTTTTAGTTGCCTTAATAGCCAAGTTGTGGTTTTAATATTTGATTTGCGGATTGAAGTCTTAATCTTCATGAAATCATTTCATCACCTTTTAAACATTAAATATAATTATGTATAGACTATGTACAAAAGGATCAATGATTCATCTTCCTTATAAGTGAAGACAGCAGCATAAATCATTTTCATAAAAAACAGAAGTTTTGCTTTAAGCATTGTTTTTTAATATTAATCTTGGGGAAAAAAATCTGTAATACTGCACCATCTGTCCCCCGCTATTTTCAGTCTTGTTCAACTGTCTTTGATTTATAGATTCCGGCTGCATGCGATTTGCCTTCAGTTGTGTGGTGAGATGTTCAGGCAAATGTAGAGAGTGGTTCTGCCGTATGTTCAGCTCGGAAATGTTTACACAAGCCTGTGATTAACACCTTCCAGGTGTTCTCTTGGAAATGTTTGCTGAGTTTGGTTTAGACACTTTTACATTTTCTTTGTGGCCGGGTGCAGTCATCTATATTTATAAAGCATGATGGGCCAATATTCTGAGCTGTTGCCCATCGTTTATTATGGGACTGTCTAATAAACCATGCTTCTCTTATGGAGTAAAACAGTGACTTGGATTCCATAATGACATACGGTGTAGGTTGGAGATGGGAGAGGAGGGATCTCTGTTTGAAGACACTGCAGACAGTTTTAATAATTTGGTTTTCGTTTTCATTAACCCTATCTCCCCCAGTCTAGACAGGAAGGCACTGTGATGGGCACATGAGAATCATGGGCTTGTAAATAGGTTGTTTTTGGAACTCATTAGGAATTTCCATTAGCTTAAAGGAGGGATCTGTAAGTTGGGTGAGGGGGTAATATTTGTTTTTGTATTTATTGATTTAGTATTTCTTTTTCTAAGACAAAATTTAATCTGCAGGCCTGAAAACGAAAACTGTACAATTAAATAGATTCTTATTTCTGTTCAGTAGGCAGATGCTAATATTTTTTATAAACAGAAATGTGCTGTTGGTTGAGGGAACATATCAGTCTGTGCGGGATGTTCAGTTTCTTTGAGAAAAAAAGCTGCATGTATTCTATGATTATCAAAAACATATTCAGTAAAAATGTTGAAATACAGTACAGCAACTAGCTTTTACAACTCATCCTGTAATATTAATACAGTTAAACCATAACGATGAAATGTCTTATATTTATATATATGAACTGGAAGCTGTTTTTATCAGTAAATTTATCAGATTTCTGAAATAGTTCAGGTTGATAGTTGCGTAGCTACTGTACCATGTAGCTTCTTCACGCCAGAAGAAGGCTCCACAGCCGAAATGTTGTGTTTTCTTTCTTCTCTTTTCAGTAGGGAATAAACCTTTACTTGTTCTTTATGATTTTCGAATACTCTTACCAGTTCTTAATTTACAAGGTACCACTAAAACTACTTTATTTTTTCAAACCAGGCTATCAGTGAACAGTGTTTTATGACTGTCTGAATAATTTAATAGTTCCAAACCCGATACCACTGCTCAGCACACAAAATAAAACTTCACTAAAGTTTTGTTTGTAAAGCTATGTAAATGTTAAAATGTTAATGCATTGCATATAAACATTGCTGCATAGCAATATACACAGTACCTTATCTAAGGAACTAAGTTATTTCTAAGGTACAATCAGATAGTGAGGGCGAGAGCTATATTAAACTGAATCAAGCAGTTCAGCCTTAGATGGAACATCTGGGCTGTGGACTAGCGACAGAAGTGTGACAGTAAAAAGCTCATAATTAGTGCTTCTGCCCCCAGCAGAGCAGTCCTGGTGCGACCAGAGGGGCTGAGTCCAGGACACAGGTTTTCTCTTGCGGAGCATTTAAACCAAAATTTAAAGCACCAGATAGTGGGAGAAAGTATATCAGCCAAGTGTGCAGACACTCACCACAAAGTGAAAATAAATGCAATAATCACAGACAGATGAAGCATATTAAGGTTGTCAGCTCACATATAAAGCTCACATGGATTTGAATTGATTTTTGAATTTCTATCTCTGAGCTTGCAGAAAAGCATTTTTTAATCTTTAGATTAAACCTTTGACCTTTACATTTCAAAACAACTTTAACTTGCCGAGATTCTGATGATTGCCTACGCTCAAATATCAGCTGCCCATGAATTGTTTTTCTGAGTTGTACTCAATTACTCCTCTTAGAGATTTTACACAAACAGTCTGGATATTGAATAATATTTAAGAAGACCAATTTATAGAATTTAATTTGTGCCTGAATTATTTGATGTTTGCAGCAATTTTTTGGAAACTTTAACAAAATTCAGTTTTAATTTTAATACAAAATGTGTTTTTTTATTTTTAAAGAGGAAGGGAAAGCTGGAACTACAATTACAGTATCAGAATATTAATAATGTGGGAAGCATCTGAAATACCTACAGTATGTAGGAATTTCTGATTTTTTTTTTGCCATTTCAGTTTTGTGACCTATTTGTAATTTTGGTATATTTGTATGGATAAAAAATATTCACAGTAATGTGAAAAAGTGGAATCTTCAATAAGATGTAAGTAAGCTCTTTAGTAAGCTCTGATCCAGAAACACAGTTGAACAAATGTTTTTACCATTTTTTAATCTGGCAGTAAAGCACTTTGAGAAACCACACAATTACAGAGGAAACTTGTGATTCCATGTGCAAATTCAAATCAGTCCTAACCAATTTATACAATACCCTGAAATACAGAAAATTAGATCTTAAATGGAATTCAAGATGTTTATATTGAAATAGATTTTGTTTCCAATATTTTTTGTAGGGTGCTACTGAAAAAAGCCAGAGATTTTCTGACATTAAACATACATTCTTTTTACCTGTGAATGAGAGTCTGAATCTTGCAAATTAAAAAGTGTAATTTTCTTTATACAAATCCTATTTTAAAAACAGGCGATCATGTTGTTCATTCATATTTTTCTGTTATCTAAAAAATCTGGTGACCTTTTTAGGTAGAGTACTCTGAACATCAGAGCAGACAGCATACAACACAGATCTTTAATTTTGCTTTTTGCAATGCTCGGCTACAGTAGTTGAAGCTCAACTGATTCAGTTATGTTTTAACTTTTGTTAAGTTTCTGTTTTCAGCTTGCGTGCATTGTCTGTTCCGAAGACGGGGTGACAAAATCCAAAAGAGTTAACAAGAGAAAGGTTCCACGGTCGGTGGTCTGCTGCAGCCAATCCACGAGAGGGTGAAAGCTACAAAAATAAACTTTACCTTCTCGCAATCAGGGTGGGCGATGCCATTCTTGGTTGGGGACCCTGGCTCTGGTAAGTGTTAGAGCTGTCACTGCACACTCAATCCTGGTGGAACCTGCCTGTGCAGGGTCAGCGAAACACACATTCCCTGCGTGCCTGGAAGCACACTGTCTCTCCACTGAGTCCACCACTGTGGCCCGAGTCCCCGCTGTGAAATCGACAGGACACGACTCACGACTACCCTCGCCCAGCTCTGTAGCTCGCCAACCTGCCAGACAGAACTGGGTTTAATGCTCTCTCCTACCAAGTGTCTGGGAACAAACAGGATCTTTAAAAAACAAGAGCAGCACAGCTGCGGAGCGTCCTGCTAGGGCTTGCTTTAGTGGACTTGGCATGTTCTGACAAAATCCATTTTGTGATGAAGTGGTAATTAAAATGATAGCCCTGGGATTATGATGTTCATTCCCCCTGTTTGAGGACAGAGCATGATTCGCTGTCTAAACTGATGAACATATTTCTGGCTGAAACAGCTATAGGAACACTTGGGAGTGAAACAAAAACTGTTCCCTTTGTTAGTTTGATTAAACCATTAATTTCATTGATGACAGTTCCAATACAATGACAAACTCAAGTTTGAGATGTAGAGTTAACTGATTAGTGTTAAGGAGTAGGTGTTGCATTTTGTTATTAGAGATTTGGTAAATTCCAATTTAACCAGTAAATTATCTTTGCGGCTGCAAAATAATGGCCGATACTCCAATTAATCAAAGAAATGTGATTTTTTTTATCGACAATTTCAGTGTCTCAAAGATATACTGTACATTGTGGGTGGAAATGGAATGAATGGTGAAAAAGTTAAAAGATGTGATTTGATGGTAATTAATGACAACCTAGATTATAATTCTTTATTTTTATGAAAGTATCATTTTTCAAATTTGGTTTTATTTAGATTATTCATTTCATTTCAAATTAAGACTTGGGAGTATCACGACCACAGGTCACGGTAAAATCATTTAAAAAGCATTGAAAACATAAAATAAAAAAATAAATTGAGTAAAATATTGTACATTTATAAGATTACTGTTCAGGTTCACACATCGTCTGCAGTTAATCACTCTTATGTACAGTAAAACACATAATTCAAGTAATTGTCAGCAGTGCACAATGAACTGTATTTTTATTATCTTGAAATTGTAAACGCTATTGCAGCAATATCTTGAAGAAATTAAAATCTTTATTGTTTGAAATTATTACCTTTTCCATCAGGACTGTGATAGCAATTTTTAAAAGATGTTTAATTTAGCATAGGTTTTGCACCTGCAAATTGATAAAGAACAAGATGTTTGAGCAAAGAATATCATTTTGAAAGATGGTTTCTATTAGCGTGGGTTTCTTGGAATTTTTTGCATGGCATGGTGTGTGTTGAATTTTTGGCCTGAAAATGTTTGATAAACAGCTGTCCAGTTTTTTTATTTTTTACAGGAAGTTGCAAAGCTAATGATCTGGCAGCATCAAATCAACACATACTCGTCTGTGCCTGCTGTAACTTCTATCATCAGCTTTAAATGAGCTCATTAGTGGCTTTGTTATTATTATTGTTTTAAATCATTTCTTTTGTTCATTATGTTCTCTCCAAATCTGTGACTTGGTATTTATATATCTCCTTTCAACGCCACATTCATTCATGTCTGCCTGATAAATGTCTCAATATATTACAAAAAAAGAGCAACAACTCTTTGGACTGATGAAGTAATAATTCAGATAATAGCCATCATTATCTTATCTTGCAGTGGCGCTGTCTCTGCCCAGAGTGAGGTCACATGTAAGGCCTTAATAATTGCCCCATGGATTGAAGGAAATAGAGTCAAGTTGTGTTGTGCTTTGCCCCAGGAGGAAGGCACTTGATTCACTTTTGGCAAATAAATTTTGCCACTTCGTCACTGGGGCTGGGAGCTTAACAAGAAACCCCCTGACTTTTTTTCTGTTATCGTTCCTGCCCCTAATTGCCTGTAATTTGCTAGCTGAAAGAATCCCAGCTTGTCTGGCCTCTCACAGTATGTAACCAGAGCTCCCTGGAGGAAGATGAAGACTCATTTTACTAATGCACAGAAACACATAGACTCATACCTAATTACAACGACTGTATGGCATTGATCTTGATTGTGCCTTACCATGTATTCTATGGTAGAGCTATTTGTGTTCACTGGAAAACACACACGGTGCAGTTCTGTGACTGGCGCCATAAGGGAAGACTCTGAAGATGAACAACTGATGCATTCCTGGTTATCGCTCTGTGTGTGTGGCATTACTGAATGAATTATGCTATTTTACTGACAAATAAATATATACTATATAGTGTGTGTATATATATAGTTTCTTATCTGTGGTGGTGGAGGATGTAGTTGCCTTAGAAATGGGGTTAGAGTTAGCTTGGATTGGAAACAAGATGGGACACCCCCTAAGGCGATCACTGAATCTGAAATATGCTGAGCTAAAAAGGACATGTGAATTTTATTTCAATACAGCCTTGCCACGTAGGACATAGTTTATGCTTTGCATCTGTAAGGCAGTTGTGGTTCCATGAATACAGTGGCAATATTTTCGTACCGTTTTGCTACTTTAACTGTATTCGTAATGTTCTTTGATTTTAGGCATATTGAGAATGAATAGAGTTTTGTTTCTGCAGTTTTTAGAATTTGCAAACTACGGAGTTTAAAATGTGCATATTTCCTGCATGAATCATCAAACTGTATTTGTGCCTCTGATGCGCCTGCAAAGAGGAACCTCCATCTTATTGAAATAATTGAGAATTAAGGTTAAAAATGAACAGACGTGGAGCTTGAGCGATTTATGGTGGGAACATTACTGGTCTTCTGAGTAGGATTTAAAATACTTTCATATTTCGTTAAAAATGATTATTTTCTTATTTTAGAACACAGTTATGATTGTATTGTGGAGATGTTTGGATAAAGTACTTTGGCAAATTATAAAATATACCTTTGTGTACCCTGATGACATGTTATATCACTTCCAAGTTTACATTATATCTTAGTTTAAATACCCTACCGTGCACAATACTTTGGCAGAAAAACATAATATTATGCTAAGACTTTCCTCCTTTTCAAATGATCATATATAATGTGAAGCAATCTCATTTGCTCACATATTCTGACACAACTGTACAGTATGTCTTTAATTAGAAGTCTGCCAGTAATTAAATTTATTTATGTTCCTAAGAAGCTTTTTTTTTTGCATATTTAATGAGTCGTGCTACAGGTCACCTTTCTGAGATCTTCACATTTTGTTTTTCAACATGATTAGAAACTCGGTCACAATGAAGATTTCTAATTAGCAAAGTCCATCCCGGTTCTCATTCTTTTTTTTTCCTCTTCAACAGGAAATGGCTGTAGTCCAACCCTTAATGCTGGAAAGTCAAAGTCGGTAGATAAGAATCATGGCTTCCCTGTGACTCAGCGTTGACATTTAGATGTTTAGAATATACTTCAAGTGATACATAGCAAACCCCACCTGAGACTGTTTTTCTTAGAAACGTGTCCCTGCATTAAGCTCATAAAAGGGAAGGCAGAACTCGAAGGGTTGTGAAATCGCTGGCGTTTGTAAGGAAATGGAATGTAACTTTGTTGTTGTGTGCATTCAGCCAGTTTTAGAAGACAGGGACTTGGTCCTGTCTTGTAAGAAACTATTTCTGCCCTGCAAGGTCGGCAAACCTGTTTCCTACTCCAGTGTCCTGACAGCAGTTCCTCATTGGGGTACTATAGGGTTTATTAACAGTGTAATAAATACTATTTTTCTTGCACTTACAACATTTAAAGAAATAAATATATCTGGTTGCGATTAACTGCGAAATTGCTAGGCTGCTGTGTACTGTTTCTGTTATATTTGATCTAGAAATGTCTTTTATTCAGACAACTAATGTTTTTTAGGGCAAACGTCTTGTATTGTTATTTTATTTCTCACTGTAAGCAGTTGTATAGTATAATTCCTTACACTTATATATAGCATATTTCTTGACACTCCACTAAAAGTACTTTACAGATAATGGGGATCCACTCCACCACCACCAATGTGCAGCCCCACCTAGATGATGTGCCAATACACTTTGAAATTTGGCCAGGGTAACACCCCTACTGTTTTCAAGAAACACTCTGGGTTTTTAATGACCACGGAGAGTCAGGACCTCTGTTTTACGTCTCATCCCAAGGAAAGTGCCTTTTTACAGTATAGTGTCCCTGTACAACACACAGACCGCATGATGATCGCCCCCTGCTGTATTAAGTGCAGTTTGTTTTTTCTGTTTGAAAAAGAAATAGTCCACAAATTATAGAACTTATGGCTCTTGTCTATACATGAGGTATTCAAGTAAATATTGAACATTGAACTCTTGTTATTGGTTATTTTCTGATTTCTAAGAGAGGTTTATACTCGGTGAGATACATACATATCGGAAACATCATGTTTTAAGTGTAAAGTGTAACCCAAGTCATATTCTTCATGCTCTGAAAGATGTGTAGCTTGGAATGTCACTGGCTAGCATCAAGTCCTAAATCCTTCTCTTTCGAACCGTTCAGCCTGTTTAACAGAGTTTTTTGTGGCTTCCTCCTGGCCTTTCGCTTGTGGATGAGAATAAGTTACAGCTGTCTGCTGTTAAAAACCATGACAGTAAACCCCTCTGGATGGCTGAAGGAGACACCACAAGCAGCAGAACATGAATGAAAACATTGATTTAATAAGATTGTTTGTACTCTGTGCAGAACTCAGTAAACGCTGGTTTGCTACGTTTGTGCAGTTGTGACTTTTAATCTTTTCTGCTGCCGAGCATGGCTTAGAGAGAGGAAATGAGGTTCCTACAGTGATTGTTTGTTTTATTATCTTTTCGGAAACAAGAACAACCCACTGTTTGGCATTTTGTAGAAAATATTGATTTCAAAGGGCTGGTCTTCATTTGACACTCTCTTAAAGACACTCTTTAAGGAAGTATCATTGAACCTCCAGTTTAAGAAAATGGACTCGCCAGACATGTTGTAGCTTTCTTCCACATTTGATGATGCCAAGAATTTCAATTGTCAGAAAAAAACAAAAGGAAAACAAAGCATGGTTGCCACGGTGATTACACTCAAAGCGAAACAGCAGTTGCATTCCTACCTTGATAATCAGTTGTGTGTTGTTATCCCGAGATTTTTTAAAATGAGGGCAGTGGTGATTTTTATGGAGCGGCCAGTCCGTACTTTTGTTTGTTACAATAAACACTTTTGCCTCGTCCGAGAAATAGTTTTTCTTGTCAAGCCAAACAGCCTCAAGTGGGATACTCTGTGTCCTCGCAGGCACTGTCTCCAAACACATTAGGTGACAGGCCTGCTGTCCAGTAAATCTCACCTAAAACATCCCAGAGATTGTAGGCACAGCGATCCCACTTGACAGTTTGGAAACCTTTTCTGAATTTTAACAATGCGCAGAGCTTCCTGGTGACTTAGCACAAGTCATTTTTCTGTTCTGTTGCAGATCTCTATCCCTAAGCAGGGTTTTACTGAAGCTCAGGAACAGTCCATAAACTCTGCTGCTCTCTCTTGCCTGCAGCCTGAGAGAGGCTTTTAATGCCCAACCCAAGTCACAGTTGTAAACGCTGTAACAGGTACTGGGCCTTTTTACTTTTTTTTGGCGCAGTTGACAGTAGGTTTACAGTTTATAATCTGGCATTTGTAAAGGCATTTGTCTGCCTTTATATTTTACATTACACTCCGACCACCCAGGAGGATGGGCAGGCAGGAAGCTTTTTATATGCCTGCTCCACACTCAGTTTTAAACGTTGACTGCAAAATAACAGCAGTTGCCCAGAAAGGCTTGACTTTTGGCAAAGAGTTGGTCATGTCCTTTTTTTAAGACAGAGACTGTGTTTATACTAGGGGTTCTTGAACTCTGCATTTGGATTTTTTTCTGTTCCCTTAATCTCTTATCCACGGCTGGAACACTACAATGTTTGTTTGTCATTAAGGGGAAATTCATGACCTGCCCTATTAACCTGTTCTTTGTGTGATATAGAAAGTATTATGGTTACAACAGGACCTGCACAGGCTGAACACCCTATACAATTTCGCATTTAACTTCTTTACATACATTTATAGTTTTTTTTTTCCAAAATAATGTAACAGTTCTAGATAGTGTCTTCAACACTTTCTGTTGGGAGGATCAGAAATCCTAGTAATGTGTACAAATGCTTAGGGAATAAATCTTTAACTAATTACAAATACACGTTTGTTATAATTATTTAAAAATGTATGACTCCAAGGCATAAAATTGTCTGTTTTAAAAAGGAACAAAGACAATTGTATATTTAGATGATAGGAAAATATATACAAAAAAATCCAAAAAGATGGATAATAAAACATGGAAAACCGATTCTTAGCGCTAGCAACAGATTCTTTCAGCATCTTGCAGACTGGTCAATAGTAGGACAGATTATTTTTTGTAAAAAATAACTTTTCTGACAAACTGTCACCTAAAAAGTTTAAAGACTAACTTGCCTGTAGTCCTGCTTAAAACAGGCTATGAACTGAAAAGACTCACCTGAACACTACAAAAAAAAAAAGACCTAAGGTTATCCAAATTTCCAAATGTTGCTGTTTCTTTCCTAGCTTGACAGCTGGGAGAAGAGGTCAAAGAGCTCTTCTCTTGTCTGCCTGGGAGTCAGCCCATGGCTTGGGAACGGTATTCTCTGTGTTCTTCCCTCAACCATCAGACCACACCACATATCCCTCTTGTTACTGAATTTAGGTTGCGAGAGCTTTGTTTCCAACCCCAGATTTCCAAGAGCAGTCAGTGAATTGAGTGTGGCAGACCACACATACTCCTCCTGAACCCTGGCCATGTGCTGTGAGACTGATTATGTGGATGTTTGTAATGTAAAAGCATCTTGGGAGATACAGCTTGCGGATGGGGAAGTCACCACTGCTTTCAAGATCACAGAGGGAAAAACAAAACAAAACGTGCTTCAATTAGGCAGTACATAGATCGTATTCTGAACAGCCAGTGAATAATCTCATGATATTCTAGCTATTAGCATGTCATATTTAAAAAAAAAAATTAACCCTGTGTTTAATCAATGTGCCATGCAGGTAGTTATTTCCTTCTTGTCAAAGGCCTGGCATTACTTATGGGAAACACTTTGATCAGGATGGGCTTGCTGATTCCTTTAGGGCTGGAAAAACATTAAAACTCTAATGAAAGTTTAGCATCATTTCCTTCTTCTCTTTCGCATAAAATATCCCCAGAGTGCATGGGAAAGTAACACACATACACAGACGCACATGAAGATGCAAGCAGAAAATAACTTGCTGTCCAATGTGTTTCACTGAAGAGCTAAACTACACACAAAAACACTCACTGGGTTGCTTGATTAGATATAATTACTTTTGGAAATATCCAACAAAATTGTTGCCTCGAAATATGGTCTTTATAAAAAATGATGCAAAAACTTTAAGCCGTTGGTACATGCCAGGCAAAATATAATTAGACTGTTTGCATTAGTTCATATTACACCTTTAGAACTGTAAGTGAGCTGACTCTGTGAGAGAAGGTGAAAGCAGTTTAATTGGAAACTTACTAAGACTTGACATTGAGTCAAGTCTAATGTTGAATGCTTGCCTGGTGATTATATCATTGCCTGACTTTTCTTTTGATTCCACTAAATTACTCTTTGCTGTTCAGACCTGTAATACTCTATGTTGAATGTGTTTTTATGGTGGTCTTGGTCATGCCCTTTGGGTTTATTTGTGCCAGTTAGTGTAGAGATAACTTAGTAAAATGATAAAAGACGAGGACTTAACACACTGAGGTGCCTTTTAGTTTTTTTTGCATTGATTGTGTAAAATGAATATATAGCGAGGAGAAAAACAACACACCAGTGAAATGTTTCTTAAATTATGTTTTTTTAGGTTTTCAAAGAATGCCGGAATCTCAGGCCATTTCGATTTACTGGATGCCCCTTGTAAAAATGTCAGACTGAAACCCTGCCAGTCAAACAAAGAAACTGTGGCATTGTGAGGGATGAAATAAGGGCATAAAATAAAAAAATTCCACTGCAGGTCTGTTTTGACCTGTTTTCAGTCCTCAGTGGAACTGAATAAACTCAGTGCTTCTGTAAAGGTGCTTACCAGTCCTGTGGACCTACAGTATGTGTGTGTTTCAGAGCAGTGCAAAGCAGAGGAGAGTTCAGGCACTAGAAACTCTCCCGGGAAGCTGGGCTGGTTGGTGTGGTCTGAGAGAGGAGCTGTTGATTTGCCAGTGTCTGAATGGGTTCTTCCACAGTCTCCAGATCTCCGGCCCTGGGGATCTGCTTCTTCTCACTACCTTGCTATCACTGCCTGATAATGTCGGCATATTCCTGGTGCTTACAGAAAAAAAAGGCCAGCAAAAAACATTATCCTCTTATTCGGTTGTTTGCAGATGATAGGCAACCTAATCAGGACTGAGATGAAAGGAGGCAGCAAAGGAGTTCCCTAATTAGTAATTTGTTAGATTTCTATATCAAACTTGTAGGGGGTTCACTGTAAAACCTGCCCCAGATTTAGTGACTGAAATAATCGATATTTGTATATGTTAAATGTTATACCCCACAAATTAAAATTAAGAAGCATTTTATAATGATTTTATTTTTAAAAAGTTTAGATTTTGTCTGAAGACTATTATAAACAAAAACACTAAGAAATTAATTTTTAATTAGTCTTTATTTTTTATATTGGCTTTTCGATGTTGCAGTTTACTTGTACATATGGCTCGTTTTTTCAGCAGAGTGTTTTATTGGGCATTATATCCTATTCATTCCTACAGAGAGGGGCGTGTTTTATTAATATTTAATAAGCCTCTCCTGAAGCAGAGCGCTTCCTAATCCATGTCAGTATACCTGCCTACTTCAGTGACAGATCTCCAACTGTGTGTTGTCATGAAGTGCAGGGATCAATTAACGCCCTTAATTTGAAACATGTCGGGAGGGCTGGGTGGGACTCTGGCTGTCCCGGCAGTGGCTGGTTTTAATCGGGCTGACGAGCCGAGGCCGGTGAGGTGAACAGCGCGGTGCCTTGTGTGAACGCAGCCCCCTGCAGCAGAAGGCCGTCGCGGCCGCATGACACCATCCCTCCTGGCTGTTCTGAGCCTTCCTCAGTTGTCAGGTCACAGGGTTAACACAAGCCAATTACCAAAACAGTTAAGGAGGAGACAGGAAACACAATATTTACCACATGACTGCCAGAATGATATACCACACACCAAGAAAGGCATTGATTTAAGGTGCTGTTTCACTTTCCCTTTCGTCTTTTCAGTCTCCGAATGGAAGGAAATAAAGCTGTTTTCACGTGTTAAACATAAATCTATTTCGGGTTTCTCTAATTATGGCAGCCATACTTTTCAACTAAGATAAAACTACTAAATAGCTTTCAACATTTCAAGACGATGACCTTACAAGTGTTATTCTGGTAGTCTGTGGTTAGAACTGATTCTTATTTAAATTCTGTCATTTGATTTATTCAAATTCTAGCTTATAACACTGGACTCTGACAAAGAAATATCAATCCTAGTGGATCTAAATGGTGTATAATGGTCCTGTCAATGATGACACTTAAATAAGAACTGCCTTGGGGTGGGAAACTACTGAGAAAGACAACATTTTGTTTCAAAAACGCTGTAGAGGTTTAGTGCTAAAGATGCTCATGTTGTGGTTGCGTTGAATGTCATCTATACGGTTTTACTGTTTAGGTTTACATTGTAAATAATTCAATTTCCTTCATGGTGCCGTTGTGCAGATATTATGACCAATGAAGTTCTAATATAAAGAAGTTTCAAGTCTGACAACAAATCCAGAACATTATTATCAAAGACATCACAACTGAAGGGAGGCAAATATATTCTACAGATTGTATGAATTACAACAACCAAGAAAGATCACTTTACTTTGGGATTTATTATGATCTTTCCTGGTTCTGGTTTCAAAGGCTATCTAATATTAAGCCTTCTGGACATACAGTAATCAATCCCAAAAAATCCTTGTATTTTTAATAAAAGAAAATACTTCTGTAGATTCCACTTTAGTGATGTTTAGTATTGTAGGACACCAAGCCAAAACTAATAAATACATCTGCAATGCTATACAGCATGAGTGAGACAAGAAATGCTGTTTGCTTTTAAATCTTGTTCATTTAAATTTTGATGGTACAATTATAACAATTTCAGCAAAACAGGATACTCCTGTGTGAATTTCAAATTGAGTAAAAATTCATGGTAACATAACAAATCAAATGTCCATTCCAATTTTAGGGTAATGTTGTACAGCTTACACTACTTATCTCCTGCTCAATGAGTTTTGCTTAAAAACTAAAAAGCTTTGCGGTTGCCTGTGAGACTCCTGTTGCAGGAGGCTTAAGTAATTTGTTAGTTCTTGGGATGGCTTAGTGCAGGTCTGTGGCTGTCTTACTTGATCTCTGGAGTGGCTGTAAATCATGTGTGGGCATCAACAGAAGACTGAGTAGGTTATTCTTCTCTTGCACTCTGTCCTCTTGCATATTGTCTGCTCCAGGGCAGCATACCAAAGGTAACAACCTCCTACAGCAGGCTCTGGGGATTTGGAAGAATTCACTGGATAACAGAATAGAGAATCACATTTAAGTTAGATTGCAGTGCATTGTACCTTGTGTCTTAAGCCAAGATGGCATTTAGTAAAATTGATCCAGCTATTGTGAAACACCTATTGCTTTACAGGTCCAACTAATTAAAGAGGGAAACCACACGATTAGCCTATATAAGGTTGTTTAACTCTGTGCCTGTACTGTCAGTGGTCATAAGACACACTCTTCCCATCAGTTTCAAGACAGAAATCCCTTCTGTTTTTGGCCTGTTTTTGCACTAGAGTGATTAAGACTGAGACAAATGCTGTTTAGACAGCCTGGTCTGGTGGGTGGTCGTGCAACAGGAGTGTGTAGCTGCAGAGTTTATAGAGTCTGAGCATAAATGAACTGTTGAAGACCAATGGAAAGGCTGAGTGCAATCACAACACCGGCCGAAATATGAAAGACCTGAAAGAGAGCAGAAAAAAAAGAAAGCATCCCCAAGGGACCTTTTCTAGGAGTTATGAAATCCTAATGTCCTCTTCTTTACAAAGCCTCTTATTCAGCAGGAGAAGACATATGTTCATGCATTATAAACATTTAATAGATTTAAATCGTTTTACTTTGTTGGTTGTACTGTAGTCTTTAACCACATTGTGACCTCTCACTTGTCTCTAAAATGAGACTGTCATAGTTTTCTTTTGTTTCTAACCCTTGACACTTCAACCATTTTATAGAAACCTAGTGTTAATCTTCTAGTGCTTTATAAATCATGTTAAGGCAAGGCCTAGTGGATTGTTATGTTTGAACTTACTATATGATTTCTGATGAAGATCCAAGAAAACCTCAAACACCACGTTCAGCATTCCTTATTGTACAATGAGCCTAAATTCCACTATTTTTACAAACCATGCTGATCCAAGGTACTGGGACCTTCTGCTACAGTATGTGCCAGCTGGGAAAGAAATTTGTTTAACGACACCTGGTCTGGTCTCAAATTCAGTAAAACATGGCATTGCAAAACACTGAAACAATATTTCATTGTTCAACCACATCAGAGCCTTCTTTTATGCTCGGCTCATGCTTTTGCAAACTTGTTCAAAGCACTGGTGATTGTCATATTCCCTGCCGGATGTTCTGCAGTGAATTAAGCCTTTGCTTTGTGCCATGAGGTGCTGCTCCCACTTCAAGCTATTCGCAGTCCCTCTTCTAGCGAAAGCTTCAGCCTCTGAGCTCAGTCACCCCTCTTCCTGGGTTTGCGTTTTGCTCTGCGATGGCTGGCTTAAAGTCAAGACAGAGGGAGACAGTTGTATTGATTTATTTATTCTGATGTGTTACAGGAATGGCAGCTGTCATCTCTTTATATAATACAAAGTTTAATCATCTACAAAATGTTTTACTTAAAATGTATTTAAGAAGATTAAAATGATTTTTTTAACTTTGATTTATGGGTAGCCTGAAAACATCACAACTTTATTACTGAAATACTGCTTGTTCTTGCTAATAAATGAGTAATACATTCCTTTTTAGTGAAACATTTAGTGTAAGTATTAATTAGGAAATACTATTTTTTGTAATAACTATTATTTTTAACCAGTTTAATTATTTTAAGTTTCTTAAAAAATATTACACAAGTCTTAAAAGTCTTTTTTGACTTTAAAATTCAGTTACAAACTTTCACTAATCTTATGTTTTGTTTAAAAACTAAAATGTGTTTGTTTTGTCCAGGAGTAGTGTTTTACATTAAACCAACTAGAGACTGTATTCTCAAATAGGTCAGAAAGGGTTACAAATAAAAATTAGCAAATGAGACATTTTATTAAGTGTTTAAGAGTTTGTACGTTTAAAACAAACAGGATTTGGAGCCAAAGGGCAAAGTCTTGGGAACTGAATCATTTGTGCTCCTCGTAGGAGAGATCATACGTATCTAAAGTCTAACAAGACTAGATCACACAGACCACAAACAAAATTTGTTTACTGTTTGACATTTGTGTTTTGTTTTCTCTGATAGTTTAGACTTGCGTTTTAGGGGCTAAAATACAGTATCTTCCATTTGCTTTCCCAGGGCCAATGGAAGCACATTCACTCACAGAGTAGAAAAAGAGCATAGGGCAGAGGCTTACAGTACACCCTGATCCTCCTCAGTCGGGCTGAAGAGATCGTCAGTCAATGACAGCACTGGGGGTCAAGTGAGGTTTATCTTGATAACCACACTGAACGAGAGGCTCTTGGTCCTGAGGTGATGAATTATCAAGGGTTGCAGAGGAATTAGCACTGAGATAACAGGTCTCTCTTTGGCAGTGGAGGTCGGGGAGTTGAGAGGAGTGGGAGTGCAGAAGAACCGTCACAAAATGCAGCTCTGATATTATTCAGGACGCGAAGACAAGAACTCAGAGTATTTCAGTCAGCAATTATACCAATAATGGACAGTATATTCTTCTTCTTAGACTAGCAGAGGTGTCTATGAATGGCACGCATACTCCAGTAAGATATCAGACAACTGTTTCATGTGGGTATTTGTGGAAAACTATGATAAAAATGGATACTAGTGACATTGGAAGGAGGCAGCGTGGCCCAGTGGTTACCATTGCTGCCTCAGTGCTGGGCCAGAGTCCCTGGGTTCAGCTCTTGAGCTCCTGTCTGTGTGGAGCTTGTATATCTGTGTGCGCCATGTGATGGACTGGCACTCTGCCCAGGGTGTGTGTGTTTATATCTGTGTGCACCTTGTGATGGACTGGCACTCTGTCCAGTGTGTGTGTGTGTGTGTGTGTGTGTGCATCTGTGTGCGCCCTGTGATGGACTGGCAATTTGTAATTGTGGATATTATTCTTTAATTTGAGTTGCCTCCACTGAGATACACAATGGAAATTCATGATGACAAGAATGGCTTAATATCTTTTGAAACCAAAGAAAATTTAAAGTTCCTTGTGTTTATATTAAGATGTATAACATATTTTAATCTACGTAATATGATCTACACATGTGAATGCATGAGTGTGAGAGAGAAAATGCCCATAATGTTATGTGAATTCTAGATCCTTATTTTCAAAAAATCTGAGGAAGACAGACATCAAACAGGTTTCTGCAAACTCATGTTGTTTGGTTCTCTGCAGCCCCAAGGATAAGAGGTCCTATCTGGCGAGAAAATGAAGGCTGTTTTTTTTCCTTATTCTCTTTTCCCAATAATCTTTTAGGAGCAGTCTTTTCTTTCCTCCCATCATGCCTGAAGGAGAACTGATACGAATCTCAGGCTCACAGCACAGCTTAATTTGGGACACAGGGAATTCACTGTCATTGCTGGAAGTTCTGGAGGCTGTGTGCAAGGAGCTCGGGCTTGATAAGGACAGGAGCTCTCATCTGCGGGTGACTCCAGTGTGTAATAGGTTCCAGATGGGGCTTAATTACTCCGTCTGCGCTGTGTGCACAGTCCTGCTCTCTCTGGAGCCTGTCCTCTTCCTTGGGCATGTCCATGATAGTTGACACAAAGCCAGATGCCAGGAGCCCCAGTCCTCTGAGAATGAAGAGGTTTCCTATGTGGGCTGCCTGAGCACAATGGGTCCAGTGTTTGAAGCCCACTGGCATGGCCATACATGATGCTGCATTGTAAATGAGCTAGTAAAATCCACGGCACAGGTATGGGTCATGGCTCCTAATGTATTTTTAGGATCACGCAGGCCTTCCTTGAAACTTAAAGAGAATGGTGGTATTTAGGGTTTCATTCTGGAGACGTAAGGTGTTTCTTTAAATAAAAAAACAGTAGCTGATTCCACCATTTCTGGATTGTGCACTTACTAGGCACTCTAGAGGAGTTAAGGAAGAGTTTAGGAAATGTTCTATGTACAACAATTTCTTGATCTTATCTTATGGATTTGATTTTCTGGATACAATAAAAAATATATATTAAATGCATAACTAGAGGGATTAAAATCCTGAAATGTTGTTGGTTCCAACACTCATTTGCCTCATTTTTAAATCCTTCCAGTTTATATATACTTTACTACACCCTACTTTCAATGTATACTTTGTATTTATACTGCATTTATCAAGTTTTAAGATGACTCTAAAAACCAAGAACAAAAAGGACTTTTTCAGGTTATTGGCTACATCTCCACAGGCTAATGAGACACTTGGCATGATAAGTGATAGGGACCTCTGGCAGTGTCAAGACACCGCAACCTGACACATCAGATGACATCTGTTTGTTATTCTGGAGGAGGAATGATCCACTATTCTCAATGCTGAAAGTATGTGGTGTCTCAGTGTATGTTAACAGCCGTAACACTCCAATCAGTGTTACCAGATGAAGTGTTTTTGTTTGCAGGACTTTGGCTGAGACCTATAGAAGATACAGTGCACTGTGGTTCAAACCATTGAACACCCATGTGCTACAGTATTATCATGTGCTAGAAAGTATCATCAGTACAATTAAAAAAGGTTTCCTTTTCTATAATTTGTCATAACAAATCTTTATAATATAAAGTTGATCATATTTTGATAATATATATCAAAATACATAATGGAAATAAAGGGAAACATTTGATTTTAAGAACAAATTGTATTATTAATTACAATCTACTATAGACTTATGGAAACATAAAAAAACTCCAAGCTTTTCTACAATGCATCCTTAAAGCTTAATGCACATTCATATTCTAGACATGATACTTATGTAGAACGTAATCTGTAATTTTATTTTATTAAAGTCACTTGTGCAGGGCTATAATTATTATATATGGTTTGGATATCTATTGTCAATGCAAAATACTTTTTTAAACTAATTTCAAATATACTTCCAATGGTACCCAGATGTTCAGGCCTCACTGTGTGTTTATACAATGCACTATGCTGTCTGTGTTTTTAAAATGCAAGAGCCCATTACAAACACACTGTGTATTCTGTAGTTATACTGTGATGCTGTGTGCAAGTCTAGTGTTGTTGTAGAGGGCATTATCCTTCTGTGCATGAAGTGCAAAACATCTGGTTTACATTAGAGTTTAACAGGCTGATAGCAAGTCAGGGTATTAGAGTTAATTTACTTATTTAGGGAAAGAAGTTTCAATCACAGAAGCTGTGATTGTAAGTGGATACTGCACTTATCTCAAATAGTATCAGAATTCCTACAGGGAGCTTTAGGTTTTCCAGCAATAACACAAATGGAGTGGCATGAGATTTACTCTGTGATGCTAGAAGAGTTTTTGTTCTGAAATCTCCCACAAATATTCTAGATTCTGACTGCAAAATTTTCCCTCTCATGTTTACTTTTTATCTTGAACTGGATATTGCCTTATGTAAATTACTATAGCATGAACACATATTTTTCACATTGAGTACCCAGAACTGTGGCAGACGAGGCAATTCCAGCAGCTCAGTCAAATCCTTATTAAATGTAGGCAGAAGTGCTGGAAGTGTATTTGGCCTAATTCACCTGGCTGAAGATCCTTTCTGGCCTTAGGAATGGGGGTGACAGGACTCCCCACACGTCAGTGGGGAATGAGCCAGGGAGCTGCTAAAAGGGTGAAGAATGGGTGGAGGGAGAGATGCGAGGAAGCAAAGTGATGCTCAGCAGGCGAGATGTTTATGTGGAGGAGAGCAGAGGTGGGCAGGATTAGATCTTCTCCCTAAATTCTAATTTAAAAAATCAATTTCAGAAGTTCATTTGTCCTATTTAATGCAATGTAGATACAGAAGTATTGTAAGTTTATTTGACGTAACACCGAGGAAAGCTGGGCTGAGGGAATAGAAGTCTGGCCACAGGGAGGAGGGTGACAGAACCCCAGCAGACAGTGTAGGAATGCCAGGACACTGATGCAGAGCTCTTTAATGGCAGTGAGCATGTTTTAGGCTGATCAATTTGGATATGCAAGATTTTGGAGAAACACCGACCTGGTGTTTTGATAGTGGTGACTACTATTATATGCTGCTGCTACAGTCCTAAGGAAATATCTGGAAATAGGAGAGAGCAAAAGAAAGGTCTGATACACAATTAAGAAAATGGCAATAAAAAGTGCATCGTGGCTGTGACATCAGAGCATAGAACATGACAGAGAGATAAAACTGAGGGTCAGGGTCGGCAAGAGGAGAGTGATTCCCATCTCAGAGCACAGAAACAGCAGCTTTTTAAGTTTTTGACAGGGAGGCATTTAGATGAAAGAGGTGATTCTGCCTTTGGAACCATTTAAATAGGAAGCTGATTGTGGGTGAGATATGGCAGAGCAGGGATTTCCTGTTAGGGGTTTATGGAAGAATTTGAGACAGGAATACTTTGATCCCTTTAGTTGAAGTTTTCATTTTGTTAGTGTGGGAAAATTATATAAAGAAGAATACTATTAGGAGGTCGAAAATAAGAAAGGGACTTTTGAAGGTCCAGAGTACTCCTTGAAAATGTATTCAATGGACCAATATGAACGGAGAATGTGGGTGCAATGCTTAGAGGGAGTGATGAAGGGGTTCAGAGGATGATTTATGGAATAAGGCTTCTCAAAAAAGGGAGGAATAGTCTATTGTGTAGTTTCAGCAGCAGTACGGGTGGCAGATCTGAAACGATCTCTCCGATGGACCAGTCTGATGTGTCGGTCCAGCTCTGGTGTGGTCACTCGAGGGCAACCGGATCTTGGACGGCCATCTGTCCTGCCGGTCTGCTGAACCCTTCTCTGCAGTCGGGACTCAGTGGAGCAGCTGACTCTATAGGTTTCTGGCAACACAGTCCCCCGACATGCCTGCCAATGGCCCTCTCCCTTGCTTCTGGTGACATTTGAGGCATTACGGAATGCACAGAAAACTGTGTGGCCTTTTTCTTGCAGTGACCTAAGCTTGGTGACCTGATCAAGCATTGTTCCACCTGGACCTTGTTGGGTAAAAGTGCACCTAACGAGCTTTCATGTGATTGGCAAGTTGCAATGTCTCACTGCATAGGCTGTATTGCTGGTGAGAGAGCTTAAAACAAATTGACAAATTTTTGTGAAAGTACATAAGCTATAACTATAGTATTCTCATTCCATGTTGTGTTTCTTTTTCCATCAGTATATTATGTATTCCACAGGCAGAGATGAAGGTGCCTGTATTTTTAGAAATTTAATTGTTACTTTGGCTGTGATGGATTCTAATTGTATTAGGATTGTGTAACGAAATGATTAAGTGGATGTGGTTTTTGAATTGACGACACACATGCTATGCAAGAGTGACTGTATTCCTCAAACATTCTATTGTGCGTCATTTCAATGCATTCTTTAACAGAACAGACCTGGAAGGTAGATGACACGATAGGTTTCTCACTCTGGTTGGTATCCTGATGTCTGCTCTGTTTTGTTCCCTAGCTATTTGTCAGCTGTAGCTATTAGTGCTCTAATCTTATAGTACATTATACTATATGACTTGATTCAGATCAGTCTAATTTATAAACACAGACTAGGAAACACATGAAGACAACAATCCAAGTGCCAAGTAACCAAGATGCCTTGTCTCTCCTTGCCTTGACTGCTGCTGGGAACAGCGGTTCAGTGTGATGATAGTCAGGCCTAAGGGGCTGGCCGAAGTCTGTTTGGACCCCGAGATGAATCAGGCCTGTTTACTTCCAGGCTGATTTTTAGTTGTCACTGACTGATGTGTCACATCAGGCTGCTCTGCGTGACTTTATCTATCCCTGTTTGACTTTCTGACTTTATCTCAGCTGGGCTGTGCTTTCTACACTTGGATTCATCTCCAGTGCTGACATCCAGTTTTGTAATGTGTTGAAAGCAGCATAAATTGAATTGTTTTCATCACACTGTTGAAATAGTAGAATACAGGATAAAAAAATCACACTATTTTGGGCAGGACTGTGGAATAGATGTTAGAGCTCTGGGTGGAAAGCTGCTGTTATGCGTTTGAAGTATTGTACATATACAGTCATCCGTACACAGTGCAGAAGTATCCACTTCATTCCGATGATGTCCCAGTTTGGTTGAAGACAGGTGTATTTATTCTGAAATCATGTGTGAAATCACCACTATTATTTCAGAGGCGATTCAACTTTTTTTAAATTTAATTGTGTGACTTATCAAAGTCATTTTGTGCACCTGAACTAATTTAGGTTTGCTATAGCAAAGAGATGAAAACATACTCAATTATTGAATACTTACTCAATTTGTTTTGCTGTTTTTACGGACATTTAACTTCTTTCACCACAAAAGTGTCCTGTTTGAGTATTCAAGTTTTATTTTTAAAAAATGTTAAAAGATCACTTTAAAAACATGTCCACATTATTTGCAATTCAACAAAATATGACATTTATAGAAGGGGGTGAAAAGTTAAGGAGGGCTGTCACCCACAGGAACACAGGAAGAACATGTGCACTCCACACAGAAGGTGCAAGACACCCCAGGCCAGAATCAAACCCAGGACCCAAGAGCCATGAAGCAGGACGTTCAACTGCAATTCCAACATGCTTCCCCTCAAAAATGCGTCCTGAGAAAAATGTTTTTTTTCTAGAACTTTAAAATTAACATGTGCATAAGGCCACGTACATTGTTAACCACCTCAATTATAATGCCAATCAAACTGCACATAAACAGGTTCCAGTTAAATGTCAGTAATTTATCATCACTTGTACATAATTTGTAGTCAGCACAGATTATCCAGTTTAAAATGAAATTAACAGATGTAATAAGCAAAATGTGCATTTGACTTTTCCAAGTCTGGTGTTTACCTGAAAGAGAAATCCCAGCAGCAAGCACACAGACTGGGGAGACTTTCAGACATGACCTTATGAGATTTTACTACTTTATTTCCACATGGTAAGCCTTTAACTGCCTCTTTCAAGTGCATACACACAGTTGTACTGAAACTGGATACCTTTACGACAAACACAACCAAGTCTGACCAAACCATCTTTAAAACATTCCCATTAAATATTTACTTCTTCTCCAGCAGACCCCTGCTAGTGGCAGAATGTCAGTTGCCTCTCATCAACTGTACAGTATCTCCCTGTCCCAAGTCCCCACCCCCTGTGTATAAGTAATTATTTAATTATCTGCTTTAGTCTGCAATACAGAAAGACTTCATGCTGGATAGTGTTGGTTGGGGCAGGGAAAATGGCATTGTGTGGCTGTGAACAGATGACAGCACCACATTGCTGCATTTCCATACTATTTCACGGTGTTTTAAAAATGGTTAAGTCTGTGCATTTTGAAGTGATTTTTTTAAATGGATCCATAGAATTCTTATATCTGAGGTCACGATGACTTGCATACTTTGCCGATGAAATGCTTGCTTTGCATTCAGTAGATGAAATTAAATTACCTAAATCAGAACCAGCCATAACAGACTCACCATCATTTGCTTGAATTTATCTTATTTTAATTTGTTTTAGAGAGAAGCGAATTATGTATTGTCTAATCTAGTTTAATCTAATTAGTTTGGTTTTGTTACAGATTTCCTAGGTGTGGTGGAATTTCTGATTTTATTTCCCAGATATTTATGAATATGAATCATGTTTCCATTTAGATCTAGAGGTACAACCAGCAGCAAAAATAATACTCTTTTTCAGAACTGCACACAACATTCAGAATTCAGAATTTTCCCAGCAAAAAAAATGAACATTGTCTTCCTTGATCTGAGATGTCAGAAAGTATTGGTACAGTATTCTGCATTAACCAGCCCTCTTTAAGAAATCTCTTGATGTTTCAGAGAGTGTGTGAATTACTTTGAAAAAATGACTATTTTCGAGAAACTATCCTTCCATTTTGTCAGTATCTGACTATAATTTAAGCTTGAAATATGCATCAGAGGTAAATATCAAGTGATCCAGAACTTTGTAATCTATATTGTGCCTATAGTGTTCATACTGTTTGCTGACACCAGTTGGGTGAGACTGTTCTTCTCACAAACACATCTTTCTCACTCTGGCCAGAGCCATCTGTGTGGATGCACAGGATTTATTTTAGAATTATAATTCTGTGATGGCTTTTCTCTTGAGCCACCGACTGCTGTATAAATACTCCACCCCCGTGCTCAGCAGAAAATAAATATTGTTGGTTCTCTGCTCTGCAAACGCAGCTCGTTTGGTGGCAAAGAGAGATGGCAGAAGAGGATGATGAATGAGCCGCCTTGCAGCAGTGACCCTGGATGAACAGGTTTGTTCTGTTTCTGGGGAGCGCTGTCCGGGCTCTGTGCAGCAGCAGTTTGCGCCTCGTTCCTCGATTGGTCACGCGGATTGCGTGGGCTGCAGCACGTCTCAGTGAGCGGTCCCTTTCCAAGAGCCGAAGGTGCTCTGTCTCGGGCTCGCTCTTTCAAAAGCAGCCCCCGCTGACTGAAGGCGGGTCCTGTCACCAGCTCCAGCAGCAGAATAATATTTAACAGAGCTAGAGCAGCCTTCCAGTTTAATCAGAAGGATTACGAGGTGTGTTACACAATCCTTTATGTTAGCAAGGTGAATCTCCCAGAGAGGAAAGCAACATTTTTACATGAGGAAGGAATCTACTCTCCTTTATGGCCATATCCTGCAGCATATTCTGACTTCACACCATAAACAAGAGATGTGTTGATTAGCACTTAATGCTTGGTTATTATTATAGGCATTATGGTGCAAATGACTGCAAGTAGCACCATCCAAGGTGCTGTGTCTTCTGTTCTTTCAGTATTGGTCTTATTTAAATATGTGTGGAATGTCTTGACTTCAGTGATTGCTTCTGCTGGTGATGTTAAAATCATTCTTTACTCATAATGATTCAAAATACACCTTAACTGTGCCTACATCCCTATTTTTCTGTCTCTTTTGTGCATAACTAATATATTCGTCGTCTACAAGGGCAAATAAAAATTGGAGAGTCTGTGAAAGTATGGTTGTGCACAGCACATGTGTGCATTCAGTGTTTTGAGGTCATATGCACTGCTTTTTTATTAAATGAAACACATTCTGGTAATATTACTGCAGTATTTAATTCAGGACCTACGGGGATTAGAGGTTTAGTTTGATATGCATAGTATGTACAGTGGAACCTAACTACATAAATGAAAAAATAACCCCTTTGACATGTGTTTTTCCATCTGGAGCAATGTTTTTTTTTTTTTTCATTTTAGCCTTGCTTTTTTGAACAGCGTGGGTGCTCCTTTTTACCAGCAGAGACAGTGCCTGGAGAGACTAGATATCTGTAGGCACTGTCTCTCTATGTATCTTTCCGGTGGACTAAATTTAAAAAAAATAAACAAAAAGATGAAACAAAAAGAGAAAAATAGGTGAAGAGAACAAACACTCCTTGTCATTAAGACATGTCTTCCACAAACAAAACATACTGTACTGTGTTTACAGTCCGGCCTACTCTGGGGGCCCTAGAGACCCCACTGGCCAGCGAATTGTGTTGAATTGTGTTATGTGTTGACAGTAAGATATGCTGTAGAAGAATTTACAGATTTGCCACAAAGTATAGAGTGGGTTTCACCACTAGTATAAAATGTGGCTTTTTTAGTGATAAAACACATTTTTCTGCTTTCTGGTGTTTTGCTAGTTGAACGTCTTGGCGAAAGAAGACACAGCTGGTGTGTTTATGACTGCCCTCCTCGTGCTGCACAGTCAGGATGTCGCCATGACGCCACAGAGAAGGAGGGCAGCTTTGCGTGCGCTGCTCATGTCTGCTTGTGCTCTGTGCTCTGAGAGAGACGCAGAAACACCTGGACGTTTCCAATTGCAGTGGTGTTGCTTTTTTTAAATCACCCTGACGCTGACTTCAGCTGAATGCCATTTTTAATATTCACGGCGGAATATAGGCACAATTCTAATCCTTGACTCTCTTGCTGATGTTTGTTTTATTGCTTGGGTTTTTCAGTAGTGAAACCAGCATTTCTAGTCTCAAAAACAAATTCTCTATTTTACCACTTTTTACAAAATGTCCGATCAGTTTTCTTACTGCACCGGTAAATTCTGCTATTTTATAAAATATATGTATAAAAGGCTTTTTCATACACAAGCCACTTAGTTGAAGATAAATACCCAGGTTTCCTTCAATAAATGGGTGGATGAGATCCTTTAATCAATTAGCTGCTTTCTACCAAACGAGCTCGAATGGGCTAAATGACCTCCTCTTGTTGGTTCTTATATGCTGCTGTACTGAGACCTTGAAATAACACTGCAAGACTGTCATGAACTCTGGATCTCCCTGTGCTGGCGATAGTGTCTTACGAAAGTGGCGAGACGCTGTATATATTCCGTAATGCGCCCCAGGACCCCCTGAGGACAGGTGACTTGGAGCCTGCCCAGAAGAGATGCCGCTCAGTGACTATGGCGAGGTGAGGCACTGTGACTGGGCCAGAGGCCGGTATGGCCTGGACAAGCCTGCGCTGCATGTGTCACGTCTGTCCATTCCTGCTTCAGCTTGGGAATGCGTGACCTTCACATTCAGCGTGCTGGTTCCCATCCTTATTGCCTCCTTCTTTCCATGAGTGGTGTGCTTTCTTGTTTACACAAAACAACTCAACCACAGATGATGTGAGTGAAGTACTTGTAAAAGCCCTTTGCGTTAATGTGCTTTGTATTGCAGATGTCATTATCTGTAATGGTTTTTTTGTTTTTTTGCCAAGTCTACGTCATACAGTGTAATTGTGATAGGGATGTTTTCAAGCCAGCATGAATCAATGAATCATCATCACCACAGTTGTGCTACTAAGGCAAATTGACAAACGTACAGTCTAGTATAGACTCTCGTGCTTCAGAGAAGACGTCTCCAGCCTAATCCTGAAAGCCCCAATACAGTTACCAGTTACTTAAGAACTGAGAATAGACTGATTATACAAACATTATATTACTTATTGATCATTTAAGTAAAGTGGTCAGTGTAATTGATCTCTACTACTGGACAGCTCCTTGTGAATTTAACAGATCGGCTGCAACAGATATCAGTAAAATTGTCTTAAGTCTTTCAAAACTGCTGATTAAATGGTCACCTATAAAACCTTGGGGTCTCTGCAGGACTAGCTATGGTGATGTCTCTGTCCTCGGTCTGAAAGAGAGAATCTTCACGTATGTTTTAATTTTCTTAACTTTACTCTGAGACTCTTCCAATATATCCAGTTTCAGGGAAGATGAATTCAGTGCAGTGAGATTTTATACTCTTTAATTCATCAGGCCTAATTAAAAATGGAACCAAAACAGAATTTCCAATACCTCCGTACTAAAGTGACTGTTGTTCTGGATCATAACTCCCCCTGCTGGGAAAGAGGAGTATTCTGTTACATTGAACATTAGGGGCTGCTCTTGCAGTTTTATATTTAGAATTTCATTATGTTTCATCAAGCCAATTTGCACAATTTGAATGTGTAATCAGTTCTTATTTGCTTAAAGAAACTGGCAGTTTCATACCTTATTGAAGACTTTAAAAGATCTTGAAATGCATCAAACTCCCCGCTTATAGGATGAGATTTTAAATCTTTAAATTCCTTGTGTAACAAATGTGTATTTTCTCATTAAAACTTTGTACTTGAGACCTAAAAAGTCTGTATACTATATATAGATGTCCCTTACTTTAAATCTAATTCTATGCCATAGAACTAAGAAAGTACACTTTATATGTACATTAAATACACTTATCCTTCATTTTATGTGCTGTTTGATGGACCAGTAGGTGGCACTCATGTCTTTGATCCAGAATTTCAGATCCAATTGCTCACTATTGCTGGGAAAACTGTGCTGTAGGAGGAGATGTCCTTTGGGTGAGGCATTAAATGGAATTTCCTATTACTCGGTCATTCATGTTCATAAGAATAGGTGTATCAACCCCAGTGATCTCAGGCTAAATTCCTCTTTGGGAGGCACAATCTTCCTCCCAGAAATTCCCCCTTAAGACAATTAGTGAAGTAATTACTCACTTCTCCTGGTGTTCTGTGGAATGGGGTTGCTGGTGCCTACTGTCTGCCTAGACATTGCAGTCTTGAAGAAGGCAGGGCATTTATAGTAATCTCTGTCTTCCAATATTCTAATTTTGAGAATGCTTTATTATAAGATACTTTTAATCACAGCTGAAGATTGCAGAAAAATATCCAATAGCTCACATGGCAGTGTTCTGACAGGGTAATAATGAGCACAGCCTGCATGTGCTGTGAGATACCATCAGCTCAATGGTACCCAGCTCAGCTCTCAGTCTTATTAAAAATAAATGATATAGCTTTCAAGATAATTCACTTTCCTTAATCTTAAGTATTTATACGAGCATAGAAACCAATAGCATTTGCTGTGATTGTAATGTCTCTCAATATGTTATACCCATTTTACAATCAAATATTGAAATAACTTCCCTTAAAGGTTGTTGGCTGGGCTTTTTTTGGAAAGAATTCTTTCCATGATGCTTTATATACAGTATCACAGTTGTAATTGCATTAGCTACTGCAGGTAAAACTTCCAGGAAGTTGATGCATACAGAAGATACATTCCCTTAGGTATAAAATCTGAATAATTAAACCTTGTTATTACATCCTATGCATTTCCCTTTCTAGGGAGCTGCAGACAGTACTTTTCAAATTCAATTTCCTGTTTTGATATAACACTTCAGACATGTTGTTGACTGCAACTTAAAGTGGGTGAAATGCATTACTAGATATTTTTAAAATGACTAGAGATTTTGACTCTTGTAAATGGGTGCAGACAATTGAATTTTTTCAAAGAGAAATCTAACACAGAATAATGTTAATATTTTGTAAATTGAAGTGATGGAATGTTACATTTTTCACAGTCTGCCTGGAGAACATTTAATTTCAGTAGGATCTACACTGTAATGTAGAAGGACACAGACTTATATTGGAGAGAATTATCTTATTACTGTACCTCTGAAGTTGCCTACCCAGAGAAATACTGTGCCTACAGCTCGTAAAGTCATATGGCAGAAGAAAGCTCTGATTAATGGTTTCTCTCATGTCCAACTCACTTTGTTTTTAGGATTTCTGTGTCTGTCTATGGGATGGTCTCCCATAGACCATGTAGTATTTGTGTAAAATACTAACATTGTTTATTTCAACACTAGATGTTAGAAACTAGGAGTGTTGGAATGTTTCTAAGAGAAGTTGCTGTGGGACAATCTAATGTAACAGATCACCCTTTTCATAAATATTATACATAATAAACAATTCCAGTATCTGATACATACAGTATAGCATTATATGTCAATCCAATGTGTGGCATATACTGCATGTGAATTATTAACCCCATTTATTCTAAACTAAGATCTTATGTGTGTCTTGCCTAAAGCTTGTATTTAATACTACACAAATAACCACCTGTTTAAGATAATAAGCACAGTTTTTAGCCAAAGTTGTGATTTCTTGGCATGTAAAAATAAAGAGAAAAATACATTAAAAAATGATTTTTCAAATCTTATCCTGTTGGCCTGTTTACTTTATGCTTAGGGCACTTAGATTATAAATTATGTGACATATCACCTTTAACAGAGTGTGGTAACAGCCACATTTATATTCTTATCACAACACGTGTATAATTAAACTTTATCACTTGCAGATCTCCTTTGAAATTAGATTTTGCTCGGCAGTGGTCAGATGCTCCGCAGAGGGGGGCACACAGAGTCACGGCGTGGGGGAACATGAAAACCATTTCTCATACCGAGCAAGAGAAAGAGAAATTGTTAAGCCACCAGAGTGAGAGCAGGAAGTCTTTGCCTTGCCCCTCATTTTCTCCCCTGGATCATTCAATCATCCTGAACAACAGCCTCCAGCTCTCCCTGTCTTTTCCCCTTTCCCATGTAAATCACTCGTGTGTGGAAGGTTAAATATATTACTGTTTTCACAGTATTCTAATTTAGTAACTTGGTGTTCTGCCCCTCGCCAGCTCCTAAAGGGAGAGGAAACAGTTGCTGCCTTTAGCTGCACGCAATGATGCCTAAATGTTTTTTTCCTGTTCACTTCAGCTCCCTATATCACTCTGTCAGCTGCTTCCAGGCATCCATTAATGACTGTGTATGAATCTGTGTTTATGCGGGGCTCTCCTGGTTTCTGACTCTGCTGTGTAGAGTCCTCACAGCTATTTACATGGCTCACGGGGAGTTTGTGTGACTGCGCCGCGGTTGGGTTCGCTTGGGTCACCAGACTGGGTTACCCCAAATTAGCCCCACCCCTGCAATCCTTCACAAAGCCCACTGACACCATGTCACCACGTCGTGTTCGTGGACTGTTCATAACAACACATTTGGGTATTTTTCTCTATTCGATGATCTACAGTGTGAGCTTTCCAAACTTGAACCATTTTAATCTCAGTCTTTGCTTCAGAAAGAATGTGGTAATGTCCATCTGAGAAACATCAAGAGGGAAAAGAAGAGATGACTGGAAATGCAATGTAATATGTTTACAGTGCGTTTTTTTGCACAACAAGGTATCCACAGAAACACGAGTGGCAGATGCATTCAATTAAAATTAAGTTTAAATTTCAACAATGAAACATAGTTTGGCCATGCCTGGAGGGAGAAAATTGATCATCAATTATTCACGTAAACAGTTACATGTTAGATGATGTTTGGTTGAACAGAATTGCAGCATAGAAAAATATTTGTTTTTCAGCATCAAGTAAGTTATACACATTTTAGCTCCCAATCCATAAAGTACAGTTTGAAATTCAGCAGGACAAGTGCAAAGTGTATCATGGCCAGTTTGGGCCATTCTGCACCAAAGCCCTCAGTCTAGTTAAGTGCAGAAAAATAAAGGACCCTGGAGGTTTGTGTGTCAGCACCCGAGGTTAATGTATTTAAAAACTACTGCAAAGTCCATAGCATCTCTTGGCAGTGTGGGGATGTTAAGCATAATTTATCGTCTTAGTTACATGCACTTTGCATTTCTAAAATGGCCTCCAGGGACAATTCCTCAAAGTGAAGACGGCTGACTGGAAGAGCAAAGCCGACATTAAGGGAAACCATGATGAACTGAATCCGCTTTGCGTGCTGCAACTGTCTGGGAGCGATTGCTGTTCTTGGGCGGATTTTAAAAGTAGAAACCCACAGGTCTTTCCTGCAGGTGCTAAGTGCTAAATTCCTGAAGATTATCACTGGTTGTATCAGCTGTACTGTATGTATAGAGTACATTTACCAAATTTGTGTCTTTTCAGATGTATGTATAGATTAATTTAATTTAAATTGCAGACTCTAGGTGCTGGAAAGACTTTCGATTAGGGGTTCTCACATACATTCCACATTTCCTAAATGCTCCTAGTATGAATGAAAGCATTTCAGTGAAAATGACTAAATAACAGAAGCACACGGTGTTGCAGGGTACTGTTGCTTCAAACTACCAACACCAGCACATTAATCTTGGCAAGCTGGGCTACTAGACAGGAGCCAGGAGTGGGAGACGGGGGTGTGGTGTAGCCAGGGGTTGCACTTTTACATGCTATTGCCCACCAGGTCACAGAAACAGGATGCTGATAACATCCTGCAAGCTCCTCTCCGACGCTCGGCTGGCAGAACAGACGGCCCTCCCGCGCGCACTGCTCCGCCAGCTGCTCCCGCTACCTTGTGGGAGGCTGACCTTCCTCTGCAGACAGCGTGACTGGGACACTAATGCAGCAGACTTCTAAAATAGCGAATGAATGACACAGACCGACAGAGAGCTGCTGTAAATGACCAGGGCTTGGAAATGTGTGTGGCCACTTGGTCAAGATTTATGGATTTAAAAAAACACAAGAAAAGAAAAAATACTTTCCAAAAAGTAGCCTGGGGGAGAAGTACTTAGACTGAAGACAGAGAAGCCAGACAGACCTGCCTTAGGATTAGAGAGTGAAATTCCTTGCCTATTAGTCTATGTAAGGTAATTTAGCATTTGCAAGTTGACCTTACTGGGGGAGTCAGCCCAAAGACAGACAAGACGAAGATGCTCCAAAGAAAGATTTAAGTGAACTTGCATACATACAAGACAAAGCGATAGTACCATTCAAATGCAGCAGGACCCACAGAACGTCTGCTTGTGGATTTAGTTTGTGCTGTGATTTGTGGAGATGTACTGGCACCCACACCTTTCCATGAAAGCTCTCTGTCCCATGCTGGCCATGCCTGACCACCTTACCTCCCACTCTCAGCAGGACCACTTCCTGGCAGTCTTGTCAACTTTCAAACGCCACAACCAACTCATCTCCCAGGTACAGCCTTTTCCATCTCTCTCTGCCTCCTCACCACAACACAAACTCTAAATACACTGTGCCATTGTACTTTCTAGGTTTGTTGTTTTTACTCACCTTATTGCACGAAATGTCATCATTTAAAAAATTCTCATTATTTACGAGTTACTAAATGATGTCAAATATTTCATTACCAGAATTGGGAGAGAAAATGGCATTGCATTTGAGCCTGGAACCGATCTAAAATAAAGATATTTCATTGTACCCAGACCAGGACGTGATGGGCAGTTTGTACCATATTTCCTGCTGTGTGTTGTTAAACTGAGCCTAATCTCTGTTCATAAGGTTGCATACCTTTGTGAACAAATGCATTGCCATTCATTTACTCTCTCTTTGTAAGACAGGAAACCATAATTCCTGCACTAGAAGGCTAAACTGCGCTGTCTTTATTTCAGGAATCAGGAAGAAATAAAGATGGGGCTGGGATTTAGAAGATTACAGTGACTGTGATCCATCAGAGCGTATTCTCAAACTGTGGCGCCTCACTCCCACCCCTGAGGAACAATGGGGTATTCACCAGTCCAGACAATGTCACAGACAGCTGCTCTTGACAGCGCCTCACAGAGGATGACACAATAGCATGGTGAGCAGCTTCATGGTGTTCCAAAACTTGGTACCTCTAGGGGGGATTCTGACTTAGAGGCCTTCAGTCATAATCCCACAGACAGCAGCTTCACACACTGCCTCCTCAGACACCACATCTATATTTGTGTGTGTTACATGGAGAGATATTTGTATCCTTCCATCCATTTTCTAACCACTTGTTTAAATTCAGGGCAAGCAATGGGAGCGAGGCAGGGCACAGCCTTGACAGGACACTGGTCCATCACAGGCAGACAGCAGAAACCTGTTAACCTGCCTGCATGCCTTTTGAACTGTGGCAGGACAATGGAGCACCAGAGGAAACCCACACAGACACAGGGAAAACATACAGACTCCACATACAGCCTTCTGCAGGGTCCAGGTATCACAAAGCCAGTCCTGTCTGGATGGAAACATGGCAAACCAAAGAGAGACTAACTCTGTCCATGTCGCTGCGCAGTGTGAAAATGCACGCTGCAGCAAGACAGCGTTTCCTTCACTCTTTTGGAAATACTGCTGTTACTTTGTAAAGTGCGTCTCTGAAACTCTGATACAAAACTTGGATGTTTTTTTTTGCTTACAAAGGTACGAGTGAAGGTTAGTTCCACAAAAAATGTTGAGTTTCCTTCTTCGGACTCTGCAGGGTGGAATTAACTTTGGCTTGTCCCTAATATAGACGAGTTAAGTGGTCAGCTCTTATTATTATTATTTATCTGATGGAGGTCCTATCTCGGCTGTGTCTTTATTAGGTTCAATGATTAGGGCTAACGCTTTGTGTACAGGACCTGGAGTCACCCCAAGTCTACTCCTGTGTGCTCAGCTGTCTTAGAGGAAGTTCTTCAGCAGAGTGGGAGCCATAGTGTGTTTTATTTGGGGGTAATACATGTGTTTACATTCTGCTCCTCCGCAGCCAAGAAATTACTAGAAGGACCTTTATCCTCATTATCTGTTAAGAGCCAGTGTACAGCAGAGCTGTAGGCGCCGTGAAATACTCTCCCTCTTGGTCCCCGGCAGGCCGTGTGGGGCTGTGTGCCCTACAGGTGCAGTCTGTCTCCACTGCTTGTCTCACATGTCCGTTCCTTGAGAAAAGACAGCGGAGTCTCTTCAACTAAAACAAGACATGTAACACTGACACTGAACACGCTGAAAAGATCATGAGACAATAGCAGTGTAGTGATCTTTACTTATTTATTAAGCAACACATAAATATTTATATAAGGTTACATATTGCTATATTTACCTTTTTTGAATAGATGTATAATTTGAATACTCAGTAAGCACTTTATATTAATTAAACATCAGCTAAGTTTTTTTTTACTTCAGGTAAAACATTGCAGTGAATTTAGATAGAAAATGTAAGGGTATAAAACTGTCAAATTAAAAACAGAAAGTAAGTCAGTGTTCAGAATATTTGTTGCTGCTCTCAGACAGGTGATGAGGTCAATGGCTTTGACATGACAGGTAAATGAAGCAACAGAAACCGCTGTGTGCTTTCGCCTGTTCCTGTATGAAGTCTAGGTGTGGTGGAAATCAGTCGACCCCGTTCATAACACTCTTCTGAAATGACTGGGGGTCAAGGGTCAAGCCCTGGCGCAGTGTGCAGGGGGCCGCAGACACGGTTTTGTACTGTACAGCTCATTAAGGAGACATTCGGTTTTCAGCTCGGGTGGGGCTTTCCTTGCTTTCGTTGTGACATTCCTTTCGGTTTCTCACCATCACCATCTTCCACTGCTGGGAGCAGCAGGCAGGAGCTCCACTCTAGACCAGGGGTACGAGTGGGAATCTGGTTCACCAGGGGAATAAAGGGGTACTTGATTTAGCCGTTGTGCTGGGGTGAACAGTGCCAGGGGGTCTTTAATGACCAGTAAACAGGGAATCTGGGTTATCATCTCATCTGAAAGACAGCATCCCAACTGCAAGTTAACAACTAACTGGGGCATTGGTTTGCCAGCTGTGATCTGGATGGACCTCCTGGTCCACTAACACCACTTGTAGCACCAGCCTAGTTTTCCTCAGGGGTTTCCCACCCCTGTACTGATAGCTCCAGGCCAGTTTAACTTTGCAGATCTGGTGAACAGACTCCAAGGTGTTCATGTACTGCTGTACTAATGAGGAGCTGGATTCAGCTATGACACTTTTTTCCATCAGTCTTCCAAATTCTGAAAGATGAGACAGACTATTTAATGTACTGTAGATAATGATGAATTCCTAATACATCTGATGAATTCTTAATAAATTATTTCTCCTGCTGATTGTACAGCAGGTACTGTACAGCTGCATGTTCTATTTTTCAGTTACAATGTCTTTGAACGGCTTGGACCAACAGGACATGTAAGGATATCTTGCACAGTAGATTGGTGCTTTCTTTGCTGAAACTCACAATGTAAGAAACGACAGTCAAGTACAGAGTGTGTCTGGTTTCATCTCAGTTTCATTTTCATATCATTTTAAAGGATTCAGACTGCAACATGAATATGCTCTTTCTGTTTAGTTCATGAAAATCACCCAAAGAGATGAGGCTCTTTTAAGCCAAAGGCCTTAAGTTTTAACCAAAAGGACCTTAGATGAAGGTAAGTCACCTAATTTTCCTTACTGTTATTCCATATGTACTGCTGTTGGGAATATATTTTACGGCACTGCACTATTAGTCAATCTTTGGTTTCTAGCTCAGTATGTTTAAACGTGGTTGTATTTCTGAAGCAGACTGTTTGAATGGAAGCTCTTAAACAGTTGACTCAAATGTCATTTTATTTATTTGAATTTGTTGCCTTTTAAACGTTTTACTTCCTTGCCACCTTTATATTTGTGTATTTACAGTAGGTACTGTATTCAGTTAACACAAGGTGATGGAGTTGCCTCATTTGTTCGTGTTCTTGATATCAGCACCTGTTAGGGATTTTTCAGTCACTCTGATTCACTCAGTCCAATCGCTCAATCTGATTGAAGGCCGTCTGTGAAAATGTATCACACCCTGTTGCCAGGAGTTTTACATTTTACACCCTTTTCAATGAGTAATTGTGCCATGTGTGTATTTCACGTGCTTCTCAAAACATTTCATAATGTTGTCTTCAGTTTATTGTAACTAGATGAGTGTAATACTCAAATATTGCTGAGCTGTATGTAACATTTTAAAACAGTTTCACCGGAAGGTTTCGTGAGTCCCAATGGGTAAATGAAACAGAACGGGTTCGAGTCGTGATCACAGGACAGGTAGTGACTAGGAAACTCAGAAGCTGATTAGCCAAAACAAGAATCAAAGGAAGAACTGTGGAAACTCATTTCTACAATGCTAGTGCAGAACTGAAGAAAGCAGAAATGCTCGCACATTTTAACAGTCTTCTTTGCACTTTCAGAGTTCCTTCAGCCTTACTGCAGCTTGCATGGCTAAATGTAACCTTGACACATTGTCAGCTCCATTTTACATAGCTCACAGGACACCAAAGAGATTTGCTTTTAAAACTGTTAAACAAAAACGTCGCTTCTCGTGTCTGCAACTGTCATGTACTGTAACCACTATCAAATACAACATCACTATTTTACTTACTGAATTGTGGTCTGGTAACACAAATCAGTCTGAAAACCTAAAAATGAATTTGTTTCACTCTTAATGTTGCTCCTTAGTAACAGTAACTGATGATTAATATAGCAACTGCTGTAAAGTACACAGGCCGCTCAACGTGCTGTAGCTGTGTGCTGTCCTGATTATGCAGCGCAAAGCCCGCTTTCTGACCACCCGGAGTATAGCCGAGAGACCTAGGACGGGAAGAGTAATAAAACAGTACACAAATCACGTCATACTGCATGAACTAAGTTTACTAGCTCCCCCGTGTGGTCAACGATAAAACAACGTGAATCATTGGAGTTGTGTGTTGGCGACTGGTATGGTTTGGTTTGAGCTTCTCTAGTTCTTAATTTCTTATAAGGTGTTGAGTGAAGGATGGACCCAGTAAGATGCAAACACTTCCTTCACAGCAACTTTTGAAAAGCAGCAAAGAAACATGTCTTAAATATGTCAAGAGCGTTTAATTTTTGAATTTATGTTCTTACGTATGCATTGATATTCATCTGCTTACCTTAAGTGTCCGTATTCAAATAGTACTCCTTTTAAGATTAACATTACTGGTCATCTCTGTGTCTCAACGCCTTGTAGTGACTGTGACAAATGACTACCCTGGATTCCTTCTATATTTCACAGATGTTTATATGCTTGAACCATATTGCCAACTTTTCAGCTCACAAAAATAGGAATTTCTGCGGTGAAAGACTAATGAGAATATTTAAGACTTCATCTGGAAAATATTGAGTAACCAACCTTTCAATGAATTTCACATGCTGAGTCGAGAGTGATTCAAGTAAACAATTTCATGACACGAGGAGTCTAAACAAATACAAACACGCACACAATTATCAGCCATTTATTAATGGAGGTCAGTGATTTTGCGGGTTATTTATTATTTGTGTCATGTTGAAATAATTCCTCTAAGCCACTTAGTGTTCTGGAACTGATGACTTTCGTGTCTATGATTTGGAATGAGTAAAGATTACGGGGTTTTCCCAAGAGGAACAGTTCAGGGGGCAAAGTAAAATTTCAGCCAAGCACATGATAGCATTGACTTTAGATAATCTCATTGCATTCTTTCATTTCAGACATCCACTGATCAATACTGAGATTTTGACACATACTGTAGGCAGACCATTAGATTGCTTGACCTCATTTAGATGTTTTTCCAAAATATATCTTTTCTTCTTGTTATCTTTGGTAACATTTTTATTAAATGCCAACATTTGTTACCTAGACCAAGAGAACCATTTTAGAGAACCATTTTATGATTCAGTAGGAAAGATTATTCAAGAGCTACTTGACATTCGACTTCAAAATATTCATTTTCAACCCTTTCACCTTTTGAGGCCTACATTGTTCTTTTTCATATATAGGTTTTTGTATTTTTGGTATCAGTCAGTTTTAAAGAAACAATCATGATTGAAATGAATTAAGATACTTGGCTTTTGTTGATATACAGGCCTTCTTGGTCCCTATGTGACTGTGTTGTCACGGAGACTCACAGTTCGAGTCTCTTTTGCCTGAAATGCCTGTACTGTGTCAGCATAAGGGTGGAATCTACTTCTCAGCACTGTAAACCCCTGGGGTTGTTTCTTTATCTCTTTAATTTTTCCTGTTTATGTTTCCTGTCAGATTATGCTAATTGTTATAATAACAGAAAATGCTAACTGGAGACTGTGCAGTTATGTTACAATAGGAAATGTACAGCAATTTTACTGAGCCACAAACCATTTTTTTGTTGTTTGTAGTGTGCTGTGGCTTTGCTGGAACACGCAAAGTTGACATTAATTAAACTGAAACTGAGCATTTGTTGTACTGTAAAGGACATTTCTTAATCTTCATAACATCTCATTTTTGCTACATGCAGTACAAGTCTGTATAGTTCAGAGACTTTGTGAACTCCTTGCAGGAACAATGGTTAATCTGCTCTAGGTGTTATGAATCGTTAGCTTCCATGTCAGCACATTTTCCTTCTATAATTGTTCTTCATTTTGTGTGACTTTCTTAACAATTTGAACATTAACAGTGCAGTTAGATACAGTAGACGTATGCTCCTAGCATCTTTTTTCAGTTGTAAAACTCAGGTCTTGACTTCTTTGCTGTTGAAGATATGAAACATTTTTCAGGATCTTTCAGGATGAAAAGTGCTTTACATAAGTGAGCAATACATTTGTTGCTGATCAATATATTAATTACTGATCAATTTGTCTATATCTTGATATCCATATAGAAATAGAAGAGCAAAGAGGATAAATAAGAGACTTGCATTTAAGAACAAATAAATAATACAAGCAGTGAGCTGCGTCAGCGTGTGTAGTAAAGGTTTATTCCAGCTGGAAAGAGAGGAAAGAAACAACGTCTGGGAAGACACCCTGAAGAGGCTCCACAACCGAAACATTGTGTTTCTTTTCTTCCCTTTTCGGCAGGGAATAAACCTGTACTTGTTCCTTTAAAGAAATAGTACACTTAATTTGACTTATTTTTTCAAATATGAAATCTTCCTTTTAACGTGCATAGTTTATTATGATGCCATTATTGTTTTAACCAAAGGTCCTGTTAGATAAATGAGGTAGAAGATTAAGAAAAAAGTGTGTTCTTTAAAAAACATTCATTGTGTAAAATTATTGCATCACGGACAATATTTGTAGCACAGCCTGTCACCCCCACCTCCCCACAATCAGTACAGTGTAACCCATACTGTGAGAAGTCGGACCTCAGACAAACTCACTTCAAAGTGATTGAGACATAAGTGGTCACTTCACACTTCTGCAAGGTCTGGTCCCTAACTGCCTTAGAAGATCTAATGCTCTAAAGTCATCAAGATAGTATCTTGACAAACTCTACAAGACTGGCTCTTGTGAAACAAAACACAAAAGGCAAAATCAACATAAAAGGAGAATTCCAACAGATAGCTTGCACTCTTAAATACATTTGTCCATGTGGTATCTGAGAGACCCCATTACAAAGAGGAACAGAATGTTTATTGAGATTGAGCAGATAGCGTGCAGGAATCTCAAGGCATTTTAAGTATTTGTTGGACACATCTAGACCATCACTGAGGAAGCAGGAAGCCAGGATAGCTTGCCTTGATCACATAGAAACAGAATGTGAGTGCTAAAATCTCCAATAGGAAAATCCATAGATTTTCTAAAATGATTCTCAAGCATGTTAATAATTAAGTGCATTATAAGGAATTAGGAGTGACATTTTTTTCTCATTTTTAAACCTTCAGATGCTCTCCCTTTTGTTATACTTTTGCTTGCTTAATAAATAATATTACAGTTAAAATATTTTTCTGATATTCTCCCTTGATATTGTGTCAATAAATATATTTCCATATAAGAAAATCTAAATATAAGAATAATTGAAATGCTTCTGTAGACACATTCAAGTTTTCTGTAGAAACCAGTAGTTAATCTATAGGTTATTTTCAACAGTTACAGCCTGTTGTTTTTGCATTATTTCTACATTTTCAAAATTTGGCCTCTCGAAACTGTTTCACTAGGAATTAGTGCTCAAAAAGAGATAAGGGGTAAAACTAGAAAAGTGGTGAAGAAAAACGAGCAAAAACACTTTCAGATTCACATACTTTTCAACAGACAGCAAATTCAGTTAATATTTTTGATGCACGCTACATGAGAAGTACATGCTATAGCTATAAAAGTCATAATCCAGCACGGCCTTCTTCTCCTGCTGGAAACCCTGGTCCTAGAACAGGGTGGAATAAGCATAAACCTGTGGATGTTTAGTTTTTAATGTATTTTTTTCTCATGAATTGGATTTGCCTAAAAAATCTACCCTGGTTGCCACACATTTCTGCCGTACTGTTTTAAAAGTTCTAATGACCTTTTAAACGTCTCTGCTGGTTCAGCGTTCACATATAGTAGCTTTCAAATAAAAAGATTTCAAAAACTTTCGTTTCGTTTTGTCGCAGGGGGCCTGAAGAGGGCGGTCGTGCTACATAAAACTTGAATAGGAAGATTATTTCTAGACCGCTTACGGTCAGCATCTGTCGCACATGCAAATTTAAAGTTCGAAATAATTGATGGGTCTGACAATTGACAAATATAGTATCAATCTAAAGCATCACCTGCATATTATTTTTACACATTCAAATTAGAGTTTCCTGCTATGTTTGTTTCCTTTTCTGCTATCTGCATACTGAGTGTTTTGTTTGTAACGTTTGTAAGGTATATAATTTCCGTTTAAATACCGTATACTTGATATATAATATCTATACTCAGAAATATAGCAGAAAACTATCACCTGGGGAATTTCGAGGGAGGGATTACTCATTGCGGTGAGAATCCTTGAGGTCAGGAAAGGCAAAAATCTATGGATTCCTTTTGTAACAATCTTAATAAAATGTTTAAACTTAAATGTTAGATTAAAATGAATTAATAAAATGTGTATTTAAATACATGATAAAATCTGTTTGCAGTGTAGATGTGTGTTGGAAGTCTTTTCTCAAAATGTATTTAACTCTTTGTTTTTATAACGTTCTACTTTTTTTTACTAAAAGCAAAGACTTTCAAGAATAAATATAATATTAATAGCAATAGAAGGCATATTATTGATCTTGTAGGGATAATATACAGTACATAAGTTTAACTGAACAGTGAATTGTTAGATTTAGTAGCAGTAATTTTATTAATATTATGAGGAACAACAATAGCAATGAAGATGAAGAAATTAAAATTGGAAAAACCTGTAACAAAAGTATATACAAACATTTTATCCAGATTATGCAAATTTCTTATCTGATTCAAATAATATAATTGGGACTACATTTTGAATCAATTAGATTAATGAGATTTTTGTACAATTCATTTAATCATTTACATGTCCTCCAGATTCGTACCCTTGTTGACTGGGCCAAAAAAATCAAATACAAAAAAATGTAAAGATTGGATTATGTATCCTGATGAAAAAAAGAAGAAGAAATCCCATCCTGAAATTTAACAGCATTGCACAGAGCAGATTATACTTGTCAAAATATTTTGTATAGATGTCTGAAGAACACACCTGGGGTAAGAGAAACCATTTGCAGAAGAACAACTAAAACAAAAAAAGATCCTTTGTTGTGTGGTTGAGAGGCCAGATAGCTCTTGAGCCCGAGCTGCTATATTCTTTCAGCTGTACTTAAACATTTTTAGCTTTCTTATAATACCCCTTCAACACCTGTGGCCTCGGTGGTTTTGGTTAGTAATTGTATTATGCAATGTGCTCCATGCTTGTGGTGAATTTTGGTATTTGGTTCCAAGATCTACACTTTGTTTGTTCTCTAGCCCTTTTCTCTGACTTCTGAGGAGGAATAGCAATTTAAAACTACAATGGTGTTCTGTAGTCAATGCTGGAAAGGACAGTATTAAGTTTCAACAACTTGTTAGTCTCCGGAGTGTGACATATTGCCGGCCAATTCATGCAACCTACAAAACTGATAGGCAGAAAGTACGAAAAGAACATGCATTCAGTAAATACTAGTTGTGTCCATCATATAAAGAGCTTCCAAGCTTTTTTGTTTGTTCTATCCAGCTGGCATATATATATTTTATAGGCATCATCCAGACACAAGATGATTCCCCTTTTTAAAACTTGTTTCTAAATCAGAAATGGTTGCAGTTAGATTAAAAATATGCAAACTTCAACTTCAAACTATGCCTTATGAAAAACTGTTTAACTAACCACCTCCTAAATGACAAGGCAACAATGAAGTTCAGATAAAAATGGTGTTTTGGATTTATTTTATATCTTTTACAGAAAATGTTGATGTAGATGGAAACATGATAACATACACATGATTTTACTATAGGCACAATTATTTCCACCTGTTTTCTCACTAATGCTTTTTGAGCATTAGTTTAGTGAAACAATTACCTTTGGTGAAGTGTTGGTCAACATTTAGAAAAAGATGTGTTCACACATTGATAGCAAAACAATATCTTATTTTATATCTGAAGCCACATTTTGATTCTTTTTTTTTGCTATTGTCAGTGTAAAGTAGTACACAGCACAGTTTATTTTGGTAAGAGTTCAGTTAGTGTTCTTGGCAATGAGCAATTGCATGTTTTCATGATAGATCTTGCAAATCATTTCTGTTCTGGTGCTGAAACCAATTTGAGTACAATTACATTTTCGATTTAATCATGTGTCAGTTACTGTATTACTGAAGACACACTAATACTATACATTGTTCTTTGCAGCTAGCATCCATTATATAACAATGCCTTACCACAGTATTTCATAACAGTGGCATGTGTTTGTGTATCATGGTTTTCAAATCAGTTGAGTTACAGATAATTCTTCTACAGCCTTCTTTCCTTACAGCTACAATTTATTGCATAACAGTCATGCTGCCACATTGGTTTTCTAAGTCTTTCATGAAACTGTAACTGCTGACAAGGTGCAACAAAAGCTTGCAGCTCCAGCTGGTATCGTCATTTTCCAAAATGACTGCATCGAATATTACTTTAAGGCAACAAAGAGGTGGAGGGACCTACTTATCTTTTCAGGCACTATTCTGGATTTCTTTTTATTTAGAAGTCATTGCATCAACCCCATAGAATGGAATGGACACAGTGATAATCAGTAATAATAATTTGAAATAATCAGAAGTAAAATTTTATAGAAAGGGTAATGTAAATGCCATGAAATAATCTTGTTTTCAGTCCTGTGGGACTCAACTGTCACTTCAGTCTCTCCAAACGTTCAGCAGATGAGCCGTTCATTTTGTGTCCATCACCTGTCATCCACAGCAGGATACACTTGAGTGCCCCCTCAGCATCTTAGTCAAAACTGCAAACTAGGAGAAAACCCCTTGTGAAGTGTGCATGCACTGAGACGAGTCCTGATCCTGTCTCCCCAGAGATGCGCCATGACTTTCTCTAATGGCCTCTACAGTTCCTCATCAAGCTCATCAAAATCTCCTCACACCCAAGTTTGTCATTGATGACCTAGAAACCCTTAGATCAAAGATTATAAATTGAATTTAAAAAATGTTTTCCCCCCTCTGTTCCTGCTTATGGTTATTAAATGTATCTTGTGATCACTGGTCTTCTTAAGAGAATGTTGCTTGGAATTAAAATCTGCCTGAAGAAAACAGGCACACCAGGTCCTAACCAAGTTTGGAGGCAAAGCTCTCTTAGTGTTTGAATGCCTGTCCAAAAAATAAAGGATACTGTTATGTATTGATTTTAATGACATTTTTGCTGAAGGAAAGCTAAACAACTTGTTATAGTACACCTGATTTGGAATATAAAAATTTGTATTTTGTATATTTAATATGCATTGTGCTCTAAGATGCTGCACAAATGTCTGTGATATGACTAATCAACCATTCACTAGCTTATTAAATCTTTGAAACTATTAACCATTTTCACATGAAATTATCAGAGTCCTTTGTGTCCTTTGCAGCAGGTATTTTGAAACCAGAACTATGACTGACAAAAGTAGTTTTCCAAAGCAGAAGCAACTTTAGATATTTTAGGCTCTCAGATGAAACTGTTTTTTTTTTATTTTGTATTGGCCATGTCGGTGTGGAACCCCTTTGTACATCATTGCAATAAACTATTGTTCCATATATTTTTTAGCCAAGAGAGTAGTAGACTCACAACAGTCTGTTTCTGTAAAACAAATCACCAGCGTCCCACGTCTGAATTGAACATACAGGTTCACATTGAAGATTTATATCTCTGGTTTTACTGTATGATATAAATCACATAAAGATACCACGCTATTCAGGAAACTAATTTAGATTTTTAGCCTTCATCTTGTTTTAAACAAATATATTCTTACTTTCATTATTTAGTTTATTTAAAAAAAAACACTTTCTAAAGCACCACTATTTTTTTCTCACCTATGCAAGATTTGTTATTTTAATTTTAACTTTAACCTGCCATCTTAAAAAAAACTTTGTGCGATCCAAGTCACATCCAAGAGATGAAGCATGGGAATTAGGAGGAGACAATATTCAACTTCAAGGGGAACTGCAGTCCCAATTTCTGTATTAACTCTCAGGAACAAAATACATTCATTGACGGTATAGAAAAAAAATTACAAATTTCGGATTAAGCACAAAATCGTGAACTTCGTGAATGTACTGGAAGTCGCCATGTTGTCGCAAATGCCTGGCGAGATGCGGCCCTTCCTGCTTGCTGGTCGTGATAATAACTAAACTAATGCGATGTACGAGCGAATTACATCCAGCTTGTGTAGCAGATATTTCACCGCAGAAAGTTTCCGGCGTCATCTGCATGCAAAGCTAACAAGTAAGTAGTATTTGTCGGTAAAACCGTCGAGAGCAATATTTCTATCGGATTAAAAGCGGTGTATCTGCCAGCCTGTTTACAAGAAGGCCGCTTCACCTCATCGGCAGTTTTGTTGCCTCGTTTTGAATCGTAGAACATGGCGCTGCGCAGACCTGGAAATGTCGTTTATTTTGCGATTGTAAATTGAAGGTTTTGCTAGTTACTGTGTACATTTTACTTTTATTGTTCTTTGAAATGCACTCATGAATGCTGATTCTTTCCAGCTCCGGAATATAAAAATAGCGGTGCAGTGCCCCCCCCTTAAATTATATTTATTGCATGGGTTATAAATCGGGTGTAACAATAATGCAGGTGCACATTTGTAGAGTAATGTGCCCGTTTCCCACGATTTCCTTAAGTCTGACACTGAAAGCAATAGTTGCCTCTCCAGCGAGTGTTCGCTGCCCTTTCCATATTAGAAACCATAACCCACAGCCGGTAATGAGTTCTGTGCTTCCCATGCAGTCATGTGGTTTATCGGTTCTAGTTTAAAGAAAGGCCTGTAGCTCTTGGATGTGTACTGCTCTTACAAGGTTACACTAGCATTCGCATTGTACTGTACTGTAACATTATCTTGTGTGTGTGCAACAGGAAGGCTGTAAGGAAACAGGATATTTTCTGAGTCGCCCTGGATTGGAGAGGGCGTCTGCACTGGTGGAATACAGCGGGAGGGTAACAGATTGCTCAACTGCGGCACTGAGCACCGCGTAACGGTCAGCCCAGCTTGGGCACTGCGGGCGATATCTCTGCAGCTCTTTTTATAATTTTAGAGAAGTTGTGTGCGCGATGGAAATGTCCCCCCCCCTTCCACAGATTTTTCCTGTTTCAAGCCATCTTTTGGTCAGGTGACCAGTTCAGAATCCACACGTAAACCAAGTGCTGGTTTTGGAGAATAACTGCTTTTCCATCTTGTGCAACTCTTATTTCCTTTGCGCTGTCGCCTCTTGTGTTTTTTTTTTCTTGTCCTAGAATTGTTTTTACGAAACAAAATATATTTTTAATAACAGCTTCTTTTATGTTCCTTTCAGCAGTTAAACAGAAAAGATGAACGTGCCTAACGCGCCGTGCACTTGTGTTTACTGTCAGAAGGGATTTAAATTGACTGTGTCTATTGGAACTGCTCTGTGCCAGAGAAAAATATTCTCCCTCTTTCTGAGACTTTTAACACCAGCCCGTGTGCTGTAGGTATGAAAGACAGGAACACGTTTTCCTATATAGATACAGTACGTGTTTCTGAAGATTAAGACAAAGTTGGTAGCGAGGAGCCTCTTTTTCACAGTGCAATCATTGATAATATAATAGTGGTTAAAAACGTTTATCAATATTGCTCATAAACCATGATGAGATACAACACGTGATTGGTGTTGCTGAATGTCTAATCAGACATTGCTTAATCTGAAACCCATTTTTTGAAGCAGGTTGTTATTGTTTTGCAAAGGGAATCATAAAACTTTTTTCACGTATTTTTTCTCAATGAAATAAAACGCCAGCCAGCTGTCAATAATGACCAAATCTTAAAATGTTTTAAATGTTTTTTTGTTAATCTTATGTTTAACCTTTGATCATTTTTATTTAATGAAACATGAAAGAATGGAGTGCAGGTTCATACATACTGTATACCATTCTAATTGAAGAAACGCAGTGTAACAAACCTAAAAGAGTGTATTAACACAAGATTAAAATTAAGCATCTAAGATTATAGATACTACAGACAAACCCAGGTATTCATTTTTACCTTGGTTTCAGTAGAAAGTGGTGTGTTTTGGCTTGTAAAAGAGCTGTAGTTGGGAGTACAAAGTTCGCCTGCTGCTGTACAGTAAGGCTGTGTAGCTCATACTGTAGGTCAAGTAATTAATGTTAGTGATCTAACGTGGCAAGGTCATCAGCCCATGATATTGTGACAGGACTCCGCTGTGTGTACATGATAAAAAGCTAATAGGTTTAGACGGTGGTGTACTGTAGGTTGTGTAGAAAACAGTTTCAGACACCTCGTAAATACAGTCATTGCTCCTATAGATGTTAAAGAATCAATGAAAAATGGAATTTTCTCATAGAAAAACCAACTTTAATGTTTTTGTAATTTTATTTATGGGAACATAATTGAAAGAACAGAAAGGATAAATATTCAGATTACACAATTATTAACATCTAATTATTCATCTGAGTGTCTTGGAGTCTTGTAGTTTGAGGAAGTGGCGGTAAAGCCAAATGACCAACATTGCTGCACGTAGTGCCATTAAGAAACACCAGCCTTCAGTTCCTACATTGGTAGTAGTGCTGGGTTGCAGACAAAGGTCAGCCTTGGAAGTATAAATGAAGCCTCCTAACTCCCAGAACAGGTGAATATTGCAGGTGGACCAGTATCGCTCTGCGTGTGCCTGTGTTGTAAACAGCAGGAAGAAAGTACTGGTGATTTTTGGCTCCTTTCTGAAGATGTTTAGTGGCTGGAGTAAAGTTGGTCAGAGCTGGATCCAAGATATATGCCTTAATTGTAAGAACTACAAGTCCCTAAATCAAATGGTCATGTTGATTGCGATACGTTCCTTCAGGAGGCTCAGTGGGGCCATAGTGAACTGATACTAATTTAGGGAAATGTTTCGAGAGGAATAGCAAGGTCTTTGAGATCAGGTGCCAATGTTTCTCTTGGTACCCAGGATGTGGGCTCCCCCCACCTGTGTGTACAAACCCTGTCCGATCTCGCCCTGTCTTTCCAGTTCCTCTCTGTCTATTTTCACAGCCCAAACCCCAGAGCTCCCCAGGGACACAGCTCACATCAGCCAGTCTCGTTTTCATTGCACAGTGAGACTGTTGTTTTTTTCTGGAAATGGCAACTGCCATCGTAAAAGAAAACGAAACGCTTTTGGTAGGCCACATCAGACTGTCCGGCGTGCTGGGAAATGTTATTCCTTTTCCCTCTACATCACAGTGAAACATTGTGATGCTGCTGTGGCATCGCCTTCCTCTCCTAATCTTAACTGTGTAGAATTCAGAAAAAGCCTTTTTGTCAGTGCTTGTAAAACTCTGAGAATATTCCAAATTCAAAAATAAACTACTATACTAGTAGTCATTATAGAAAGATATACATTTAAAAAAATACTATATGTTTGTTTGCCATACTATTGTATATACACCCAGACCCCGTTACCCGCACATAATTCGTAACTGAAAATCTGTTCGGAAGGCGGGAGATCGTAAATCGAAAACAAAAATTCCATTATTTCTTATGGGGAAACTTCCACCCCATTACGAACCGAAGACAAGGTCACTCAAAAACCACCCTAATAATATAATACCATACTGACATTATAGCAGGCTTAGTGAACAACGCAGTTCTACTCAAATAAGCCAACTAAAGCTGTAAAATAATTAATGCTATCATATTTACATTTCTCATTCTTTCGTAATAGATTGCTAGCCAAGCGATCGGCTAGAACGATGTGCATACTGTTGTTGACTATTACTCTAAAGTTCCTTAGGGCTCATAATGAACAACAACTAGAAAATAAACACAAAAAACACTTTGAGAACGAGAGCACAAGCTTTCGCTGTGATCGTAAAGAAGGCGCAGCTGGCTCACGGTGCCTGGCGATCACAGACGCACACAGCTGTTCGGTGGCGCTGAATTCAAATGTTCGCAGGAGGTTCTCAGCCAAAATCGTGCATTTACGAATTTCAGAGTTCGGATTAGCAAATTTTTGTTCTTTTAACGAATTACAAGGTACAAATTCTTCATGTTCGATTAGCGCAAATACGTGTACTGAACGTTCTTATAGCGGGGTCAAAGATTATAAGCTTCCTTTCATGTTATGAAGATACAGTTAAAATGAAATATTAGGTGGTTATATTGAAACGCTAGACTCTTTGCAGTTATTTGGTCTAGTAAAACCATACAATTGTGAAAAGGGTGGTTTGATGAAAATGATACTTTAAATCTCAAGTTAAATCTGTGCAGTGTTCCCGAACATGAAGGAATAATGTCTTGATCAATGCAAAAGCAAAATGATGAACCAAAATGAAAACCAACTAGTACAGGAGTAGTCTCAGGTTTGGAATAATAATTTTATATAGTAATTCATTCCAAAAGATTGTCCACTACTGAAGTGCAGCACCCATCTGGGTGACAACACAGCCAGTCTGCACTAGTAACCCCAGCACACACCAGTGACAGCACAGTTGGTTCTGCAGTTTCATCACTTGAATTATGGGGGAAGATGAAGAAGCCAGAGAGGACAGGAGCCAGGAACCCAGGGTTGTACTAGTGAATGATACTGTATGTGTGACATCAAAGAACTGGCAAATAAATCTACTATATAATGTAAAGTGCTTTTCCTTTTGTTTCACACATATCATTGTGTGAACAATTGTGCTTGATTTGATTTAAAGTTTTGGTTGTTTTTATGTGAGGTACTTAAGCAAACTATATCTGTATAAATTTGTAACATGTAGCCTATCATAACTCCTTAACTATATGGTCCTGAATTTGCCAAATGTAAAAAATCAAGGACTATTTTTGCTTGTGGAGGAAAAAAAATAAGATGGTCATTTTGGGTTAATTGGCTGTGTAACTCATCATGAGGTTCTAAAGCAACTTCACCCTTAACTTCACCCTTAATACTTCCAATTTATTCTTCCTGCAGGTGAAAGAAACTGAAATTAGAATAGTGATGAACACCTTGTAATTTTAACACCACAGTTATGCAGCGTTTCGCAGCTTTCAGACCTGTGAAGAAAATACCATTCCGAAGTTTGACTTTGTTTCAGTATTATTCTGCAAAAGGAAGATCTCCACCGCAAGTGGGTTTTAAAATAAGTGCTCCATTTCCGATAAATGCCAGTTACCTTGCCAGAGCAAACACATTTCATTCCAAGAGATAAAACAAGTAAATACGGCCATAAAATCCATTGATTATACACTACAGTGCTTAAACAATGCTTGTTCTAGTACAGCACAGCATTCAGCTTGACGTCAGGGTATTAGACATGGGTTTGACATTTACTACTTTACTGCTTTCAGTTAAGCTACGTTTTTTTTTATCTGTGACACTGTATGTCTAGACTAGCACAATATGCAGCTTGAGGACTTTATAGCCGTGCATAGTTTTTATAACTCTATCCCTATCATATTGCATTGCTGTAACAGACAATATAGCTGAAACTCAACAAAAATGTCACGAACACCTTAATGTCTTGCTGGTTTCAGATGAAAGTCATTACACTGTACATCAACAAGCAAGTGTCAAAATAAAGTTTCAGATGAATGATTTTTTTGAGATGATATAATCTTTCATTCTTCTTGGGGTGAAATTCTGGGATTGTGCTACACCTGGAAAAAACATTGAAGTTCACATCGGTTACTATGTGATATAGTGGATTCTGCACATTGGTGGTGGTGGAGGGGAGTCTCCATTACCTGTAAAGCGCTTTAAATGGAGTGTCCAGAAAAGCACTATATAAGTGTAAGCAATTATTATTATTATTATTATTATTATTATTATTATTATTACTAATTCTCGAACTGTGTACCGCAATACAGATTCCTGAATCTGTGTGATTTGTAGCTCTGTAGATCTGTAAAAATCAAATAAATGTAGTTAAATTTTATTGCAGTTAAATTGTATTTTAATATAAAAAAATTACCATTTGAATGCAACATGCTATTGATTAATTCATATTTTTAGATGGGAGGTCCTTGCAGAATATTTTAATTTAACAAGGAGTCACAGAGTGAAACTTCCTCCTAGTCTGAGTAGTCTGCGGTTACTGTTATCATTTAAAGGATTATACTTTATTATCTCCATATAATTTTTTCTGTAGATCTTCTGGACAGTTTGTTGGCAGTCATTCACCTGTCTGTGCTCTGAGTGCAAACTGACGCCAGTGAACATCTTTTGAAAAGGTTATGAAGTCGTAAACAAGTGTTTATCAGCAAGGAATTACAAAAGTTTCTCACTTCAAAGTGCTAAACGTGTGCGAAAGATTATACATGTACCTACGGCACTGAAAGTCCTAACCTGTGTTAGAGGGTCATTTCATTCCTAATTACCTGCTAAAACATCAGACGTCAGTGGAACCTTGTGTTTGTGTCTGTAACTGAAGTGGAAAGAAACACTGGGCAGCTGTTTGACCCACAGTGAACTTCCATATTTAAATATGTGGACAATGTGATGTAATTTAATAAGGGGATTCACATCTTAGAATAATGACACCAAAATCTTTGCTGACCAGGCAGCTGTGTTCAGCGACATTTCTGAATTTATCACAGCGTCAGCAGAATTACGAATGTGCAATTGCAATGATGCAGACAAAAGCACCACAAAAACCAAAAGTAAGGGATCTGATGAATAAACTGGCTGTTTTTTTTCTGTTTTTCACAAAGATGTGCTTTCTTGGAAAGTGCCTCAGTGCTGTGACATGGCTTTGTTTGTCTGGCTGCATCTTCAGGCATAGGTCTAGTAGAATCTCACTGTCCAGTCCATGTTTCTAGGACTTTTTCTCTCTTGCGTGGTTTCTAATAAAGTAATCAGGGTAAAGAAATACAGCACATTATTTTTGCTTTGTGCAATATTCTGTATGTCAAACTAATATTCAAGGGCTCCTTATTTCAGACATTAATTTATTTTACACTTAGATAGGCAATAGCTTCATATTTGACAGTCTAATTTATTTTACTTTATGGGAAGTAGGGCTCACAATATCTAGGAAATCAACTATTGATCAGACCAGAGGTCTTATCTTCAGTAGTCTGTAGACACCAGTGATTATGTGAATTAGAGAAATTCCCAGAGAAAGCTCTAGGATCATCTAGTAAAATAGAAGTATCCCAGTAGAAGTTCCTATCCATAAAATACCCATGTAAAATTCCACATAGATACAATATTTTTACAAGTCTACAAGCTAAAGAAAAGGATATTTATTGTTTTACTGATTTTAATTAGGATCAAGTGGGGTACAAGCACATCTAAAATGATTCAGTGAATCCAGATTTTCATAGAAAAAATTAAGGCTTAGTAATGTAAAATAAGTTAATTAAGGTTTTGCTATAATATATTTATATCCGTTCTGTAGGTAAGCTACAATGCTGTGGAACACAAATTGTGCACTATTATGAAAAAGAGCTAATTATTTACCACAGCAGATTTATAAGCAAGAAGAAATATGTAAATGGAGTGTTTCTGTAAGCCAGTCCTGTTTGTAAAATCCTCTCGTTCCCGTTTCCTTGACTGATGCGTGCGCACTCCTCCCGGCACACCTGGGACACAGCTTGCTCAGTCTCAGGGGAGCGCTGGTGCCACAAAGCCTCGTCAGCGGTGTTGCAATGAGTCCAGCCACACTGCAGACACAGCAGCTGTTCTCATGAAGAAGGAGTCTCTCCAGCAGTCGTGTGACTCTCCCCTCTCCCCCTTCCAGCCTGTCAGGCACACACACACACCCGAGAGTCTGGGATCTACGACTGCTCCCGCTCTTGTGAGAAATTGATAAGGCTCTCCTCTTGTCCTCACAGTTGCCTTGTTTTCTCCTTGGTTACATTTCTATTATCAGTGTGACTCACCATCACACCATCAAAAAAGCGTTTTGAAAGAAGCAGTTTCTCCTTAAATGCTTAGAACCATGAGGCTAAATGAACAGCTATAAAATCAAGAATTGTACTACGGTGTCATTTCACAGTAACACCACACTCTACTATGGTCCAGGATTTGTAGAAAGAGTTAATAAAAGAAAAGGTTTAATGTTCAGACTTTTAGAAATATCTTCAATAGAAACATCAAAAAGGAAAGAAAAAGACAAAAGCTTGTCTTTTAGGATTTGTGGATTTGTTTGGCTTAGGTGAGAAGTCACAGTGGCATGAATAGGAAATTAAAGTTACAAGATTAAAAGCTCCTGTGATCCTGAGCTTGGATGTGTGGCAGCTCCAGAGAAGACTTCCTGAAACCTGTAATTAAAAGCAGGAAACAATTAAACATGGGAATCTGGTGAATCTGGCTTGGGATTTACAGTAGATTCTGCTTCCGTCTCAATACTTGTTTGTGATCATCTGTGATCATCGCCCTTAAGAAACAAGCATTGAGGGAAAAGAGCAGAACAGTGTCTACAGTTTTTGATAAGTAGAGTAATTATGATAGAAGCTTATCCCCTAATGTCTGAAGAGAACAAAGAGTAAAAACAGAGGTGTCCTCACAAGTTAACTTTCTGAAATGCAGTGCAAAATTAGACACAGACTCAGACAAGATTTGGAGAGACTTGGTTTCCTGTCTCAGTTTTTAAAGAGCTGCTGTAAGTTCCCGTTCTGTTCAGCGTGAGCCTCCTCATCAGAGTGCAGAAGAGTTTACCATTCTTAGAAAACATTCCATAGTGATGAAAAAATGTGAAAATGTCATATGTACACATACACATACCTGAAAATTGTGCTTCTCTGCTTTTGATTACAACTTTTAAAATACTGTACTATAAAAGCACAACACTTACTGTGATTATTTCTGTTATATTACAGTGGAAAGATAACGCTAATTTTAAACTTAATCTAAAAGTGCACTCCATGAAGCATGTGTGTAGGCTAATATGATATGATAATCAGTATTTCAGTAGTTTGATTGTTCATGGCTATTCACTTTTGAGCGCTCCTTCAAATGAAAGCAGCCTCATTTATGTGAGAATTGTGCATTTTTTTAAAAAAGTTCTAGTAAAATTAAAGCATCATACAGTCTTTCTAACTGAAAGAATACTTTGTAATGCAGTATGTGCACTTCAGCAGTAGTTCTGAGTAGTAATTTATTTTGAGTGAATGAGACCATGTTTCACCAAGTCTATTGTTCATCACCTAAGAGTCATTTTAGAACAAGTAATTGCCTTTAAATAACTATCATAATGAGTGCATTTTCTGATAAAGTATAGTATTTTTTAAAATAGCATTATTAAAATACATAATTAACAAGTCTCTTCAGATCCTTTGTGGCAAATCTTTCTTTTTAAAAATAGCATGTAACTAAATGATAGACCTTTGTCAGAGGCAGGTGATGCCCCCATGGGAGGTCTGATCCCCCACAGGGTAAATATGGGACGCTGATAATCTCATGACCATTACTAATATTGATCTCGAGTTCAAAACTAACCAACCGCAAATAATAAGACACGGGAGACTTTCCCTTCTAATCTAAATACAACATCCCCAAGGGAATGCTGTAGAAAAACACTGTTTATTCATTTTGCTATATATCATTAGAAAAAACCCTTAGCCCACATTGGAAAGGAGAGTGCAGTGTCTTGTAACAAAATTACCCCAGTACGACCCAAAAGCTGTAAGATCTGCCAAGCTAAAAGAGGAACTGAGACAGAATTGTACAGAGACTTTTTTATAGGTGAAGAGACCAGGAAAACGATACCTTGCCTTTTCGTTTTGTGTGCAAAAATTGACTTAAGTTGTGCTTTACTGTTGTGATTGTTTCTGCAAGTACTGTACACAAGAAGATCATCACTGGTTCAAATTCAAGAGAGTATCCTGGGGTGTCAGTGAATCTCTAAATACAGGAACCCCGTGGAACCCCTAGAACATCATTAGAACATTAGCTTAGTATTGCCTGGTTATTGTGTAAGGAAGTGTTGTCATTCCACTTGTGTCTCTGTTTTATTGTTGATCGAGAAGTCCTTTACACTGTCTTAGTAATTGACTCTTCAGAATTAAGAATCAAGTTTCTTTATAATCTTCTGTGTTCAATCTAAAGAGATCGAATTCCTTTAACTTTTTGTGTGGAGGACTTTCCTTTAATGCCCAGGAATTAGCTTAAATGCTACAAAAGTAGCAGCCATTTGTCTTCTGCACTTTTTTAGTGTGTCATTCCTATATGCTTTTGAATACATTTACAGATTTTCAAACATTTCTTAGTTCTTGTGCTAAGATACTTCTTAACTCTTTTTTCAACAAAAGCATTCCTAAATTAGCTGAAAGTAAAGAATATGGAGACAAGTGTGAGTGTTGCCATAAATCTGAACATTACTATTATCTAGTGTACCTGTGCACAGAGTTCATAACTCTTCCCTGCTCAGTTCCGTGAGGTCAGCTTTCATGGTCCCTTTTATTCAGATGGTGGTTGAGTAGTTGGTTATCATGACAATGCAACAGATCACAGGGAACACATACATACAGTATATACTGTAAACACAATAGGAAAAGCCCTACTTGCAGGGCTGTCTCAAACTACACTTAATAAGTTAATATTTGTTCAGTGGGTGGAATCCTGACTAGGTTATGTACAGGACATCACCACTCCTGTCTTGAAGTCTTTTCAATGGCTTCCTGATTTTAAGTCTCTTCTGCTTATAGTTTAAGATCTATATGGAATGAGGAAATGGGGGATTCTCCAAAGAAATGAGGGACTGATGATGATTATTATTATGCTAGAATTATACTGCATTTAATTAAAAGTACATTTAACGGTAAAACATTCTTTCGGGTATATGGAAATGATTATCTTTTCAAGTTATGAAACATCACCTGCCTCTGACAAGGATATGTAATATTTTAAGGAATATTTTTTCAGCCTTTTCCTTTGGAATCACTGTTGTTGCAGTTTAAACTTAGATCTTCTCATTGAAAGAACATGATTGTTATCTTTATGAAAAATTACTGCTGGAAATAATAATTTTACTGACTTTGAAACCCATCCGATATTTGCCAGATATTATGGAAATTCATTCTTGTGATTTATTTGATCTTTATGAGCTGTGTGTTTATTCGACATTTTGCCTTTTGGTTTGTGCCTAGAGATTATGGAAAAGTCACGTCTCACTGTAAACAGTGCTTCGCTTTCAGACTTAGACATTGTTTTGCTGTTTTCTCCCAGTTTGCGGAGTTGCTCATAGTTTACTATTATACAGTAGCACAGGGAAATTAAGGCTGTATTAAAGACAGTCGAATGAATGTTCATGGTTCCAGTACTTCTTGCATGATTGTGACATCTTCCACAATTCTGGGTGAATAATTCCATCAGCAGCACTGTTATCCTCAAGTAATCCAGACTGAAATAAATTTCAGTATTTTTCTTGTCATACTTCCCCATTTCTGCCCTTTTCTCCACCCTGCTAATCCTTTTATGTGCGGAGCTGGGTGTTGGTCTGAAAAATGGTTAAGACAGTAGCTTGACGTTTTTTTTTAAGAATAATTCCCACTGATTAATACATTTCTTGCCAAATAGAAACAAAGCTATTATTGAGCTTAAGTATCAGTAAACAAAAGTTGTTAGGGAGGAGGAGTAGTTGGAAGTCTTTTTTTTAGCGTGAAGCTATCGCCACTTACCACCACTTAGCCCTGTTAGAATTCGCTCCTTCGGATCTTCCTAAACTCATGTTTTATTATATTACATGCAAGGGTATTGTTTTCATTTCTTCGGGTGAAAACTTTTTAATGATGATGAATCATTTAACACTTTACCTCTGCATATAGAAAGTGTGATTAAAATGTTTGGATAAGATCTGAATGTTTTTCTGCTGTTGACAAATGTTTGCCCGTGTCTCAGCCTTGACGTACTGTAACTGTTCAAGGACTCCCTTTCACTTCTGTTGTGTTTCACAGTTTTTACCACAACTATTGTGATGAAAAAAAAAGTGATAAATTAGCTTATAAACTCGGTCTGCAGTGTTACACAACATTTATAGGTTTGAATGATAGGCGTATGGTTTCTTAAATAAGGCTGCAGTTTATAGTGTCTGGTGTGCCTTATAGTACTGTAATTGCACTTTCAATAATGATACCGAACTACAGAGATTGCTTATCAATAAATTACTTTGATGCTAACCTTACCACACAGAATCATGTCATATTTAGGAGTAGAAAAATCTGCTCTGAAAACATCTATTTTTAAGAACTAAATGCTGTATGTTTTTAATTTGTAGATAGTAATCAGTAAAGAACTGAAATACATCGGCAATTGAGGATATTATTTAAATGTTTTTTCTTCTTCCCATATTTAATCAAATCTGAACAATTGAATTTAAACCACAGGTTTTCCAACTATCAGAAGTATTATTAATTTTTATTTAACAAGTCCTTTAAAACCCACCTTCAGTCATCCTCTTCAGTAATTTACTTTTTAACCTCGATATCACATACTTTACAGTTATAAAGATATGTGCTACATTTAGAAATAAAATGTCTCCCTAGTATCAAAATTCCTTCCAAAGCGATTTAATGTTGTCTGACCTTCTATCATTTAGAGGTTTGAAAAACATGTCAGATGGTATTTTTGCTGATAAATAAAGATTAAATAAAAATTTTAGTTGAAAAGTTCTGTATGGTCTCAAACTATCTACTGAAAAAGTCCTTTTTTCACTCAGTTGAGTTTTGGGCCATTTGTGTTTGTACTCCGTGCTCTAGGTTAAGAAGTTGCTCTCTCAGCACAAAAGTGCACAGAGGACATTGTGCAATCCATCTCAGCTCAGAAGAGCTGCTAGAAATAAGAGAAAAGTGTCACATCATGGGAGAGAAGTCGGAGAATTACCGGAAGCAGATGGAAGCTCATTGAGCCAGTGTTCATTTTGTGAAATGCTGCAAACTATGTGCCAGGTTGGGAGAACTATGAGCTCTGAAACCTCAAGTTTCTGTATAAAAACTTTATTGTCCTTATTCATGTTCTCAAGAATATTCAAATGTCCGGTTGTCTGTGTTCCAACCGTGGAATGAGAACTTGTTAACAATTTTTTATACAGAATTAAATTTGCTTTGTTATGCTCGCAATACTTCCTTTTAAAAATGAGATAACACCTTAGTTTAGTGGGTCTCAAACACCAATTACAAACATTTTATAAGTGTTTTATATTAAAAGAGTGACAGCTTTCATCCTATCCACCTTCAGGACCACATGCTGGAGGTATTCCAGGGAGAGACCAGCTTGCTGCAGTAACCCACAGTTCTGCTTTGCTTCAGCTTGTCCTCCAGAGACCTGTTTTTGCAGTTTGCTGTCCACTGTGGAAGAGACTTCACAGTGCACCAGGCATCTTCATGGAGCTCCACCCTTCCTCTGCTTCAGTGGAGCATGACTGAGTGCTGTCTGTTTCACTAGCCCTGATGGGTGAACACCTTGATCTCAAAGAGCAGATCACAAAGGTGTTGACTGTGGACTTTATTCTGCACCAGCCCCCACTTCCTAGGTGTTAGTGTAAACAAATTACAATTGTATATCATTTGAGACTTTCTCTTTATATAAAACTACTGTGCAGGCATAGTGAAACTTGGCACTTACTATAATTACCAGTGCATATAGTCCATAATGGGAGTTTTAGTGCTCTTTTTAACTCCTACACAGGCATGTGTGCTGTACCTTGGTCTTTTGCAACTTTGCTGTACTCAGTTTAACGCAGCTCACCTCAAGAAGAGAAAGAGGACTATAAGACAATCATCATAACCCCAGAAATAATGTTTGCACAGTTTGATCTTTTCTTTCCTGAATCTTTGCACAGTGGGATTGTAGTCACAATCATTGCCAGTCTCCTAAACAAGAACATCTGTACTAGGTGTATCACAAAAGGTAATGGCATATACACGAAATCTGCCTCAGAGAAACAGAAGAGGTTCTCGATTTCTCAGAAAGCTGAAGATGTGATTTTGGAAAAGGCAAAGGAGTTTGAAACATTGAAACCACTGCATAGTCCACAGTTCTGCACTTTGCAGATCAACCTGCTAAAAATAACCCCACCAGCCTTTTCAGTTCCCATTCACACCTGCTGTGGTCTGCTGTGGTCTGCACCAGCGTGGACAGGACTTCCAGAGTGTGAAGAAGACCACTCTCGATTGGGCGATTTTATGTCATCTTGCAGTGCTCTCCACATCTCTGTGGTGTATGCTTTATTTAGCTCAACAAAATTTTTGTTAAAATAAGTTTTTAGACAGATCGTACTCTAGAAAGTACAAATTAGGCTTTTAGAGCATCTTGGCAAGAAGTCCTGCTTTATTTGCTGCATAAAGACAGGTGTGGAAGTTTAACGTTAGGAACAAGAGTATTTTCTGTTAAATAAGGTGCTTTTTAACAGTTTTCTGTTTTTTTTCAATAATTTCTCCTTTTTATAAATGCACCTTTAAACCCCCCAAAATAGAGGGTTTAGAAAAGGCTTCAGAGGCTTTAAAAACTTAAAAATAAAAAGAGTTTAACGACAGGAAATTGATTCCAGTTGTCAGATCACGTATACGCATACCTTAGCTTTGTGCAACAACCTGAAACTTTCAGGTACCATAAATAATATTATTGCTAAACATATGCCATTCTAATCTGCAAGCGACCACACACATTATATATATATAAAGTATTGATCTAGGACACTTAAAAGATTGCCTTTTCATATTTTAAGCATCCCACTTTAGTGATATTAATTAGTAAGTTAGCAAATGCATTTTGCTTTCTTTAGAAAATAAAATAAATGGTTAACCGCCTTCTTTCTGCACAGCATAGCCATAGAAGCAACTTTATTTTCAGGAAAAACAGCTTTAGAAATATTTTCATAAAATAATATACTTAATGAGGGATTATTAAACAAATCAGGGATTATGTATAAAATTCAAATTTCAGAAAGAATTTTTAAGGTTCTGTTTTGCCAGTGATAGAAAGGTATTCAGGTTTTGCACTACTTTACCACCAGTTTAGAGAATAATAAAATGGCCCAGATAAAGAAATATTGCCCTGCACGTAAACAGATTTCACTATCTTGGGTTGCTGACAAAAAACTGTATATAGTATGTATAACTGTGTGTACCAGAGCATAAAGCAATGCACACCAATGGAACTTTGAACATGTCGTAGTTCTGAATTCCAGATTAGATTCACCTTAAAGGGACATTTTAACAATGTTTGCTCAGCAGTATCAATCAGGTTAATACTATATTTCCCATTCGGGAAATTCAAGCTAATAAGCTTTACTAAGTTAGTAAATTTCTTTACTTATTGGATATTTATAAAACAACTAGTGACCTACTACTTAATTAGAATAAAAGCAGTTATAAACCAGATGATTTAATATACTTAACAAATACATGCACCCAAAGATTTAAACAATCTCTTGACCCTTGGGTCTACAGTCTCTTGCAAAAGAGCTCAGACCTTGTCTATCATGAAATTTCAAAATAACGCATTCACATTTTTAAACTTAATATTTCATTCAAAATCTGATTGGTGAAGTTAGAGTAAATGTCTGCAAAAAATAAGACAAAAACTAGTATTCAGATGCATGAACTCAATATCTGGTGGAACCACCTTTGGCAGCAATTACAGCCTCAGGTCTTTATAAATCTTCGTACCAGTTTGGTACAGTTTTTGCTTGCTCTGTCTGACAGAATGTCTAAATCTCTCTCAAGTCTTTTCACAAATTCTCAATACGATTCAAATCAGAAATTGTTGGTTTCTGAAGGACATTTTCTTTCTTATTCTTCAGCTGCTATAGTGTAATTTAAGCCTTGTGGCCTTGTGCTTGAGATCATGCTGAAAGGTGAATTGTTGTCCCAGTTTCAGGTTTGAAGCAGGTTTTCCTCTAAGATTTGCCAGCACTTTGCTCCATCTATGTTCCCATCAGTCTTAACAAGCTCCCCCGTCTCCACTGATGTGAAGCAGAACTATAACATACTGCTGCAGCCATCATGCTTGACAGAGTGATACACTATGTTGGGTTTGTTTCAGGTGTAATATTTTGCATTTAGATGCAGTTTTATCTTATCTGACCGCAAAACCTTTAACCACATGTTTGCAGTATCACGTAGGTGCTTTGTTGCAAGCCCTAGGGGGAATTTGAGATGTTTTATTTTAGATCCATGCAAGTCCCTTTGTGGAATATTAAAACATGGAGCTTTTTTTCCATCTCCTCAGCTATAGAACTCTGTAAACTTTTGAAAGTTGGCCTCACAGTCACATCTCTTACCAGTCTCCTCACCCAGATGCTCAGGTTGGAGGGACAACTTGATGTAGTTCGTTAAACTTCGTAGTGATCAGCTCTGTTCAAAGAGACGCTAAGGGTCTTTAAAATGTTTTTATACTCTTCTGATCTGTGCCTCTATACGACTTTATCCCCGAGTTGTTTTGAAGTCCCTTGGTCTTTATTGTTACTTGAAATTTGTTATCTGACTGAGGAACCTTACAGAGATGTATTCTGTGTATTTACTCTGAAATCATTTGAACCACTATTATTGGTCACAGGCAGAGTCCACTCTGCTAATTGTTTGTCTCATTAAGGCAATTATATGCACCCTAATTAATTTAGGGATGCTACAGCAAAAGGCTTGAATACTTATGCAATCATGAATTTTCTATTTTTTCTTTCATAGTACTTACATCTTTCTTTTTGCTTTGAATGTGTAGAGTAGGTAATATATAATATTAATGGCTCCTTCAAAATATCATAAGTACAATTTTTACAGCAACACAATGTGAAAACTGTGCAGGATGTAGGAATGTAGGAAAACGGAAAAGAATATGGTCTGGGAAAGGAAGCTCAGCTGCAGAGTGAAAATGAATTTGTGTGGCTTTCTTTACGAGGTACAGATGTTCAAACCAAACATCGTTTGTGTTTCTGGAGAGTAATTGCTTTTATTATTTCTAGTTTGTTGCTCTTTGTCTTTCTGAAGTCATTTCAGGCCTTCGTTGATATATTAGTTTATGAGAAACTAAATGTGGAAAAAAAGGATAAAACACTGTTATTAAAATGTTTTTTTTACTGTAAATATAAAAGGTTTTAAAACTGTACACAATTCTCAAAAGATTGAACAAAAAAACATTTCATTTTACAGCTGGCAGAACAAATTAAGTTGGAATTACTTTAAATTCACATTTATGGTCCACCTCTAAGTGTTACAAGTATGCAAGATTGTTAATGATTTTGCAGTCTTGGATGAAACAAAAAGCTTATCACGTAATAATGCTACATATAACTCACAAAGATCTATAGTATTCACACTATATTATACAGAAGTACATTGCTGTCATCACGGAAAAAAATAATCTCTTGTAATTACAAGATAACAATGATCATTTGAGTTTATGAACATCCTATCACATTGTGCAATGACAGCAACTAAAAGCTACTTACAGGCCAGCTGGAACTGTGGGTTTAGTGTTTGTGACAGTGTCCAGCACTGCAGAATCTGCACAGACTTATTTTCCACTGGGGTTAAGTCATGATGAAACGTTACAATTTTTAGCAAATGTGAATACACTCATGAGCATGAAGACATTCAGACTTATCCTTAAACAAGAAAGACTGTACCATGCAATCGATTCCACAGGTTGAAACTGAAATCCAAGTTATAGTAATGTAGGTGTTGTATGACAGTTGTGCTATGTCATGATTATTACATAAAGTACACAATAATTTGCTATCTTGTAATGGCAATGTAATTTTCACGCAAGTACAAGATACACATGATTGTTTTTTTCTTGATGGCAGCAATGTCCTTTTGTTAAATTGGAAGACATGGTTAGAAAAAATCCTAACATTTACAAATATATACATTACATTTCTAGAGAACATCCGTTCTGAATCTCCATTTAGCAGTCAGTACCACAAGTCTCCACAGGCTCTAGTTTATGCACTCTTTATGAAAGATAGTAAAACCTATCCAAGTTACGCCGGCTATAAAAGAATTCAGTTTGTAATCCTTCTTGAGACGCAGAATTGTTTTTACTGCGCTTGTCAGAGTAGCAGAAAAGCCCCTGTTGTGGCAGCCACAGCACACAGTCTGTCAGTCAGCACGAGCCACAAGGCAGGTGACGTTTCTAACCTCACGCCCATCTCTGTCTTCACCGCCCCACTACCCCTCTCCTCCCCGGTTATACGGTAATCGGTAGATTTTCCCTAAAGCAGGATCGCTGAGCGCCGTTGTAGCTGCAGAGGTCTTGGAATATGCGGGCCATCTGGTCGCTCTGCGTTTCGTCACAGATCTCCAGGCCCCCACTGCTGTAGGCGGACTTCCTGGCGTTGACCGTTTCCAGGAGCTGCTGGCAGTTCATCTGAGTGATCTGTACAGGGGCAGATTGGCACCAGTTCAGAGTTGCAGAAAAAAAATGCACAGTGCAAACAAATGGATCCCGCAAAAAGTGTTTTCCTACCATCCCACTGAGATACTCTCAGTAGGTCTGTGCACTGAGGTGTAGAAATCGTACTTTTACAAATTTTATAGAAGTGCAACTTTACAAAACTGGCACAACACAAAGATCTTGATTTACACTGCAGGCAAACTGCCCACTCCCTTTAAGTGAGACATGCAGTTTGCCTGCAGTTTACTACTAGAAGACAATTAAACTGTCTGTTGAACTCCTCTATGGGTCTGGATGACAACTGTAAATCGCCTATTGTTGAGATAAGCAACTTATCATAATTCACATAAGCAGTTTTTAAAGGGCATGCCGATTGTCTTTCCACACAACTGGACCTGAGAATCTTGGCCTCTTCCTTACCTGCACGATTATTAACTTGTATTTGGCAGAGTTGGTGTCAGGAAACTCCTCGCCGAAACACAGGGTCACTGTGGGGTCTGGAGCTGAGCACTGGCCCTCCTGATAAAGCTGCAAAGCTGGAAAAGAAAACAAAATTCGGGCTAAGGACAACATTCCCTGTGGAATCGGAAGTGATTGTTTAAAAAAAAACATCGCGCGGCGATGGTTCAAAGGGGCATCTTCCCTTCCTGTGCCGGCGGGGTTCGCTCACCTGCCAGGAAGCGCGCCGTGTCGAAGATCCTCACCACGGCGTCGCGCTCCAGCTTGCTGGGGGAGCTGCCGTACGGGGAGCACTGGCCGTTCCAGAAGACGCGGCTCTGGCACAGCCTCTTGATGAAGATGCCCTCGCGGTTGGAGCGCACCAGCACCCCGCGCTCCAGGTGGCCGAAGAGCTTCCTGGTGACGTGGCGCTGCCGCTCGTTCTCGATCAGCTCCACCGGGGGGAAGCGGATGTTCTGGAGGCTGTCGGGGCCGTACAGCAGCTCGTTGGAGACGGGAGGCTGGAACAGGGCTATCCGGCAGCCCTCGGTGTGGGTGGTCAGCGTGTTCCCCACCATCTTCCCCCCGTAGTAGAAGGCTATCATCATCTGAGAGAAGGCTGCAGGGGGCGAAGAGGGCGTTTACCCAGTGTCCCACATTGCCAGCCACTAGCACGGCAGAAGGCGTTTCCACGTTTCCTTCAGTTTTCTAACCGCTTCTTCTAATTCAGACGGTCCTTGCCTATCCCAGCAAGCAACAGGCACAGGGCAGGGTACACCGGTCAGGACGCCTGTCCGTCGCAGGGCACACCGACACAAACACACTCACGCCAGGGCCAGTTTTCTCAGAAGCCATGTAGCCTACTAGTACGTGTTTGGACTGTGGGAGGAAACCGGAGCATCCGGAGGAAACCCCCGGGAACATGGGAAGAAGATAGAAACTCCACGCAGGCAGCAACCCAGGAATTGAACCCAGGGCTCCAGCTCTGCAGGGCAGCCATGCTAAAACACTGCACTACTGTGCCACCCTCAAAAATAAATATAGAGGCCAAAAATGTGTTTTCAAGTTTTTCCACTACCGTTGAGAATTACTGTTGAACATGTTGTTCACTTGTAGCAGTGTCTGAGTATTTACTAATGAAAGCCAATAAACGTGATTAACTAGTGTTCTAGATCACAGCTTCAACATTTATCAACACAGTGTGCACAGACTTCTGGATTAAGAATAAATACATTAAAAGCAGTCAAAAAGTAACAGTACCTGCATTAAAATGTCCGGCTGGTGGGGCATCAGGAATGGTTGGGACGGCTGTGAATATTCAAAAAAAAAAATTGATTTGTATCATTAACAAAACAACAATGTAAAGTAATGTGGCACAGCTAATTCGGCAAATATTTTGAATGTCTACACCATATAACAAACAGATCTCAACTGGTAAATGCAAACATTTTTCTGTCAGTTCAACAGAAAATAAAGCTTCTCCAGCACCAATGTCCCAACTGAGAGGACACCTCAGTCAGCAAAGATATAAAGGAAATTAGCCAATCAGACTTCACAGCAGGCACTGGGGCTCTCAGTTCTATTTTAGCCCTTGCCAGAGGACACTCATGCTTTGACTGTATGTTTCTATCAACCAGGCCAGACTTAATCGTTTGTGTAAAAATGAATATAATATGATAACACACAGTCAATTTAAATCATACTATAAGAAAACTTCCAAAGCTATGAAGTATTCCAGAAAGGTGACTTTGATGTTATAGGAAATAATGTTAAAAAATGAGAGAAGTGGGGAGAGGAGTGAGATAGTTATCTAATTTGTGTGCTTACGGCTCAGATGGGCGGGAGACCACCATTCCTGTGTGGCTTGAGTCCTGCAGGTTTCCTGCGGAGGGGAGTGGCTTCTCTTGATAATACCAAGGTACTCATCTGTAGAAGACTGCACACATAAACAGTTCTTTAAGGGAGGTGTCAGATACACAGAACTAGTTTAGAACTTGTCCTAGCTTACTGAGGATCTGAATAGGAGATTTAAAGAAGCAATAGCTTCTTCACCTGAAGCTTTTGCTTGAAATTATCTCCTATTTCTACCCAGTTTGTATTAAAATAAGTGCAATGGTAACTTCCAGGCAGTCTTGAGCTCTGCTCACAACAATGCTGAAGACACACATCTTCAAGACTACAAAACACATACTTACTTCCTTTATGAGCTCTTCAATTTCCGACGGACTGCACTCCATGTCTGTCACTTCACTGGGAGTGCTCCCACTCATAGCTGCGGACATTTTACCTGTTTTCAACAAGGAACAGCCTGTAATTATAAGCTTTTGTACATGTACAGTACCATCACTTCTTCTTGCATTTAACACTGTTAAAACCACCTACTGCCTAGTGCAATAAACTTGTAAGTCTTGCTTTATGGTTCACATCTAACATTTAAAAACTATTATTTGACATTAAAATAATTAAAATCGCATTCAGACCAGCGGGAAAGATACTTAATAGGTAACCTTTGATTAAATGTTACAATTCTTTCACGAAACATGTCTTAGGCTGACAATGCAGCCAACTGCATTGGGAATGTGATATCATTGAGTTGGTCTTTCTGCTGGAAGGACTTCTTCTTAATAATCAAACAATATCCAACAATAAAATACTTGCATTTCTGTTCTTCCTCTGGAACTATTCGGTAGACCTTGTAAGGTTCAGATATGTCCAGCTGGGACCTGTCTGTGACTTCTTCAAAGTCCGGGCTTTTGTTCAAGGCACAGCGAAGTCTCGTCTTCCAGGTAGCTGGCTCTGCTTTGTCTCCTTCTTTGAACTTCCCCTTGAACACGGCCCACGCCTGCAGGAACGAGACAGAGTCAGGCCCACTCGCATGTAACAACACAGGGGTCAAGAACCGAGGCACTGCTCCTCCGCTCTAACAGATCTGTGAAGAGCTGCGTCTCACGGAGGTTGTATAGTGCTTCCCCTGTGGTAAACGTACTTGTCTCGAGTAATTTCAGAATGACATTTTAGCTCTTTCAATTCAAGAATAAACAACTGCACTGTAATTTCATTCTTATAGGCTAAAAAAACAACTTCTGGACTAGAATGCGATTCATTACAATCTACTCACAGAAACCGCAAAAGAACGAATAAATGAAGTGCAAAAGGCTTTAAAGTCATTTATCCTACTGTAAAAGTGGCCTAAACACCAATTCTTAGCAAGTACTTTTAAGCGAATGATGGTCATTGATTGTTTTATCATCTGCTTTGATCCTGTTCACAGTAAAATTATCGGTCTCTAAATATACAGAAACTGCTGAACATTGAAAGACAAATTATTTAAAACTCCCTCGATTCTAAATCAAGGCATTTCACTGCAGATGTTTTCTTATTCTGTTCAACTCTGTACTGAAAAGTGCGAGGTTGTATTTTCGTGAAATCCACCCACTTTAGTAAGAAAAGGCCAAGCAATTGACATTTATGGCTTTTTAGAAATGTCACCACTGAATGTCATTGAGGTGGCTTGACTTCATGAAGTATTTATGTGGGAAGGTGTTATAAAAAAGAGTGAGCCTCTGAAACTTCACAGCCAGCTCAAGCCTTCCATCCCCAGAATCTCCAAAGTGACGCGTTCCGTGGAGGTGACATACTTTAAAAATGGAAGCATCAATCTCCTGGTTGTAATCCTGTTTCCCAGCGTGTTTCCAGGGGATTCGGAACATGCTCCTCTCTTCGTTCTCCCACAGCAGGCCAGGGTACAGACCGCTTTCAATCTGCTCAATCAGCCACTGCCTCAGCCTGCGGCCACCTGGGTTCCTGTCAGTCATCCTTCGGCTAGAAAGAATTGTAGAGCTGGGTGTGAAAACTGAAAATAAGTGACTGTTACACATCAGCTCTTCCTGTTACACCCTTGGCACTCTCGGTGTGAACCAGCTATCAAGCTGTTTTCTGCACACCTGCTAGAGTCCACTCCACTGAGCTCCGAACAATGAAGGCAGCATAGTATATTAAAATAATCCTTATTTTGTACAGTTCCTTTACTGTCCTTCTTATAACTGTGTAAAGCTGGGACCTGTAAAATTAATTAACTACAGTAGATCAGTGCTGCTATAAAATCAAATAAACCACATTCGAGGTAGAGTATTTAGCTGCAGAACTGCTTTGAAACGGAAGATATTCCTGTATTGCTGCAAATGATCAGTCAGCATAAATGAACGCGTTTTGCATAGAGAACGTTCCCATCTCCAAAAAAGCATTTCTAGATCAAAATAAGCATGAACAATAGTGATTTTTATTAAATGCAATATTTAAGTTATTTATAAACTACTTAACCTTATATTTCCAATTATTTAATATTAAGAACTATAAATTAAAACATTGTAATATTTGAAGTAATCAATAATACGCAAAGTAACGTCAATATATTTTTTCAAATATATTATTATATTGTTTAAATGCTTCAAAAGATGCGTCTGCGACAACAGCAGATGCAAACAGAACGGGCCGTCAGTGTCCAGTTTATTAAACTGCACTTTATCCGTGTGCAGGGAGTATTGGACACATGTCCTTCAAAGAGCGAAACTCGGTACGCGCTGGAGTCGCACAGGTAGCAAGAGACGAGACTAAACCACACAAAACTGACTAAACCCTATTATATAAAGCCCGTTAAATGCACAGGAGGACTGCGCCAGCGCTGTAGCTCGTGTTCACCTGCAGCAGGCGGTTTATCTGCCTCCAAACCAACAGCAGCCAGTATATTACCGACCCGAATGAAAACGTAGAAGGTGTCTTAAAATATTGTCTCCTTAAATAATCCCTTTATGCGGACACTGGCCGGTTAGAATTTTATTTTTGGAATACAATCTCCCCGGATAAACCACGTGTAGTAGTAAAAGTTACAGATCAGGTGAGGAAAGGAATTAATTAACTGAGGCTATATAACTATTCAGCAGGTAATCCTTTCGAATGGCTCACACCACGACTCGGACGTCCTCCAGCCTGTGAAAGAGAAGAAAGGGTTTACCTGCTTGTTCTGTCTTGGTCGAGGCGCTGCGCACAGCTTTATCGATGCAAGTGATCACCGGAGAGCTGCGCCCATCTGTTTATAGATTTCATTCAGAAGGCCAGGCCGTCGGCTCCGCGCACGGCGATTGGCCGGGGGGGCTGACAGCGGGCCAATCAGAGCGCTCGCCGGGCTGGCCGCGGGCCAACCAGAACCGCGGGGGCCGGGCCTCTTCTTCTAAGCAGAACTTTTCCGAGAAGTCAGATGAGAGCCAATATCCTCCCGTACTACCCCCGGTCTGAGAGAAGACATGCCGAAGAACAATGTGCAGAAATGCCCTCGTTGGATTGCGGGGCTTGACTGCATGTTTTTTTTGGCCATGCATTCCCTTGGGGGAGGGGGGGCAGGGTCTTAGATGCGAGATGTTTCCGATTTGTAAAAGCTGTCTCCTTGCATGAAGGGGATTTCTGGGCCGGAGACCGGAATGTGATGTCTAGTGGAAGTCCCCCTAGAATCTGATGCCATCTTGTGTTCCAACATTTTTTTTCTTTCTGCGTAACCGAGTTGATGTCCGGGATTACCCGCACTTGCGACCGTATTGCGGCTGAGCTGTTCAAGCGAGTAATATTTTCTTCCCATGGAAAACTGAAACGTCATAAAGAACATAGTACTGCAGTCTGTACGTTGCACAGTCTGTGCGCGGTGATGGTGGAGATGGTTAATTCCAATGAGTTGGTCCGATTGAAACTAATCAAGTAATTAGGAAGCCCACTACACTGTTAATGCTATTGTTAGAAACTAGAAAACGAATAAAAATACCCTTTTTACAAAAGAAATGTTGCAGGTGATTTCAACATTTCAGTCAAAAATATTTGTCATTATTTTGGCAAAATACTGACTTTCTCTGTGAAGAGATTAATGAAAGCATACCTCGCACTGCTTTAAACCTCATTCAACACTGAGTTAAGGCAATCTGTAAGCTTGTGTAGCATCGTTGTGGACTGAAGAAAGGATATAAATTCAAAGTAATGTGGTAAAACAGTCCAATCCACAGTGGTTATTATTCCCTTTATTTCTTCTAACAGTATAAAGTTTTCAATGTGCCAGTTAGATGTGATACAAAGTTAGGTACTTCAGAATGGAGGTGATTGTTTTTTCTGGTGAAATTATACGGTTATACTGTGCAGAGGAATAAAAGGTCAGATTTGGTCTAAAACAGCTCAGAATAGGACTGCGTTTACAAAGCAGATTCCAGTCTTCAGTCCACTGGAGTTCAGCTGTGGGATCTGGGATGAGAGAAGATTTATCCTCTCATCCCAGATCATAATTCATATGCCCAGAGAAATATGAATTATATATCTGTATTAGTATATGAATTAGCAGTGGTAGAATAGAGATGTATATCAAGAAAATGTGTCCTCCCTGATGTGTGTGTGGATAACACAGGTACTTAGTGTACAAACCTGGAGATGAGGGGTTGTTGTTAGGTTTGCAGTAACAAGGCAGGAGACAGTTAAAGAGGAGTGAGCCATTTGATCATGTAGAGGAAATTGCTTTGTGGTGTACAGTATAGAACTCCACTATCAATACCAATCATGATGTGTGAATGAATGATAAAGCATAAGACATTATCGTCAAAATGCATTTAACTTGGACTTCATACAGCATACGTAAAAGGAGGAGTGATAAGTCACAGTTTTGTCTCCTGTTGCTTTGTGATATGGCATGATCTAAGAACTAATTAATATTCATGCCCATAATCTACATGTATACGGTATGTGCTGTCTGGACTGATATCTAGTTCTGTCAATCTAGAGTTTCCAGCTGAGAAAGGATAAGAACAATTGAGAAATTGAGATACAATAAGATTCAGGACTTTACAAGAGGTGAAAATTCTGACTGTTGGAGCAGCTGCAGAACGGCTCTGGAGTTGAAATGACTAAGTATTTTCTGTAACTGTGCTGGTGGGTCTCTCAAGAATGACAGCGTGGAATATACCCAATTTGAATGAGCTGGTCGTCCAGAGCATGGACACGCAGCTATTCCAAAGCGGCTGTAAAAGTATGAATCACAAAAACAGAACTAAGTTCCCTTCATTCATCATGTGTAGAAAAGCACCTGTAATGAAGAGACTGATCAGAAGATAAACAAACTGCACGTTTAGATTTGGAAACGAACCACGAGATTTTAAATGTCAAAATATAAAATTTTAGCTGACCTGCGTGATTGTCAGTCACATTTGCTTCCCTGCGCGGCGCTGTGCTGAACAGTTGGATACGGGACGAGGCCCTCCAGCGAATGGTCGACTCCACAGTATAGAGAAGGCTGTACAAGGACCAGGCTTCCGGCGCAGAAGTGAGGATTCCTTGTAATTGGAGGCACAGTAATTGATCCAAGACACATAACTACAGAGCAGATGAGAGGATGCCGACACAAGGCAAAGCAACACAGGATTAAGATGTTTGTTTGCTTTCGGCAGTGATTTTTATATACGTACATTTGCAATATGTTGCGTGCGGCACCCAATCGTCTCTTGAGATTGTATTGCTTCACCTCACACCCGATGTGAGAAACACAGATGAATGTGGCTGCCAAGACTGTGGACAGTGATGGGGATGATAGATGATGAGTCCAGATCTTTAGTGTTAACGAAAAGCTGCAGTTGTATGAATTTGGGAGCAATTACAAGATTTTATGGCATGATATGGAACCAGTATTTCTTTCAGGTATCACTAATATACTAAAAAAAACACAGTTCTGTATCGCAACTGTTCATAAAGCTGTGGTCATATTTAATTCTAAAGAAAGGGGATTGGGTCAGGCTTTCAGTTACATGATTACTTTTTACCTCATTATTTTCTGTATCTTTTGTAAGCAGTGATTGTCTCTTTAGCAGGAGACTAGTAGGTGTTGTTTTAGGGATTACAGTTGCTTTTCTGTTTCAATTCCTGCAAATGTGAGATTGGATGTATATTTTGTTAAAATTGTGATTTCTTCCCCTTTTTATTTTTGAGGTGTAGGGGAGGGTGGGGTTGGTTTTCATGTGTTCTGCAATGGTACAAGAGACAGTGACCCCTTCAGATCAGTTAGCTAATAGCTACCAGTATGCTTTAGGGAGCTGTGTGGAGTAGTGCTCAGGGCCCTGGGCTTGTATCTGGAGGGATTTGGGTTCTGATTTTGGGTTCTGATCCTGGGATGCTGTTGTTGTGCCCTTGAGCTGGATACTTCACTCAAAAATTGATCTTACTGCGCCAGTGGGTCTCCAGGTCACTGGTACAAATTTGTTCTCGACTAATTGATTGTGGTCCACATTCACACTTCAGTGGTCTTACAGTACGTGTCTCACCATGCCACTCACAAGCATCCTGGTCAGCTTTAAATAGGAAAAGAACTGAAAATGTCTGTTCATCCTCAACTGCAAAGATACTATTAATCATGTGATCATCATATTCTCTTTACATCTCAGCTAACTCACTCTCATGTTGTCCAAATGTAGCACCACTGCATCATTCTGTATGAGCAAGCTGAACTTCAATATATACACCTCAACAAGAAAAAATTTAGAAATGTATACGTCTACTACAGTTGCACAAAAAAACCCTCAGATAATTAAAGCGAGAGTTCAATCAAGTCATCAGAGCCCGTTTTCCTTCTAAAACATCACACTGATACAGTGTAATGTTTAATAGGCTATATCAACACCTAACCTGAAACAAGACACTGGATGTACTTTACCTAAGTCTGGCTAAATTATTTCTTGGTATTGTAAGTCAATAATATTTAAATCATGTGTAATAAGATTTTAAATTTATTTGAGTAAGTACTTAATCTAATTGTCTTTACAAAATCTGTATTCTGTTGCCTTTTTAGTTCTCGAATTTGGAGGAAAAGGAACAGGAGCTTGATTGCTAAGATACCATTAAATTAGGTGCATGAAGGTTAGCAATTGATCGGTATTGGAAGTTGCAACACTTGGGAACTCAATGGGAGGCTTTAGTGTTTCACTTTGGGGAAACAACAAAATAACATAGAAGAATGGGGAAGCATGTTAACATGCCTTTTCATGTGCGCTCGTAAGCAAAGGTAATGCAGCATCACTGCCATCTTCTGTCCCGACCTCAGCAGATCTCAGAAGCTGAGCAAGACTGGGCCTGTCTCTACTGGCATGGGAGACCTCAAATTAAAACTAGGTTATTGCAGTGTGTTCAAGGACCAGTAGGTGGCGTTCTTCAATCTGTACCAGAAATCCAACCCCCCCCGAGAAAACAATGGCACAGTATTGCTACTGGGGACACTGTGCTGTAGAAGGTGTCATCCTTTGGACGAGATATTAAACTGAGGTCCTTACATCTTGCACAATGGATATGCATTCTCCCAGAAGCCAATTACCCCACCAGTTTGTCTTTGGACTGTGGGTGGACCCACAGGAATAGCACCCCAGGAATTGAACCCTCAGCCCCATCATTGTAAATCAGCAAAGCTAACCACTGTGTAACCATTCCACCTGTAATAATAATAATAATAATAATAATAATAATAATAATAATAATAATAATAATACATTTTCTCTCACTGGAGTCATCCCACTCCTGAGACTGATATAAATATGAATATTTTAATGAAATTCGTGTAACTGAAAGCAAATAAGTTGGTGGTTACATGGAGTTTAATCTGTGGTGTTAAATAACATACAATTGATGTAATCTCACTTCTTTTTACCTAGTATTGCTTCCTGTTCGTACCCTGAAGCCACCCTGTTCTCCTTTCTTATTTATGCTTAAGACTTCCTTAAGAGTGCAGCACATTAACACTGCACTTTCATGACAGAAAACGTTCACTACCTCATTATAATTTAAGATATTTATTTTCATACCCACTGGTGGGTGTCCGTAATGCCAAAATGTGGATTGCAGTATTATTTTGGCAGTGCCTGAAATGGAGCTGTTCACAATCAATTCCACTCTGTTTGTTTTTGGGGTTTACAGAACTCAGACTGTTTTGGAACTTGTTGCTCAGCCACACAGGTCAGATGGTTTCTAGAATATCTCCTGTGGACAGCCACATCTCCCCGGAGCAGGCATCTCACTGTGCCTCATTGAGAAAGAAGTACACAACCACACTCACTTAGTGAGGCACCTGTAAGTAAGCAGAGGCCTGTTACTTGGATCCTGCATTCTTTTAGGTGGTACAGAGGAACCTAAGCATCTCCTATAATGAGCAGGAAGTTCACCAGTAAAAGGCACACGATAGGCACAACAGGCATGGATAGATAGCCCTTTCTATGATGAGAAGCATTAAAACTGCAACTAATGAATACTGGAACCAGTAGCATGTGTTGCAATTTTCAGTATATTAGAATACTCAAATACACATATATCAGTATCACTCAGGGGATGATTCTCCACTTTAATTATGAAATACATTCTGTTTTCTTGCACACAAGCTTGACTTCTTCACCACTTTATAACTGATACAAAATGCATGGTCTTGTAGCGGGCATGTGAGAGGTTTAAAGACAATGCTTTAAGCTGAAAGCAAACTCTGTGGGGTATGAAATGCTGTCTGAGTGGGTGTAGTAGAGGCCGATTAGACTAGAGTTACTGGAAGGCAAACTGACACAGGAGACACTCCGCTCAGAGTTTTGGCACATGTCCACACGACTCCTTGTTGTGCTGCTTGTCAGATGAAGCGAGGGTTCCCATAAAAAAGCATTTCTTTTAAACAGCTTTTACTCAAGAGGTGTTGCCAGGATTTCCTGAAAGTCTGTTGCGACACTCCCCACAATTTATGCCACTCTACACACCCACACACAATCCCCAATATTTCTGGTTCCACTGCATGCTACTTGTTTCACACAGGCGCTAGGCTGAATATGCCACAATGAAGAACAACACAAAGTTTCAGAGTTTTCCACAAACCACAATAATTGAGTAGAAATTCCCCTTGACTTTTTGTTCATTTACAAATATGTGATTGAAATAACTGCCACACTCCTCTCCTCTCTCCAGCACATTTTAATAATACTTAATTAACCTTATCACAGCACAATCATGTTATAAGGTCTTCTTTTTTTACTCAAACTTACAGTGCCCTCTTACAGTTTCTCAAAGGGATTTGCAATGACTTTTAAATTATATTAAAATTTACCAGCTCTGAAATTTACTTAACAAGAATGTCCCTATACTTAGTCACTTGACCTCACTGGGTTGAACTCAAGAGTATGTTTTTATTCTAATATGATTAAATGTATGCATGGAATTACCCAAAAATACAGCAGATTGTACTTGTCTATCCATCCTTTTTCTAACCGCTGTATCGAATTCAGGATCGGGGGGAGTCTGTCTCGGTAAGCAACAGGCACAAGGCAGGGTACCCCCTGGACAGCACGCCAGTCCATCACGGAGAACACAGACACACACACTCACACCAGGGCCTGTTTTCCCAGAAGCCAATTAACCCACCAGTGTGTTTTTGGAGTGTGGGAGGAAACCGGAGCACCTGGAGGAAAGCTACGTGACCACAGGGAGAACAGAAAATCTACATGGAGTCTATTATCATTCCCATCAATTTTATTATCATAAATGGCTCAACTGCAAGGAAAAACCCATTTGGATTTTACTTGTCAAACATCAGCGTGGAAAAAGAGAACATACTTATTACTTATTACTCTCCCAAATGTTTTGACCCAGATATTTATGCAATAACTATACCCACAGTACTGTGCTCGGAAATACTCACATATTTGAGCACACGTACAGTGGAGTTCTTATTTGTTCTGCTCTCTGATACACAGTATAACAGACGACACCACACAATGTAGACAGTACATAACAAACATAAGAAATAATAACAACAGAACAATAAATATGTAGTACTGAAAAACAACATAGTTGAGCATGCAAAAAGTGCTTAATGCAGATGTCCATTGAGTCTGAGGCCTTGTAGTTAGCTTTGAGGATGCATACCGCAGTGGGATAGAAGCTGTACTTGAGTCTAGTGGTCCTTGCTTTAATAGTGCGGTCCTGCTTGCCAGAGCACAGGGTGGAGAAGAGTCTGTGGCCAAGACGGGCTTTACCGCGACATAAGGAGGCCTCATTAGCATAGTTAATGATCATGGTGTTCTCCGCTTTGTTCTAGAGCACGGGATTACAGCTGTATCAGACTGGGAGGGACACCCTGGTTTAGGCACTGAAGTCGAGAAGTATTATAAAGCATGCTGCTTCGTACTAGTAGTCCTGAGACCCAGCAGCTGGTGAGCCCTATCCCAGAGAAGACCTGTCGTGCTCCAAGTGCTTCTGAAAGAAGCCAAATACACCTCAAAGGCTGACATGCTGTTGGTGAAGGGAAACCCTTCTTCACTGTAGCCTTTATTGTGGCAGCTTCTTTTCACTCTGTGGAGTGCTACTCCACTGTAGGTGAAACAGGAGATGAAAAACAGTTAATGCCAGAGTCTCACTCCTGCCAGCAGAGAAAAGCACCAATATCTTGCAGCGCTTTGGGAGCCATCATTTAGAAACCGTGAAATGCGGATGTTGCAAAGGTAAAGTCACATGTCAGGACGCCATGTTTCAGGATCTGAGCCTAGCCTGTGGTTTCATACATCTTCACCAAACAAGGTGCAGGTCAGGTCCAGTGCCATTTTAGGGAAGTTGGCAGTAGCATCTTCAACCGTCCGAAAAAAAATACAGCAGCCTGTCACAAAAACAAATGCTATTATATCTGGACCATAGATCACAAAGAAGCCCCACGTTCATTTTACAGACTGGTAAGCTACAGCTGTGTGGTTTTTGTCCTTACATGAAAGATCCAGCTCCAACATTGAGAATGTCATGTTTCCAATCCTCTGGACTGAGGACTGTTTCAAGAAACATCAGGGCTTCATGGATAACATTTCTTATTAAGAAGGCAACGCAGCCTAAAAAAAAGTCAGATCTAACAATAAAGAGAGAAGTGTCTGCTAGTACTGTATGTACATTCATTTCGGTGCTTTCAATTTTGAACCAGATCACTAAAAAAAATCAAAACGTGACACACTGATCTACGAGTTCTGTTTAGGTGAGGTTTCTGAATGAGTGTGGCACTGCTCTTACAGGGACTGGCTCCACGTCACTGATCATTTATTCGTTGTTCTGATTTAATTCCTCTGTGTAGAACACGTATTCCTTTGGTCCGTCTCCTTTCAGCAGTAAATTACCAAGTGTTGCGTTTCTCAAGTCTACATGCTAATAAGGAGTAATTTATGACGAAAAGAAAAATGATATTGTTGTATAACTGTTTTTCCAGTCTGAATGACCGATGAAGTAATTCATTTTGAGGTACAGTTCTGAATCATTTGTGCCAGTGTGCAATTACAGTGCTTCATTATCTGTTGACTTAAGTCTTTTCACTACAGAGCAAGAAGATAAAAGTAGATCATTTCTGTGTTACTGCTTAAGTTTCCTATTAAGCTTCCATAGCAGTTTTGGAGCAGCTTCAGAAATTCATTTAAATTAGTTTTTAAGTACATTTATACAAAAGACATAAGGTCTTAACATCCATTTTGACAGAAAGTTAATACCTTGAAAAACTCTGTCTTTTCTACTTCAAAAGCTCACAAGAGTGGAATTTATTGTTAATCCCTGAATTCCTTGGATTTCTGTAGCACCTGTGTTCCTGGCCCTTTACTAGTTTGTGTTATTCAAGTAATTCCGATTATACTTTTCCTGCTGGATTAGTGCTTTATGAGACAGCTGGGTCCAACATCACATCTGACTACTGGAGCTTCAACATTGGAGACCAGGAAAGAGCTTTCTTTACCACTATGACTTACAACACTGAAAAGAACACAAAAAACATCCAGTGAGAACCCTCAAACCCATAGTTTATTTACATTTCAATACCTTAAGATTTACAGAACATTTCAAAGCATCCCATAAATTGAACATCCTAGAACTACATTTCAACATCTCCTACTATCATCCAATGAACATTAATTTATACTTTTTCATTTTCTGAGCTTCTTATTACCAACACCATTGAAAATAAATTTAAAACTTTTTAAATCTATTTTAAACTTATTTTAAGGTATAACAATCATCATGTTGAAGTGATTCAGAATTTATAACTGCAAAGCTAAAGATAATAAAGGCTGTCCTCTGTGCAAATAACTGACAGATGTTTTTTGTCTCTGCTGCAGACTACCTTCCAACATTACCTACATTTCAGTCCGATTCCTATACGAATTTTAATTAAATTCAAGATAATTTAATACCTGGGCTAAGAAATAGAAATTTGTTTCTAAATAGAAGTACTTCATTACCCAAGTCTGCAATTAAAAAGTGAAGAATGAACACTGTCCTCAGAACAAGAACTAATGCACTTATTTCATGGACGTAAATAGTAGTAAAAACTAAATACAAGACAACTCCTTTCCCAGCTGCTTCTACAGAAAAAAAAAGTTCTTAAGAATTTCTACTGAGAATCCAACGAATTTAAAACCTTTTGTACTTCCTCTTCAAGTGATAAAAACTGTGTACACGCATGAGTGACTGAGCACAGCCACTGTGACATACTGTACAAAAACAAAACGAGACCCGACCTTAGTGTGTGACTGCAGCTGCCCCAGAGCACCAGTGCGGAGAAGATCAGTGAATACTCCTACCACCTTCAAGGTGTCAGGACAGTTACAGGTTGTTTTACGTTTTGTAAAAGAATCCACTTACAACATTCACACTGGAGCGTCTAAAACAATGCATAAAGTTGTTTTGAATTCAGACTTCCTTTCCGTTTCAGATTCCAATGCTTCGTAAGAGGCCTGTTTGCGAGTTTGAGTGCTCCAGTCATCAGGATTCTAGAACCTGTTGTAAGACATGTTTTAAACTAACTCACTTAGGTTCGACTGTACTGTAGTTTCAGATCTGAACACAACAAACCTGTAATCTGGGCCACTACCCACCCTGTATTTATCACCCACGCTGTTCACTTCTAACATTTAATCAGGTTCATTGTCATTTTCGTTTTCTTATATTTGGGGCGGGAACACTGATATAATATTCAATATTGTTAATGTACATAAATACAGTATGTTTAAACTCCAATGTTGTGAAAAAACACCCACTCACTCCCATTAATAAAAATGGTGTAAAAAAACAGTCATCACTGGGACAGGATTCTGCAACCTGTTCGTCAAGTTCGTTTTAAGATTATTCACTGTAAGCTGTCACACCGCATCCTACAAACCAATTCCAGGCTGTTGTTGCAACTTCTATATGCGGACCCAGACAGTGTCAGGATCAAGAGCCGCTGAAGAGCTACATCAGAGACAAAACCTTCTCGGTTACTCCTCTTGCAGGGAGACTTGTCATCTCGCACATCATGTTCCGTTTCAGGCTTTTCTCCCGAAAAGCTCCGATTCCTTCATTCACAAACTGTGTGCAACCTGCTTCTCTGTAACGGTCTGGAGAACTGTTTCAGGCAAAACACTGAATGAGGGCAGTTCTGAAACTCAGAAATCGGTGTAGTGTCGATAGCGATAAACGTCATCTGACCTTTAAAGATCTGAAAGCGGATTTACAGATATTGCCCAGACGGAAAACTATCAATGAGCCCTGGAGGTGTAGAGCTGAGCAGAGAGGAAAGACCATGATAAGAGCATGAGGAAAAAGGTCTGCTGTGGGTACTTTATGAAAACACGCCAATGTCACAGCACCATATTGGAGTACCACCCAAGAACTTCAACAAGAGGGAGAACAAGAGCTTTCAGTACCGGGCAACAACGATGACTGTCGTGACTTTCTCCTCTCACGGTTTTACTAGTGTTTAACTGATCGTTAAAAAAACAGCTGCAACTAAATTATAGATTCTGGGCCTTCATAATTGTGAATTGTGTTTATAATTGTGTTAGCAAAAGAATTAATCTGTAACAGATGAGCGTGTTGGGGAGGAGGGAGAATCGGGCTGCAGAACCTGTCCGTGTAATGAGTTTTTTTTAAGCTGATTCATTTTGTTTCAAACGACTGTGGTTCCACATATTACACGACACCCTCCACACTTCCCCCCAGAAAGATCCCTTCTTCCCCAGACTACCTACAGAGTCTGCGTGCTCCTGTTCATGAGTCAGACTACACTTAATGTCAACAAATGTTACATGAAACACACTAGCAGGCTCTCAATCTTTATTCAGTTCCCTATAATGGACAACTAAGCCTAAGCTTTATTAATAAAGTTGTCAGCTAAATCACTCGTCATGATCATCATCACTCAGCTTTGTAATCAAACAGCACAATTGTGGCACAAAAGCTTAAGTCTGTACTTTTTCCCATTTTACAAATTATTCTTGCCTTTGCTGCTCAGACACTTGAATTCAGTACAGTGCAGCTGGGTGGGTTTGAACCACAACTATGCTGTGGTTTAGCTCCCTGACAGTGACAGCTTTATTTCTGTGATGGCAAAAACAAAACAAAGAAACAAAAAAAAAAGGATGCACTAAAATAACCATGCAAATTGATATTGCTGCTAAACATTAATCTAAGCACACTAAATATTGCTTTACTCTGCTATCTGCTTATATTTTTTCACAAGAAGTATTTTATAGCAATGGCATTGCTAGCTGCTGGATTATCTTCCATTTTCATTTTCATCCATGCAAGAAGCTCCTCAAAAAGAGACAGGTGCATCGCTGCCTGTACTCGTGGTATATCAAGCGATACGACTGACTTTCTGTAATGATCGTTTCATCAAGCACAGCATCTTTCTAATGTGAGAGTGTCGGACAACCGGGACATGTTTAACTGTACGCTGAGCCTTCTCAGAAAATGAATGTTGTGGTCCTTTGCATTAATTATAACCACAGCAGCTTTTTACCAAGTCAAAAATACTACCAGGAAGCGGACCGTAGGAGTGACCAATCTAAGCCACACAATACACGCTACAAACATGACCCACACATTCTGTAAAGCGCGCACCTGGCCGGCCCTCTGACACGGGCGGCGGGACTCGAGAGTGGACGAGACGCTGCCGCACTGCCTCGGGTTCCCCAGCACGCCGAGCGGCACCTATCCATCGACCCACCTGTGGCCACTGCGCCTGTAGGCGTTGTAAGGCAGAGGGTAGACACTGGCGGCCTGGTTCATCCAACTCTGCTCCCCGTTTCTCTGTCTCTGCTGCTGCTGCTGCTCCTCGTACAGCCCCAGGAGCTTGCACACCCCCTCCTGGTCGTCTGAAGGACTGTGGCTGTACTTCGCCCTCAGCCAGCTGCGGAACTGAGAGAGAAAGAAACGCAGGCCGTGAAGAGAGAGCTCTGCGGGCACCCGCCACAGCTCCCTGTTCTCCCCTCCGCGCAGGGATGTGCAAGAGGGCTGTGGAAGTCGGGGTTAACACCAGTTCTCCTTTCAGGTGGCATGAAGGGAACACGATTTCCTGGCAACCCGGTGCTTCAGCAGTGCCCTGGGGAAGACAGATGCTGAGCACGTGCAACGTGCCCAGACTGAAAAGTCTCGCCTTCCCTGATGCCTCACTCTTCATTGTCTTTCGGCTTTATAACACCACTACAGCCCACTGTAACTGGAACGGATGTGGAAACAGTAAATGAATATAAATACCTTGAAACTTTTACAGAGTGTAAATGATAAATTGACTTGGACCACCAATAAGGAGCCAAGGAGTTCGAAGGCACAACAAAGGCTGTGTTTTTTGAAGAAGTTAGGGAGTTTTAATGTAGAAAGCATAACTTTCTAACACTGTTTTAGAAGATTTTCAATCATTGTGTTCAGAGCTTTGTCCTTGCAGTGTTAATGGGACATATATTTTTGCATTTAAATATGTGAAATACAAAACTTTTTATGGGAAAACATACAGGAAGAACAAAAATGGAAATTGGTGGCAAGTTTTGAATTAGCTGTGGGTCATCACCACAATAGCTGAAGCCATACTACATTACCTACGTCTCAAAACCCAAAAAAAGTGGAGCTTTTGAAAGAGAAAAGAGGAGCAACCTGAGGCTGCCGGCCACAAAGACTACAAAACAGATATTTTGGGGGCCGCAACCACTGAAGAGGTTGACTGGGGTAGGAAAGGCCCCCCTCCTGTGGGGACTGGGGTAGGAAAGGCCCCGTACTGCCCTCCTCCACAAAATTATTAACGGGTGCTTTCCTAGACAGCCATCTCCACCCATGGAATAGGTTTAATGTTAATGTAACATGTTTTGTTTCTATTTAGTAGCACCTGTGCAAAGAACAACAGTGTTTTCTTTTCATTTGCTACACTTGATCAGCCTGATCAATGGCAGTAGCTTGATCTCCATCCATAAAAACGACATATAGAAACATAAGAAAACTTCAGTCAGACGAGCAGTCAGGGCGTTAAGCAAGCACAGGCCGGTCTTGCTGAATGTGGGCTCAGAAGCGCGGTCCAGTTATGTCTTGACTGAGCTCTTCAGCTCTTCCTTCGAACTGGCTGCTCCGTTAGTGGAAGACTAAATTAAAGGCTGTGCTCCACCTCAACAACAGAACAAACCCCTGTATAGCCACTGATCCCTTCTAGTCTGAATTTCAGTATTTTACTGGATTGTTTATAATCTGCATTTATCACAGTCTTTTAGACCACATGTTAATACTTTCACCAGTAGTTGTGGGGGGAAAAAAAGCCAAAAAAAACATCTTTTTGCTATTTTATGGCTTTCGAGAACGCTCCTGGAATGAATTCAAAGTGGATAACATCAGACAAGTGTGTGCTGGCCTAACAAAAAAATGACTTTCTCTGAACGATGCAGTAATTCTACCTACAAAAGCAAAACATTGTCCACTCACAATAGGTCTCTTAATCTGAACAGCCCACTTCTTCGACAGATTCTGGCCAGATAGTCACTGGGTAGTCAGAGTGAGGGGGTGTGATTTAGGCACTCTTTTCCAGGGAATTTCCACATTTATTTTGATTTTATTGTTGGCCCTCTTACAATTGATTTATTTTATAGTGCTCCAGTTGTTCTGGCTGGGCCCACGGGGAGGGGGCTGGTGATGTAAGCTACAGTAATGAGCGTCGCTGTGATCCTGGCCTTGCATGACCTCACAGGAGATCGGTTTAAGCGTCTAGACTCTGTTGTTGATTCAATGAGTCAATGGTATTTCCGGGATGCATTTCAATTGTCTATGGACAGCTGGACAATGGACAATTTCAGTGTCTTCTGCATTTCATCTTTATCAAATTACTTGTTTTTTAAATTGTATTCAGTTGCTACTGAATCGGCAAAGATGCTGCAACCATGAGTAAGAAGGACCCAGTGGTGTCCACTGGTTTGTTACATTTCTTGTGTAGCCCGGCATAGAGAAGATTATAGTGGAACTTATTTCAGGTTTGAAAGTCATTGACCAAGCGAACTGAGGGGACTTCATCAAGATCAGGAGTCACAGAGACCCAGAGACATAAATGAAAAAAGGAGCATTCAAGACCTGAAACAGAGACACCTTCTTAACACTGACTATTGTGGGAGACTGAGATCAACTAGTCATATGGTTGCAATTCATGTAGTTCACTCCATGGGGTCCAATAAGACCCTCTCATGCTGCCAAGGTAAATAACATCTGGAAAGACAATTGTGACAGTGCCAGGTATACCTTGGTGTCATCTGTCCATACAACTTACTTCCAAAACTAAAAATGGCTCATCCTTATACTTCTGAGAAAATTCTCAGGTAGTCATTCTGGTTAGTCAGAGTGAAGAGGGTGTAATTTAGGCACAGTGGAGGTGACAGCCTAGGGCATGCCACCCACCTCTGAAATAGGCTCACTGATCTTCACTGATGAAGTAACTAATGAGGGGAGCAGCAGAGTGAATTCAGAAGCTTACAGAAACATTTGGTCTGCTTCTGTAGAAGGAAAGGCTTCTGTACTGGGCAATGTTCACCACGCAACACTGTAGTGACCCAAAACCTATAGCCAATGCGATCGAGATCTAAGTTAATCAAAAAATGCAAAACCTCAGACTGGCCAAGTCTATCTCCAGATTTGAGTTCAACTGCTCTGCATTTTAGGATGCTGAAGAATCATCTGAGGTCTGAGGTCTGAAAACACCAAGAATAACCAGGAACTCAAAGTAGGTACAGCAAAGTCTTAGAAAAGTATCAGAAATGATTACACTGAGTTTGGTGAGCTCAGCAAGCTGCGGACTACATGCTGGTTGGTGTCTTTTGACTTGAAAAGACATGCACTAAAATTGCTGTGAAACGACTACTATTAATCTCAAACATCCTTTGGTGCAGACAATACAGATGTTAATGGAAAAGAGAACGGTGATGTGCAGCTCACACTGCATGTCTCCCTTGGGAAAACCCTGGCAGGAATTCAACACCGAGAGCAGAGCTGTTAATTGCAGTTCTCAGTAAAACATCAGTAAATTGTTCTTGGCACTAAGCTGAAGCACTACTAGGAAAACAGCTTGGTCTTTTCCTTCCTCATCAGCTGTGTATATAACAAACACTTACTCAGACTGGTACACTCTTCTTGACTCACAATTTATGTAGAAATGTATCAATGCTGTTTTACAGGGCATTAAAGGCAACATGATGACAAACCAAACCACAGAACTCAAAATAATGAGCAGACATATGGAACTACTTAATTTTGCAAATATTTAAAATAAGCTAACAAGACTGTAGCTCCACTATGTACTCTTACCCCTCCAGGACACACCCTTATGGAAAGTGTGGCAAATATGCATGCTATGTGGTCTACCAATTTCAGCCTGCTAATTATTCCATGACGTTTGCTTTTAATGGAGTGTCTCACCATGGTCTGCTTTACCTTCGTTTTCTGCACTTTTACAGTGTTTTTTATCATATAAACCAGAGTTAACTTTTATAATACTTAATGTAACCACTGCGCTGTGTAATGTTGCAAATGCTGAGATATAATGATCACATCATTGCACAAGTTGTATAAATACATACAGAGGACCTAACAAACTCGAACTCTACCAAGAGATAAAAGCAAATGAGAATGCAATATGACCACTGGACAAACAAATACCAGGACACACTGCAAAGAGAGACTTACAGTGGCTATCAAAAGTAAACTCCCTTAAGGACTTTTTTCAAATAGTTTTGTGTTATAATATGAAATCATAATGTATGTAATCAGGATTTTTTGCTATTGATCAACACAAACTCTCCTAAATTATAAATATAAAACAGAAAATGCCTGATTGCAAAGGAATTTAGTCAATATTTGGCATAAATTAAAGCCAGGAGTCTTCTTGGATAAGTCCATCTTATCAGCTTTGCATATCTGGACATTGTATTATTTGCCCATTCTTCTCCACTTTTGCTCAAGCTCTCCTCCTGTTGGATGGGGACTGTAGGTGAACAGTAACTTTCAGGTCATGCAATAGATTCTCGACTGGATTGAGATCTGGGTTTTGACTGGGCCACTCCAGAACATTGGCTTTTTCATTTTTATGTCACTCCAGTATGGCTTTTGCTGTGTTTTGGGTCATTGCTCTATTAGAAGATGAATCTTCTCCCAAACTCCATGACTCTTGCAGACTTACACAATTTCTCCTACAGGATTTCTCTCTACTTTGCGGCATCGATTATGTCTGTCTTCCATGCACTGAGGCATCCTCATAGCACGATACTGCCACCACCATGCTTCACAGTAGGGATGGAGTTCTCAGGATGACTCCGGGTCACAAGGTATGCTTGTGCCAAACATAACACTTAGCACTGAGGTCACAAAGTTCAATTTTGGTCTCATTAGATCACAGAATCATCTTTCACTTGGTCTCAGACTGCGCTTTGGGTGATGAAAGAGGAGCCATCCATGACTTTGAAAGAGGTGTGATTGATGAGTCATCTTTTACCATCTTCTTGACAAACGGATGATTGCACTTGGGTGCACACCTAATGAATTCTGCAGGCCTGAATGCTCAGATCCAACAGTGAAGAGTTCTGTCAATTTTGTTATGATGTGGGTCACATTTTCGAGGCATGACTTGAGATCACTCATTCCCTTTAAAGGCAAGGTCAGTGCTAACTGCCACCGAATAGGACTGATTGAGCATCTCCATCCCATGCTGCAGCATTTCTGTCCTGCTCAGGGGAGTGTCTTCCAGCTTGACGATATGCCAACCCAAAGAGCACGCTCAGCAGTTTAATAGACTTGACACAGATGTCACCAATACTTCACGGCATTCTGAACCCAATCGAGCATTTGTGGGATATTCTGGAACACCCCAACCAGGCATGAGCTGCTTGACTTTCTCATGTCTAGGTGCTGACAGATGATGCATCGTCGGGATTGTGAGCTATTCTGCTGCCTTGCTGGCTCATTTCTTACCATACAGACCTGCACTCACCTTTATTTCCACACAGTGCTTGCAGTGCACTGACTGTACTGCGCCAGACTATGCTGCAGTAAACAGATTTATCTTGCTGAGTACTGTGGCGGCATTACTTAAGCAGCATAAAGGAACAGACTTCTGAGGGTTATCAACTGGATGGCGTAACAGATGCACTTGCTATCCAGCCACGAAAAAAGGAGTAGCCATGGACTAGTATTAAAACAACTGAAAAGTCCGTTTTCACAAAACGCCAAAAAACAAAAGGCCATTGCGTAGCAATAGCCAGTGTCTGTTAAATACATAAACTAACCAATGCAGTGAGTGTAATTTTACACTGGGTTTGTAGCAAGCAGTTTATTTATGTAGTGACTGTGGTGTTCCAGTTTTTGTAATTCAGAGGTAACAAACCAATCAATTAAATTTAATCTACAAAGCAAACTGATGAAGGTCAATAATGGGAATATATAAAGAATAACAATATACATTAAGCACATTAGACATTTTGTGTTCTAACTACATTTTTTTTCTCAACTTAAAAAGAACTCAACTGAACTGCTTTCCTTTAACTCGACGCAATGACAATTTACTTGAGACAGCCTGGTACAGTAGATACCCCTCAAACCACACGGAAACAAAAGATGACCAGGAACAAGAAACACTGAGCTAGCTTCTCAATTCTCATTTCTGAAGTCGTGGAACAGCTGGATACAAGCTTTTGTTCACAACAATAACAAAACAGCTATTTGAAATTACAGTAAACACACGGTTTTTAACAGACAAAATCTGGTATTTTGTCTGTAAAATGATCAGTTCTGGACTTTCCCCGTAACGAATAGCTTACGATGAGACGTTTGTGTTTTTTTCAGAAAACATTTAAAATACGCACTTTCAAAAAACGTGTAAAAATAACCAAAGTAAGAATAAATACTATGTAGAAATGATAGTTTTAAAAATCAGAAATATCAAAGGTGCTTACGATGGATGATGTTTGCATTTCTTAAGGTTTAGGGAATACAGTATAATTGCAACGCGCGAAATAAAAAGATTGTATATTTATGATTAAAAAACACTGGACCAACTTTCATCGACTCTGTTGATTGCACCCGTTTAAAAAAATCAGCACTCTAAGTTTTTTGAAAAAGTCAAAAGATTCATAAAGCCCATATAGTATTTTTTTTACTCTCATATAGTAGTGTTTTGGAGATGGAAAAAACATCATTCGTGCTTTAACAGATATTCGACAGTATCATCCCCCCTTCCGCCCGTTAAGGCTTGACGGTGATCGCACGTCGTATTTGCGGATTTCCATGTCAGAAGCCAGCTGTGGTTGAGTATTCACGTAGACTTGCACATCGACCCGTCTAATGACGAGGCTTGAGTTCCCGTTCATTAGCTGCCGTTTAAAGGAAAATGCAACAGAATACTGGCAACATATGCTAACCTTGGGCGTCACTAAGTAAAGTGTGGCGCAGAGGTGCAAATACACACACAAAAAAGGAAAAAGTCTGAGCAACTTACCAGTTGAATGAACTGAGAAGTGTTCATTATCGAGAGGCACGATGTCATCTGTGATTGGGGATTCGGGCGAACGCCAATGCCCAGGCACGCCGCACACGCTAGGCCTGAGGAAAGGGCGCAGACAGCCTTCGTGTACAAAATTTCAAACCGCCCCTCTCTGTAGCTTTTCTGGAGACCCGGTGTTTAATTTGTTGTCAGTCTGACCGAGAGCAAAATCAAACGCTTTGCATCTCGTAATTATTCCAGATAGATAACGGCTCTACAGGGGCTGTGGAGTTGAATGGGTGTTATCGAGGAGCTCACCGGATGAAAAGAAAGAAGTAGGGTTCTTTAAAAGTGAGTGCAAGTCACAGTCTGAACCAGCTGTTTTGCATTTGTATTAATTGAACAAGATGAGGCTTATGTCCTAATGAATACCAGTGCAGATTCAAATTTAGCTAACAGTAAAGTTAGACCACATCATTACCTTAGCACTGATCTGGCTGTTTATTACGGAGCGTGAAATAAGTGTTTTAAGACAAGTGTGCTACTTTAACATGACGTCAACAGTACATTCTCCTTGCCGTTCGCATGTGCACACGTCTGAGTTGTGAAATCAGGGGGTTTTACTCAACATTTCTGAAAGAAGGTGGGAAAATCACTTGTTACTTATCAACGTGAACGTGAAACGCAAAGGAACCTGTACTGTAAATGTAGTTTTTGTAGTTACATTCTACAATATTAAATATCTTCTTTGAGTATTATACATTCGATACTAAAAGGAGTTAACAGCATTAAAAGTGTAGCTTTCTACAGTTTGATCAATTCCCCCCCAATAAAATCAAATAAATGTAAATCCAATAGCACCTTGTGTGATACTGCATTCCTCAGAAAGAGGAGAGGCCAGTGGGAAAGTCTGCAGCTCTTGACCAGATCTCCTCATGGTTGGCAAAGCTACATGATGCAGCAGCAGGACTCCGGGGAACTGCACCCTTGCACTGAGGGACACAGTGATGCTGCTGCGATACTCAGCTCACTAGCAGTGCCTTTTCATGGGTATGTGCCTTGGGCAGTTGTTTTACGCGCAGCCCAGTATGACTTTCTGTGCCAGAAATACCTTACAGTCCATCTTCAGAATTAACACCGCACTCTTTTAAAGCTGGTAAACATCTGAAGCAGATAAGAGAAGATCATCCACTTTGGAACACAACTGTGAGCAAGCTCTTGAAATCAGACAATAACCACCATACGGGCAACAACGTAACAAAATTTATCACCCACAAACATGAGTTACATAGTGTTCCAAAGAAGTTTCTTGCTAATTGTCCATGCTGTTATTGACAAATATATTCAAAATGAGGTGGAAAATGGCCCTAAAGTGGTTCATTTAAAAAACTTCCTTGGCATTTTACTCCTCAAATAACCAGTTACCGAACCGTTTTTCATATAACAGTTCAATACTTAAAAGATGCAATTAAAATTACCAAATCATGGTACAAAAATTAATTATTTAGCATTTACCAAATGTAAAGGTCACTCTCTGTAACTCTGTGATGCTAGCAGGTAGGAATTAAAGTGCAAGGTGCATGATGATTGAAACAGAACTTTCTAACAAGACATTCTTCTCCAGATCGCTTGCCTCATGGGCGTAATCAGCTTGAATAGTAGGGGTGGCACTTCACTAACAGACACCAAAAACAGCTGCACGTTCCTGAACAGCACAAACCCGTTTGGGTATAATGAAGGCATGCAAGCTCAGGCTGTGCCCTGTACACATGCTGGAAACCTGCCTTTCAGGTCTGGAGAGCAACACATTCTCAAGATGCTGTGCTTCTTTTCATGAAGATTGCACGCCATGTTCCAGTTCCCTGTCCTCAAATGATCTTCCCATTTGTTTGCGACTGGCTCTGAAAGCAACTTGATGCCATGACATTGGAACTGTTTGGGGGGATACAGGACTGAAACAGCTACTGTACATCAGCAACACTAACCAAAGACTGCCTCTCAGAGGACAGAAAATTACATTAAAATAGTTTAAGGACTCATATTTAAAAAAAATCAAATACTGCTTGGGACAGTACACATTTTGAAGATGTTTGCCCCCAATAAAAGTCTAGCAGCCGTGATCATGTGTCAAACTGATTAACTAAAATGCTGAATATTAAATAAAGAAAAGGTTACTCTGCAGTCCTTTGGCAGAAGCTCGATGTCTGACCGGAAGGCGGGTGGTCAGGTCAGCCCAGTCCATCACAGGAGTACAGCTCCCCTCTATTGTGGACATCTTTACAACATTTTTCTCAGGAAGGCTGGAAGTATTGCTAAGGATAACACTCATTATGGTCTGTCATTTTTCTCCCCCATTCCCTCTGGTAAGCATTATAGGAGCATAAAAGCACAGACATCCAGATTCAGAGACAGTTTCTTCCTACAAGCTGTCAGATTACTCAACACTACCCCTGCCACACATAAGTTGTATGTTATTTAAATTGTTGTTGATGCTGCTGCTGTTCTGTGTCTGTTTTTGGTGATTCCTTTAGTGTCTTTGTATTGGAGCACACATGCAAATAAGCTTTCCATTGCACTTGTGTATACAGTATGACAAACTGAACTGAAACTTATCTGGTGTATGGTTTTAGTCATTCAGTTTATTTCTAGGATATCATCGTTATCTTTCCAGACTTCAACTATTTTACTACTGTTTAGCTTCAGACACAGCTTGGCAGTGAGATTTGAGGGAGGCCTTCACGATTGAGGAAAGTAGGAAAAGTGAGGCAAGTGGGAAAGTGAACCAGAAAACACGAGATCTGTGGTCTCTGGAATTTAGCCAAACTATATCAAACTATAGCAACTCAAGAATAATACATTTTCAGTCTTGAATCCAGCGAGAGCTTGTGCAATGTGGTTGTATAAAAATATTTTAAGCTGTTACTTTAAAGTTGTTACTTTATAAAATGTTGCATAATACATTCCAATAAAACAAAAAGGGGCCAAAACAAGTACAGAGGAAAGTTTCTACAGAGTCAGTGACTTTACTGGAAACAGAGCATTTCAGAGACATATCAGATCCTTTTCAGAAATCTGAGCTACTGCACTTACATTCTGTAAATTCCTAGACTAGGAATGCCTTGCATTCCTAGTCTGACCTATACTGTTCAAGTAGCATATTTGTTTCCGAAGAAAACAACATTTCGGCTGTGGTGAGAAGGCTCCACAGCCGAAACGTTGTGTTTTCTTTTTTCTCTTTTCAGCATGGAATAAACCTATTACTTGTTCCCCAATAATAACTATGGTCATCTACATAGTAAAAAATGCTATTATACCAAATATGCAGAAAACATCTGACTCAGATCTTTATCACAGCTTTATTTCCATAAGACCCATTAAAATACATTGTATTTTGGCAAAATTCAAACTTATTGGAACTGGTCCATTTTTGGTCAATGTATAAAGTAAAACATGATTTCCGTAAACTATTACTAATGAAATTATCCGATGTTATATTAGACAATCCAATACTTTGTGTAATCTGTTGGATCTTATTGAGATGCACCTGAATACATCTTGCAGTGTGTTAGTGAAGCAGAGTAAAGCAGTATTGCAGATTGCAAATCTTGCAAATCAAAAAAAAAAAAGATTAGTCTTATTGTCAAATTGCACAAAACTGCATAGGCACTTTTAAAAACATCCTGATGACTTTGAAAAGAATGGCTTCAATACAAAAATAGCCAGAGCCTTTGAACTGTCGTGGTCAATGTTTCTTTAGCCCCTCAAAGTAATTACATCCTTACTGCACACAATCAGTGACCTTTCTTTTAACTTTAAGGGGATACAGAACCATTTAGTTTCAGTTCCATGAAATCACAATATTTTAGACAACAAAAGTAGCTTGAGGCACGTGAGAAAGCAATTGATGGGCCTCATCACTTCAGAGTTCAAGCTAAAAAAGGCTCCATGTGGGAAAGGAACGTACGACAGGAGAACGGGTCAAAGCCGAGAGGTGAGGTCACTGGGAGGTTTTGGAATCTGCTGTCAGCTCACTCCTGAAGTACAGCTGAGGCATGCTGTTCAGCCTTCACTGGCCCAAGTGATGACTGTGAACCAGTAAAAGCACACGCAAAGCAACACCGAGTGTGAAAGGATTCAAAATGCAAACATGCACTTTGGTATTTAAACAGAGGAAGTGAAACTAGAGAGAAATGTACACTCTTGTGAAAAAAGATGTTTTTTAAGCTGATGTATTGGTGATATCCTTGATACAGAAAACAACTAAGCTTCTCTTATTGATTGCTAGCTTAATTGATAATAATGACTAATTGAACATTTTATAATATATTCCTTAGAATTTTCCAAATGCCTGGTCATCATTCAGATGATGTTTCAACAAAAGCATGAAGTCGAGGTGCAAATGGTGAGAAATATCCTATGCCTCTTATAACAGCAACAAAGTCACAAAGGGAAGTAAAATGTGACATTAAATCAGGTAAATTAATATTTGTCATATTATACAGGGCTGATCAGAAAAGGTCTGCTGTGGAGGTCAAGGGGCTAGTAGCAGGTCTGTCCACTACCGGAAGCAACACAAGCTGCATGTCAAAGACATGGGCTCTTGAGTTCTGTCCATTCCTCTCATCGAGCCTGGACAAACACGTGAATCTGAGCCCTAGATGTCAGACATTATCCCAGCTCATCACACAAATGCTCAGTGACAGAACTGTCACATTCTCATCTTGAAGGAAAGACTTTCACATAGCTTAGAAAGCAAGTACTGCTGTTCTGAAATGCCTTAAGTCTAAATGTGTCCACTCTTTGAACACCTGTGGCTGGGTCAATTTTTCTAAAAGGTTTTCACTTTCTCGTTACTTTCAAGAGAGCACCTTTAATACAGATGTGTACTTATGTCCATCACTTGCTTATACAAATAATGAAAAGGTCACACAAATAATGAAAGTGCAATATTCTCCTGGTGGGAGCTGGATCGAAACCAGAGCTCAGGATTTTGACAGGTATACGCTGTGCACCTCTCTTGCTGAAATTATTGCTGAAAAATAATTTACACTTGTCCATTTTGGTTTCTCCTGTAAAACACTATTTTAAGCCAGACATACAGCTCAGGCTTTTCCTCATTCAAACGGCAGGAGAAGTGCTTAGTAGATTATATCACAAACTGTCCAATAGAGAAGATTTCATCTCTGACACAAACTTAATGGGCTGTTGACAGCCACAAAGAAACAATTAAAAACAGAGATTATCAGGCCTTCCTGACAGGCCGTGTTGCAAGTCAGTAACAGTAAAGCTGGCTCATGTGACCTGCCAGATTGCTGTATTGCAACTCCTGCATACCCCATCACCACTGCAGAGTTCCCCTATTGAAACACTCATTTCCACAGCCGCAGGAGTTAATCTGGGGGCTCTACCATATGATCATACTGAACCATCCAGTCACTCTAAATAACAAAGACACAGGAGTTCTGAGTTAGTCTTTAAAAATGTCATAACAGTATTAAAAAAACATCTCCTTCTAAACAGGAAACTAGTTTTCATAGCAGCAAACTATGATACACTGCATAATATAATAACCTATTATACACTTGATAGAGCATTCTACACTTATAAAAGCCTTTAAAAAGTGTCCTGTGACTGGGGACACCTGCAAGAGGGGTGACCCTTCAAGATGATGATTGACCATGGTCACAGCTACTTGGCCATTAAAAACCCTATTGACCTTTCTTTTTTTTTACGGGTGTGAGCTCCAGGGTCCTGGCTGCAGTGTACTCCTGACTTGCACAGTCTAGCTTCCCTGAAGCAACCCCTAATCTATCAGACCTGCTGTGCAAAGGGGCAGCTGGTGCACACTGTATCTTCAACAGCTGCTGTGCATTAAGAGGTCCCTTTTTCAGATATAAAGCATGATGAAAATGAATCATTTTAAAATGATTTTAAAAAGTATATAATTATAATAACTATTTCCTGAAATGCTGTTTGGTTTCAACACGTAAAGCACAGAAATTCAGATGTAACTTGAAAGGTGCAGAGACAATAGTTAGAGGTTTTAAGAACATTTATAAACCAATGGCAATTTAAGAGACAGGATTTTCCTTTTCCTAGACCCTCTTGGCCGTTTACTTAACTTGCTACAATTATTCATACGAGCAACCAGAACATAGTAGAGTACAGAAGAGGACTACTATTCTACTCCATGCTGAAAAAAGTAGACACCCGAAAAAGGCTTCACAGCTGAAATGCTGTGTTTCTTTCTTCTCTTTCCAGCAGGGAAGAGACCTTTACTTGTTCCTTTGCAGCCTGCACATGCTGACGCAGCTCCCTGCTTGAACTACTATTCCACTCTAATCATTCTTCTCCTGACCTACTGTACACTGTATAGCGATGATTTAAATTTGCATATACTTTAGTTAGTAAACTAGTTAAATATGCATTTGCAACAAAACAGAGGGAGTGGAAAACACAGAAATAGAGGCATTGTTGAAGGGTCTTTGCTCTGCAGGAAAGCATGGAAGAGATCTGGCTTTTGGTGCAACTCCTATATACAGTACACCTCAGGAAAAAGTGTACACACAAAGGTCATACAGAATGCATGGGAACTAAATTTTAATCCAGGAAATTTATAATCAAACTTTACAATGCACTACAAAGATCTCATTTAGAACATGGTTTTCAGTTTTGATCTCCACATCACAAAAATTATATTTTTTTGTTAGTAGGTTTCAGAATTTGTTCAAAGGCAACAAGGAACAAGAATGACTCTTGTTTTCTGGAAATCACTGTATACAAACAGTTCAAAGTAACTAAATCTCTGCAGTCTAGAACAAAGGAGACTGAGACAATATTTGATCAAAGTACATAAAGTCCTGGGATGGGTATGAACAGCATTAAGCCAGGGGACTATTTTACATTCAATAGTAAATCAAGGACATGAGGACACAACCAGACTCTCAAAAGGCATTCATTACGGAGACCAGGAAATACTTCTTAACTCATGGAGTAGAGCATCTGGAACAGGCTTCCTAGCCAAGAGGTTTGGGGCCCAACCCTATAAAACTGAAGTCTTTCAAAAATGCTTGGATTCATTATTTGATTCACTTTGCTAAAAAACTCCCGAACAAGCTCAATAGGCTGAAAGCCTACCAAAGGGAGGAGGCTATTCTTATAAAACAAGGGAACAGGAAAAACGAATAATCTGACACTCCGAGTCAGGCAGATGGAAATGGCTTCTGAATTTCTGCTTTACCTGTGCATCTGAAAAGGTCAACAGCCGAGATGTTTGTTTTTGAAGATGGGCTGCTGGGATATCACCTGAGTTATCAACGCAGAAGGAAGTGTGTTAAGAGACTGATCCCCTATAACATCATTGAAGTTTCTGGAAGATTAGGTGGATGCCAGATGAACAGTACAGGGGATGTATATAACATTATTAAGAAAACAACATTGGCTCATCTTAAAACAATTTGCCTTTCTTATTAAGAATACCCTCAGCATTCTAAAATATCCCCCACTATGTCATCAGTTCTGCAAAATACCACTCCAATCAAGCATTATTATGATTATCTTGAACAATACATTTTCTTTCTTTTTGTCAAATTCAGTTATGCATTGTCTAATCCAAGTCTTAGAATGATTTTCTATACTTTTCACATTGCTATCACAGTTACTGTTGATAAAGAAACTTTTGTATAAAAGAAAATTTCCTGCCATCAGTTCTGGCAAAGCGAAAAAGAAGTGTTATTCACGCTTATTTATATACTCATGCACACAACAGATTGCAGAGCTGTGTCAGATTGAGAGCTCCAAAGGAACAAATTGAAGACAATCAACAATAAAAAAGCTCAAGAAGAAGAAAAGACAATACCTGAAGACTCCAAACTGAAATGTCATCTTTTCACTTTTGAGAGTGGAACATCTGCTTGTTCCTTTACTCAATACACTGTGTGTAGACAAGATAGATATAATATACATGCATCTTCTAACTGCTTTAGCCAATACAGGGGCTTGGTAAACAACTGGCACAAGGACAGATAACACTGGATGGGACCAGAGACCAGAGCATGCAGAGGAAGCCAACACGAACACAGGGAGAACATACAAACTCCACCCGGACAGCAGCTCAGGTCAGGAACTGAACCCAGGGCAATGCTGACCACTGCACCACACTGCCACCCATATTATATACACTGGTGTACAAATGTCTTGTACTGGTCTTTTAACTCAATGCTTTTTATTCTTTATGCAGAAAGCCATTATGATCTTCAAGTAAATTTTAACCATTTTAAGATCACAGATACAGATCGATCCGTATTGTGTCGTAGCAAAAAGTAGCCTTTCATCCTTATGGGTGTGTAGAGATGAACTCATGATGTAATGACAAGGAATGCCCCACAATTAGTCAGTTTCTGGTATAAAGAATTAGCTACTGCAGCACTTCATATTGGCTGCTCATGTACAGTGTGAATAATAGATGTGAAATGATGAGCTCAGTTTCTTTCTACCCAAACTAGGCTAGTATAGTGCTGGTTGTGTAAGGGCCCAGGGAGGTTCAGTTATGAACTTGGCACTCCTGAGATTCTTGAAGTGCTCCTTCTGTTAATTGCTTACCCAGCCAGGGAGACCAGAGGCCGTGAGGAGGGAGAGGAGGGTGCTTACCTCGGGGACGAGGGTCATCTGGAATTCTTGCAGCTGCTGCTGAAAGCCGAAGTTGGGCCCGACGAAGGAGCGGACAGCCTTCACCGCGGAGAGGCACTCCTCCCAGCTGTAGCTGGTCACAGTCATGAGGTAGGCCACCACCACAGTGGTGCTGCGGGACACTCCAGCCAGGCTGCCCCCAGAACACCAGAGGGGCCATCAGAATCACGCGGGAATCTTTTAAATGGCCTTTCAGACACTGATAAACAAGAAGGCCATGACATCACAGATGGGATGTTTTCTGCGCTGCTGGTAAATTCTGAACAATACCCAGGGTTTTTTTTGCCTTCCAAAGTTTGTGTGAAATTTTCAGCCGAGTTCAAAAAGTCTAACCGATAGAGACTCAAAGTGTAGTGAAATGCTGTGGTTCTCCACATACTGTGTCTCCTTTCACATCCTCCACAACACATTTTAAGATTTTATGTTTTTCCTCTCATCTCTAGGAAGAAAAACGATAAGAGCAATGTCTCCTGGATTAAAAAGCGGCATAAGAAATGACAAAAAAAAATACTTTGTATTTTGTATTTTTGTAAGTGTAAAATAGCAGCTGCAGCATTTACTGTTTCAAGTATTTCCAAATCTGTGTGTCACGCTAATCGAGAAAGATTTCGAACAGCCAGGCGTGATTGCAGATATTTCACACCAGGACTGGCAAAATACATACCAGTGAACGAGACAGGAACCTCCACTCAGTCGGCACTCATGGATAAAGCTTATGCATTCCTTGAAATGCTGGATCCTGAAATAGAGGAAACAAAACATTATGACCTAAACTCCTGCTGAAGCTGAACGTGAACTGTAGTGAAAGTTATCCCACAGCAGTACAGCCTGTGCTTGGAACCAGTGTTTCAGGATACGAATGGAATGAAGTGCATTAAAAAAAAAAAGACTGCAAACTTTCTAAAAAGGGCTAAAAGCCACATTTCACATTTGGGTATCAATGGAAGAATAAATGTATTTCCTATTTTCCATCCATCCAATTTCTAATTGCTTCATCCACTTCAGAGTCAAGGTGGGTACACCTTGGAGGGGACAGCAGCCCAGGGCAGACAGACACACACACTCACACCAGGGCCAACTTTCCCTCAAGCAAATTCACCTACCAGCATGTTTTTGGACTGTGGGAGGAAACCCACACAAACCCAGAGGGAACATACGAACTCCACACAGACAGCTCCCCAGGCCCAGAACTGAAGCCAGGGCCCCAGCACTATGATGCAGCCATGCTGACCACTGCGACACCATGCCGCCTTATTCCTCTTCTATAGATCTTAAAGGATTTTTATTTGCAAAGTACTAAATGTACTAAATATTTTTCTAGAAACTCATCTTCAAAACCGTTTTCCATACTTTATCTAAATATCTGGTTTAGAAACTGAAAAAAAAAACGTAATTTTGCCTCAAAACCCTCATAGAATTAATCAATAAGTCAGACTGCTTACAGAATATTCCAGGGAAGTCAGGTTAATAAAACCTGAAATTTGCCAGGTGACAAAAAAAAACCCTCACGTCTCTCTTGGGAATCCTGCCAAAAATACCAGAACTTCCTGTTCAGACTTGAACAGAAGCAACTAAATATGAATTATAATGACACATTTGGGAAGAGAACTTGACACCGCCGATGTCATCAGATTTTTTACTAAACTGACAGGTTAAAATCCCAAGTTCTAGTGAAACTGCAGTAATGCTCAGACTTTTTCTGAATCCCTGATCACCGGTGAGGTCATGCGAGTGTTTAACAGTGCTCAGTCCACTGTGTGTGGACCTCTTCCTTCAAGTGTGTTCATGGTGAGCCAGGGCAAATATTAACTGGAACTCCAATTAAGACGTGCAGGTGAATATTTTAACAGCTCTTTGTAAAACAACAGCTTTTTTAATGTGCCACATAGATGTAGCTTACTTGGCCAAAGTACAAACACACAGCTGCTTCACGTCCTTGTACTCAATCTATGCAACAGCCGAAAGAACACACCTGTCGACATCACATCCGTCTCATTTTACCTGTCGCACAAGTACTTTACAAAAAAACTCAAATTAGATCTCAGTCTGCACCAAGGGGAAGGGAGCACATACTGTATAACCACACAATTCTCAATTCCATTCTTTGAAAGTGCTTGTTTCCCCTTTGTCATCATTGCTTCTGAACTTCAACTATATTACATTTATTGGGTGGTGTTGCAGAAGAAGATATTCTACCAAACTGGAAAGAGCAAACCTAGGCTTATTTTCTCATTCAATAAATATCATGTGGCAGTTCTGTTGAAATCCTGCACTGCAATACATAGAAAGACATGGCATTTGACAACAGCTAACTTGTACTTTATTACAGTACATTAAACCCGTTCACGTTATGGGTAACATTTTTAAAATGGCCTTGGAATCTAAAATTAATTTAATTAATTAAATTATTCAGGGAAAAACATTTCAAAAGAACATTCCTGTGAGTAGAAATGGACAATCACACTTCGACTAAAAATAAGTTGTTTTTTTAAACATTGTGCTCTCAGTTTGAAGAATCCATTTCACCCTTCACCAATCATGATTTAAACTTACCATTGGGAAATCTTAGAAAAAAAATTGCACAACAGAAGAAAAACATGGTTTTAAAGTGTTGCTCTTAAAAAAAGTCATTATTGCTCAAGCACTTAACACCAGACTGCAGTTAAAATAGATTGGTGCATGTATGTTTTTTTGTTCTGGGATACAATTTTTTTAAAAGATGTCCTTTCAGCACTTTTCTCTTTCACAGCCAGAGATTTCCGGACTTCTTTTGTTACTGTGTGCAGAATTTCTAGATGGAGTCATTATTTGTGGTTTCTTAACGTGCTTGACTAAAATATCACTAAAACAAAAGTAATATTTACACTAAAAAACACAACGGATTAATTATTCGTTTAAATACACCCATCAAGGGCAGATCTCTTCACAGAACAGCTGGTAGATCAAACACATCACACTCTGCATGCACAGTAAAGGCAACACAACTGTACAAAAATATTAAGACTGTTCAATAATAGGTCAGATAAGAAGACTTATCAGGTAACTACCAGCATCAACACTGCGGCTTCAGAGTATTGGTTCTCAATTCTGGTGCTGAAGGACCGGACGTCAATCAACCGTTGTTAAATGACACATGTATCAATTTCTGATAAACCGAAGAAGGTGGGAGCAGATAGAGATTTTCCCTTCTGCTTCTCCCCAGAAGGTTGCACTAAAGCTCTTGCACCTGAACAACAGGAGGGCTCAGACACAGAAATTGCCATGGCTGGAGTGTTTCCAGCTATTCACACATTTTGTGGAGAATGTACATGGTATTAAATTCCCCTGGAACAAGACTTCTCAGTTCATATCACCCAGGCTGCACTGCTGTTAAGAGTTCTTAATTATTTAGCTGAAACCCAGACGTGACTGAATTTACTTTGTGTTGCTGTTCTCACATTCTCATGACTTGAAACAGTCCTGTTGTACTCTTTTGAACTTTTTTTTCATGAAACAGTTTTCTTTGCTGAAGCAGACTGTGCTGATAGTGACCATTTTGGCCTAGTTAAAAATAAGTGCATACACTCTTTGTTAGCCCTCATGTATTCTGTAGATGTTCATAAAAAACAAGTTACAAAAATGCCCCATCTAGTACAGGATGTCCTGTTTATACCAACTCTAATGCCCTCATACTTAAATATAAACTTGAATTTGTAAATTATCTATATGGGGTACTGTCATCACAAGCTAGAAATCAATATAGCAAATCCTGCAAAACTCCCAATAAACATGGTTTGCTTGTAATCTTGACTACAATGACTTTTGTAATCTGTGTGAAATAAAGCTGATGTTACCAAGTCCATCTCAACTTTTATTGTAACTCACCCGTTTCACCTGTGTAAGATGGAACTGAGGTAACAGTTCACTATAATCTTAAACAGGTTCTGGGACATGGTCATTACGTGACTGCCAAGGCTTCGCTGAAGACATTTTAACTTCTGATTTACACGTGCTAAAGACCATATTGATATAATTTGAATACCTCACGTACAAGGTTCCTACTAAAGTTAAGGGGACTTTTTAATTAAGACCTCCCAATTAAGACCCAGAAAACACAGCTGATTTGACTTCTAATGTAGTTAATTGTTCAATTAAATCACTAGGGTTTGAAAAGAAACAAAAACTAGAAACACAGCAGTTAGGATCAGGTTTGCCTTCCCCGTGCTTTTGAATGGAACTTTTGAAAAATAAAAGGTGAAAACTTCTGCTTAAGCAGAAATACCGTTGATGTGACCTCTTCAAAACTCCCACCGAGATTGTTACTGAAGGTTTAAGAGCTATCTCAGCAACCTTGGTTCTGATACTCCAAGCAGCTCCCCCTAGTGACTGGGTGGAGTATTCGTAGATCATGTCAAAAGAAATCCTCAAACTAACACTGCAAATCTTAACACTGTTTACACTTTAATTTGTGTGACACTGCAGCTGTAGCTGGACCTTCAACAGACCAAGGTCACCAGATCCTGTCAACCTGACTGGTCAAGGCTGGTCTGATTTGTGGAAACTCCAGTACCAAAGAGACATTTAGAAAGATCACCAATATAGAATCAAAAACTGAAAAATGGCTCAGCCTTTATCACTTGAATCAAAGACGGATTATGGCCCAAATAATTTCTTCTTTAAAAGATAAATGTCGATACTTTTGACAAAGAAAAGGGACAAGGTTTAAATATTAGACCACTTGCCAGAAACCCAGACAATTCAGAAAATACAAGTTTGAGGAATCTAATTTCATTGTAGGAAAAAACAAAATGCTGCTTCAGAAAGAGGAGATTTCAGTTCTTCTAAAGGTCCTGTGGATTCTGATACGATATAAAAGAAGCAATAGAAAACTTGGACAGAAATAACATCAGCATCAGCATCAGAAAAACATTATGGAAAAATGATTTCACTTCCACAGACAAAAAAAAGGGCATTATCTCTTTAGATAGAAGTTAATAGCTATTAAATTAGTTAATAGTTGGGAAACTAATCAAGATTTCAGGTGATACCAAAATAGAATGGTTAGCAAATCGCTGTAGAGGCAGTGAATGAATTTAAAAAAAGATTCAGATAAAATTCAAGACTGGGCAAAGGCAGACCAGGGCAACACCTGGCAGATGATGGTTGATAGAGACAAGTGCAGACTTCTAGAAGCTAAAACACAACAAAAACAATAATTACAAAAATTGAAAATGAATCTGAACAGCTTCTTCCCCATGGCTGTCCCCCTGTTTAGCCAGAACACAGACATTTGTGATGTACTGTAGTGTTTATGTAAATGGCCCTGGCATGTTCTTCGTGTGGAGTGTCCATGCAATACTGAATTGTTTCTATGTTTTTGCACCAAGATACCAGATCAAATTGCTTTTACATGTAACATACCAGGCAAATAAAGTGATTCAGATTTAAGGTTGCATGACAAATATGCCGTTTGATCTTCAAAAACCCGAAGCATAACATTTTCTGGTTTCGAACACATACTGATCACATTGTTGGAAAAATTTGCCTCAGTGAGATGCTACAGGTTTTTATCCCCGCAATCCAGTAGAATTGGAAGTTGTGCTAATTCTGCCAAGTATTGTAATTCTGAGCTCAAACTCATACATTTTGGGATAAATGTTTCTCTGATCCAGACAGTATTTCTTACAGTGGTGTAGTTGGGTAGGAGCGCCTGAGTCTGCTTGTGCTGTCCAGTGTCTATGGCCAGATCATGGTCACTGATCCTGTACTTCATCCAAGTCTGCTTCAGCTTGCAGACTTTCAGCCTGGTCTTTTAGCTACAAAACTAACACAGCTTTACTCCAGTCAGCAGCTTTCACAGAGACCACCACTACATGAACGCAAAATCGTGCACTGAAGCATAAAGACATGACATCTTTTGCAAATGTAGTTCAAACGTCTCTTGTATAAAAAATAAAACATGTTATTCTCAACACAGAGTCCAGGAAGCCACAATATTCTGATTTAAAGAACTGAAAAAACAGCATCTAAGCCATGCAACCAAAGATCCAACAAGCTACTTTAGATGTAGTATGAACATTAACAGTGTTTAAATTTAAAAAACGAACAGGCTGTTTGACACTGCATATGCAGTACTTTATAACTCACACTTTGAAGTAAATACATTCTCTTGTACAGAGGTAATAGGCGGCGGATTTCAGTGCTGCTGGGACAAACGCCTCAAACACTCTCAAAAAGGGGAAGGAAGCCAGAGAAGGAGTCACTTTTGGCCGAGTTTTATCCAAGGGAACATACAGTAATGGGCCAAGAGTCAGCATCGGATTTTTTTAAGTACTGCACATTTACACAATCTAAATGTATTCACAATAGTTACTTAAAAACATACTTTGATGTATGAGAAAGGCTTACAAACACATAATGACTTATTGTTCAGGTAGAAATCTATTAGTTGCCCTTTTATATTCCTCTGCCCAGAAAATTATTTTACTGCTTATATCAATCCATTAGTTTGTGTGTCCTCAGACAGTAACTAAGACAAAAACAGCTATGGCAAATACACAGATTTCTTAACTGTTTCCAGCCAAAGAAAATCAAGAGCAAAATACAAAATAACATCTATACCACAAGTTCATGGTTTCAAACCATTAATAATTTCTTATTAAAAAATAAAGAAAGTTTCTTCAATGCATTTTAACATATTCTGGAAAGGGTATTGTGATCACACAGTGTAAACTGAACCAAAATAAATTTGGCCTGACAAAGCATAACATTATGTAAACAACTGAATAATATATTTCATCTTCTCAGCTGGACTACTCTTGCTTTTGACTTGTATTTTTAGCTGAAACAAACCACTTTAAATTACAAAGCTGGGGCAAAAAGGCATGGTATAGCAACTACTCCTGCTAAGAATAAACAGGTCTGACAGCAGTAAGAGTAAGTAAGAAGCTCAAAACCATACTGTTAATACTAAAGGGTTAAACTGACCAGTCTTTGCCTGGCCAAAAGGTGCTCAATGCTGAGAAGGACCTTAGACTGACAGCGCGTATAACTCTGTGAGAGTGGGGAGTGATGAAACCAGAAGGCAGACCGTTGTCTTTATTTTTAACCCCCCTCTGATTGTGACACCAGTTTTAAATAGTCAATGGAGCCTGATGCACTGCTGGTTGTTGAGCAGAGTTTCCTTCCTCTGCAGGCTGCAGCCTTTCAGATTGCAAAAGGGGGCAGAGAGAGAAGCAGGCTGTATCATCTCAAAGAGCAGCTTAGGTCATCTTGAGTTTCCTGCTCTGTTGTTTCTTTCATGTTGTTATTCATATAGGATTTGTTTGAAATTCCGTGTTGCTGGTTCATCACAGCATCAACATTCAATTCATATAGTTAAAAAATTACACTGAAGTCCAACTGACAGCTGTGGAGAATCAAGACCCGAGCCACTTTTCCCAGTACAAGGGAGGCTACCATCAATTTCCTGGCCAATTCCAAGTAAAGGTTCTAAACTAACTAAATCTGTCTTATTTTGCATCGATGTTTCTCGTTTCAGTCTCCAGGAATCTCAAAAATAGATGCCTGGTTAACAACTAAGACTGATATGCAGAGCAACTATTCCAGCTTGTAAGGCTTCTGGAAATAAAAGTCCTTAAAGTCAGGTGACTCTGAATGTCAGGAAGCAGGAGAGAGTGTATTGGTGGGGGAATAAATGTGATGGTATCTTTGTTGTCTGGTACATTTCCCCTGGAAGCAACATTGAGAAAGCCAGTCTCCCTAGTATACTTGGTTAGAGGTAAAGGGCAGTCTAAGTAAGAAAAGCAAGACAGAGCTTCACACAGCATGCATAAGAAAACATGAAAGATTAAGTAAGATAGAAATTACGGTTTGCTTTGATAATCTAAAACAGTCACTTGTCAAATAATCAGTAGGTCAGAGAGATTCACAAAAAATCTATTAGATGCCAATGCAGATGATCCAAAACTTTTCGGATTGCAAATCAAAGACAAGGTCAACACTTTGCTGCCATGACAACTGGTTGCGTGGAATTTGGTTTGGTGAGCTCATGCAATTAAAGGCATACAATAAAAATATACATCATCAGCCAATGCATTCAAATACCACCCTAAACACACATCAGTCACAAAATAAATAACAGTGAGATAAATAGCAGTGGGGTCGGATGGAATACCAATGAGCTGTGCGAAAAATGTCAAAAGTAAAGTGCAGAGTTCATGCACCTGTTACAGAACCTAGTGGTCCTGGTCGTGACAGAGGGGAGGGAATCGGACGGAGGCTGGGAAGAGTCAGCGAGAATCTGTACAGCTTTGTGTTTCAGACTTGAGAGCGAGAGTGAGGGGTCCACAAGGGGGAGGTGGTCTACAGTTTTGGAGGCGATATACAATACTGTCTCAAGCTGCTTCCAGTCCTGGGTAGGAGTGTTGCTATACTCTACCCCACAGAGAGGGAGAAGGTCAAAACACTCTCAACGACTGATCTGTAAAAGAGGGTCTTAGCTTCCCGTGACGCTCCGAATGTCCTTAACGGTCCGAGGACAGTGTGTGACAGAGACGTCCGTCAAAAAATGAATTACTTTATGAGTCTTTTAAAAACATTTTTATGAAAACGTTTGCCCTTGACTCTGCTCTGGGATTCAGCTGGCAGGGGGATCGAAGCGTTGATGCCATCAGCCTGTGCCTTCACAGAGGACCACTAGAAGAGCCGCCTCGAAGCCGAGGGAGAGGAAGTGATACAGGGACACAACTGCTGCTCTGGGGGCTTGTGTGACATCACCTCACTTCCTAGTCATCAGGTTGGAGGAGCCCTGTCAGAGGTTATTTTTGCAGAAACATAAATCTTTTATTTACTACAGAATCAGTGAATTTCATAATAGAACAGGCAGTACCATTCAAGCCGATATAATTGGGGGTCCACATCAGTGATGTGCATGTTATGCTAAAAAGAAAAAATGTTGTATGTTTAATGTTGCCTACAACTACCATGAGACACATTTGTAACGGCAGAATTGTCTTCACTTGACATGGATACTTTCAAACAATTATGTTGTTTGCACAAGTTTAACTTTGGATTAATCACTAAACCATTTTTAGCATAGTGGTGAAGTCCAGTGATACACAAGTCAGGGGTTAGAAGTTCATGAGATCTAATGAACAAGTAACAAACCTCACTAAACAATGCCATTGTTGGTGTTCTTCCCTGATAATGAATCTTATGATGATCTTGGAAACAGAAGCATCTCACCTTTGGTAACAAAACAAGGCGAGTGTGTGACTTGCCTGTGGACTAGATGAGGGGGAACGCCCTCTGTCACACACTGGGAGGTGCTGTTCCGTGTCGTCATCTCTGTGTGATTACCGAACTCTGCGGGTACACGGCGGTTACTCATAGCTGGTCTGATGAAAACATCTTTGCAAACCAAGCTGCGACACCCACCTTCACTAAACTCGCACAGAAACTGACAAACTCTTCTGACAGCTTCAGGCTCTCTCCACTCAGCAAAGCTCAAGATTATCAAAGCCCCAGACCACAACACACTAAAAATCAGTGTACAGAAAAACCACTGCAGAGTTTACTTATGCAAAATTTAATTTCAGAAGAGCAATCAAATCAATTATAAGAACAGCAAACCTCTTGTCCGAAATCAATGCCAGTCATTCTCAAAGTACGGACTGTAAAATGCTAAAGTCCTGTTCTGTCCAGACACGGACATACATGCACTCACATCAGAGCCAATTTTCCCATAAGCTAACCAACATACAGTACCAGTATGTCTCTGGACTGTGGGAGGACACTGGAGCACCTGGAGGAAACCCACATGAACACAGGGTGAACAGACAAGCTCCAGACAGCACCCTAGGTCCTGAATGCAAGGTTGCAGTGCTAAGGTAGCCACTGTGCCGCACAACGTCAGGGATAATTTTCCTAAACTAGATTTTCTTATGGCACAAATGTGCAACCAATACTAAACTCACCTGTATAATTAAAAATCAGTCCATCTACGCAATAGGTTTCTTTTTGTTTTCTGTGAAGAAAAACTACAATGTTTTGAATGACCCCATCTTGTAAAGAGCCTGGGTAGATGAGCATAGAATAATTTCTCCAAAATGAATATATATTGTATATTTATTTTATTAAAGAGCACATTTTACTAACTAAAACACTGTTCCACAATTTAAAAATAAAATATACAAATCCCTCTTGTTATAAGTGCATCTTGTACAAAACAATTATGTTGATTGCACAAGTTTAACTTTGGATTAATCACTAAGCATAGCGGTGAAGTCCAGTGATACACAAATCAGGGGTTGAAATTTTATGAGAAGTATAAAACTTCACTAAACAATGCCATTGTTGGTGTTCTGTGATCGACAGACAATATATAATGAAATTATTTGGCATTGCTTGCAGTTTTTTAAATGCATCTCTACTCACCAAGATCGTGTGTAAAATATCTTTGCTTTATGGATTTTTCATCATTCATTAGCAAAAAATGTCTATGAATGATCCTTAAAGCTCTAGTTTTCTTCAATACATTTTTCAATCATCTGACAAGAAAAACACTAATATTGAATCATTTCTGTGAGAGGTTTTCTTATATGAAACCAAATAAATATTAGGTGCCAAGACACAGCTGAATATGTAAAGCAAGCAAAATCTTTAAACTTTTAACTCCAGCAACACTTTTATTACAGCTTAGAATTTTAACGTTTTTAAAGAAATCCTCTCTTGTATGGTATTGCTATACAGTACTGCAGTTTGCTAAATTGATACAGTTGCTAAATTGCTGTGTAAATCAGAAAAGTAACTGATTATCTTGCTATTGATCAGAGTGACTGATTTAATATAAAAGGGCCAGAGCAAATGAGAGCACTACATTAATTAAAAGAAGAAAATCAACTTTATAAAAATTAATAAGGCAAAAAAATATTTATACAAAACACAGGAGATCATTGAATTTCACAAAAAGTACCTATTGTATTGTCATGGCAACAAGAAACTTAATCTAAATTTAATTAATCTTATCACACATTTAAATTATTTCAATAGAAAGAAAGTTTAAAACCCTGTACTTTCTCAAACCATTTCAGAGAAGATCTGGCACAGTTTACGCAAAAAAAATTCAAATATATTAATATTTGAGCTCTATTTCTGATTGAATTTACAATAGTAAAAAAAGGTCTAGCTATCTTTTGAATCATTTGCTTTCTTGCCTATGTTCTTCTCATACCAAGAATATACAACAGAGCAAAGGCAGATACTACTATCAGTGTTAAACCCGAAAAGCCTTCTTTCTTCTGAAGGAAACTCCGGCAGTTACATCCGGTGGGAGACCACACTGGCCTTACGGATAATGGTCTCTCTCTCATAGAAGGTAAGACCACCATATTGTCACACCATCAGATGGGAAGTTAGATCCCATGATTTGAATAAAATGAAATTCTCCCTGCTGACAGCCCTGTGTGGGAAGTAGGTGGGAAAGCTGCCCAGTGGTGTAGCGCTGCTCTTTGAGCCTCCTGACACAGAGCAGTGCAAACACCAGACTTCTGAAAACACAACCCAAAGCAAAGGGACTCAATCATTTCCTCCCTGGTATTGCTCCCCTATGCAAATAGTGAAATCTAGAAAATTTGTACGGGACTCCACCGATTGCAGAAATCTCCACCCACGAAGACATCACATTCATTGCATGTGACAACTGCAATAAAAATCCTTTAGGTTAAAACAGTACTCTATATGATATTTTACTTTCATGTCAAGAACAGTCATATCTACAAAACCTACAACTTACTTAATCACACCTTAGTTTACACATATTATACTGTAAACTCTAGCAGGATGACCTTCAAAGCCTTCTTTACTGCTGCAGTATGACTCTCATAGACTGTAAAACTAAGATGTTGTATTACTTTCAGAAAACTGGGAGCGATGAAGCACTACTCGGAAGCAGAAAGGTTTGGAAATGAGCTCTGGCCATTTTAAACTTACTCACCTGCCATAACCAACTGCTTATTCTGTCTTGCTCTAATCACTGAAATTGATCAAAACTATACAGTACATCTATCTGTAAGTAACCTGGTGTGGGTAACATCCAGAAAAAGAAAAATGAATCACTACAGTTTCCTTAAAGCATTGTCTGAGGCTAGAATATGGCCTGTCTGTAACTAGACAGTGGGGGGCTAGATTCTTAGTGACACTATGTAATAAGTTTCTTATTTTTTGTTAAATTCAGAATCACTTGCAACAGCTGTACAGATTGTGTAAACACTCGTTTACATCTATACATACCGCCAGCTACAAAATTTCAGTAATATGATAGTGCCTTGTATTTGGAGAAAATACACAACTTTAGATCTGCCTGGTGTGTTAGGTGTTCACACATTATGGAGAAAATAGACAAATGAAGGCTAAATGTACAAAGTACTTTTTCTTCAAATAATATTTTGTCTCATTTTATGCATATTGTACAAAGGCAGTGCTTTAAAGACGATTTTTGGAATATAGGCACTTATTTATTTGATTACCCATGACTAAAACTACTGTATATTAGGATAATATTTTCTAGGTTTCCTTTTTGATATCTGGGTGATTAATATGAGGCAGTGTTAATAGTTTTGTATGCATAAAATCAAATGTCAATCAACTTTCTGGGACTTCAGACCAAAGTTTAATGTTTCAGCCAAAGTCACTTTAACTGAGAACATAGCAAAGTTTTCACTGAAATGGTTTACCTATAAAATTATTTTTATAACCCCTTTTTGATTGCAATGGCAATTCTCTGGAATCCTATGAACATTAAAATCAGGGCTTTGTTATGTTTCAGAAAATAATGGCGTTTTCCAAATGATTCCCAGCTCCCTGTGTTATGCACTGAATAAAATGTACTTTAATTTTTAACAAAAAGGGGATTATAAACTTTGGGTCACTGTCACGTATAGTTACAGTAGTTGTCATAAAAGCATAAAATTACAGCCGCCTTGTAGGACTATCTGCTATTGTGAAAGAATGTAGATCAGATTTACTGTTCCTTTAAAATACAGTTTACAATAATGAGTTTTGGATTCCTGAAGCAGAGAAAGAAGAGGAGCTTACATCACTAGACTTCCTTTAGGCTCGGGGTTTGGCTTGTGTCTCAAGAGAAAGGATGCCAACCTCTCAACACGGAGAGGAAGCTGAACCCTGCGTGGAGTCAGCATTTCTTGCTCCTTTACTGCCAAAATCACAGAACAGTCTGGAAACCAACAGAATGTTTCTAGTTCACCGCTGCCTCTTCTGACTGAACATCAGGACAGGACCATCCTGCTCCAGGTCTTCAAAAGTCAACTGGCTCGCTCTTGCCTCAAAGAATACAAATCCCTCAGGCCTGCCTCCATACTCCTTTCATGACCCAGCTCTGTGCACTACTCTCATGACCTATTCTGTTTGCATTTTTATTTTCCTGCTTAATCTGACCAGTCCAGCTATATCAGGCTCAAAGACTGGCTCTAGTGTTACTGCACTCTTCTTAACAGATTTCAGACATCCACAGCTGTTCAAAGTTACTTCTACACAGCAGAAGCCCCATTAAGACAAACCCTTCCAGAAGAACATGTGTGCACTGGCGTTTCTGATAAACAGTGCCACCAGCTGTATGGCTGGGAATATACTGCATGGGAAATTCAGCAAATTTAAGCCACTCAAAAGAGGTAGTGGCTGCTGTCAGGAACCTGCCTGAAGGGCTCTCCCTGACACACCAATATAGTCTCCAAGGTATGCCCTTTCGTCTGTTGAGCTAGACTCTCTGCCTGCCTTTTGTGCACATCTCACTTGTGAAGTCCACATCCCAAACAGAACTTGAACAACCATGAAGGGAAAACACCTGCTCAAGCAGAAGACTGCAGCCTGTGTATTAACAGTGGTACCACACAGATCAAAAAGCTTGCACACATGCAGCTCTAGAACAATCATTGCTCTCATAGTTCTGGTCTCCGTTAATTGGCTTTGCATAAAAATAAGTAGATTCTGGTAAATTCTAAAATAATGTACATTATTAAACAGGTACACAGGACTGAGTCCTTTGTTCACAACCTTAATGCAAACTAAATGTTTCTAAAAAATTATAAAAAAGGACATACTTGCTTTTTTACATTACACTAGTCCTGTATATTTTTTACTTTCACACCTTGTTGAAAACATTTTTACTTTTTAACTTATTTTAACTTTTTGGTATGTTCTACTTTTTTTTACCATTCAGGAAGACAATGAATTATATATATGGAGTATGCAATTAAATGTGCAATGACTGATTCATGTTAATCATTTAAGAAATGAAATCAAAAAAGGAAAGTTTTATTTTAAAGTGGACCAGTGTGTTGTTTTAGGAGTCAATAAAATAACTCACAAGTTTTGATTGGAAGAATCTGCTGCCTGTATACAAAGGTAGGTCATGTCCTGTAAGAGACACAAACAATAAAAACCTAAGAAAAGAACAGAGCAAGAAATGAAAGCATACGAAATTAAGCATGCAAGACGGCTTCTGAGCTCAATTAACCCGATGTCTAGCTCAGTGTGGAATTAGCACCACCTAGTGTTCACAACTAAACATCCTCAACTGTAAAAACCTACTGAAGGAGCAGGTGAGCAACTCCAGTCTTCCTGAACTGTGTTCCTTCCTGTTTAAGAGGTAACTTACAATTAGACCTGATTAAGACCTGGAGTTGTGATTTAAAGCCACTTAATTAGTTGAATTAAGGTACAAGTGCTGTCCTTCTGGGCTGGAGAAGCGTCCCCCTGTACTATAGTGTCACTTGCCTTTTATCAGTAGCTGTTGAAAACGGGAACTGTCTGAAAGCTCGACTCTTTTTATATGACGCAGTACGCTAGCGCACAGTAGGAATGCTCATGGAGGGGGTGGGTACAGCTTATCTTTACTAATAGAAATCCAAAACATCTGAGAGAAACACATCATCCGTTGAGGACACAAATCATCCCCCACAGTTTTCTTATTTTATTGACTCATCAAAATCAGCAGTATTGATGACTTAACCGATATGTTCTTTTTAAACTTTTATTGACTGTTTCTCTGGTCAGTCCGGACAAAAATACGCTGCTTCAAGGGTGCCATTTCCAACAACTTTAGCAGACAGAACTTTACACAACCACTCCTTATCCTTTTGACTCAGATTTTACTTGCTATAGATATAAAATCTTAAATCAAATAACATAAGAAATTCTTGTTAACTAAATAACATCCAACCCAGCAAGAAATTAGAAAATGACTCAGTGTGACACCCATTTCTCTTGAATGGGAGCATTTTTACAGCGCATTGTTAAAACCCTTTCAAGTCCCAATGTGCAACTTTCAGCTTTATAAAAACAGCTGCTTTCTTTCTCAGTGTAATATAACAGTAAAATATAACAGACGTGACACTTATAAGAGCATACATATTTTGTTCAAACTAATTGAGAAAATTCTAAATTCTTTTACAAGTAAAATGTTCTTCCAGATAGTATCAGGCATCTAATTACTCTACATTTAAGGTGAAAATATAATGTTTTAGTTTTAACTCCAGCTCTCTTTATTCTCACCTCCATCACAGGTTTGGCATTGTTGTAAACGGACAGGATATGTGTGATCCCATGTGTGGCCAAGCTTTCTCGATCCTCAGAGTCTGCAAGCAGAAAAAAATAACTACGGCTGCAACATCTTAACTCAGCTCAATTGTTATACGTAAGTTTCAGTAGTTGAGGGTGTAATCTGAGACAAATGCTAAATTGGGGCATAAAAGTCAAGATGAATATGAATCATTAAAAAAAAACAAAAAAACTGTGAGATTTTATATAAAAGTAATGCAATAATAATTGCTTACACTTCTATAGCGCTTACACCTCTACTCTTTTCGAGAAACGCCCTGAGATTTTTAACGACCACAGAGAGTCAGGACCTCGGTTTTACGTCTCATCTGAAAGACGGCGCCTGTTTACAGTACAGTGTCCTCGTCACTATACTGGGGCATTAGGACCCACACAGACTGCAGGGTGAGCGCCTCCTACTGGCCCCACTAACACCTCTTCCAGCAGCAGCCTTAGTTTTCCCCAGGAGGTCTCCCATCCAGGTACTGGCCAGGCTCACACCTGATGAGCTTCAGTGGGCTGCCAGCTGTGAGTTGCAGGGTGATATGGCTGCTGGCCATAAATAAGAGCTTGACAACCGTTTGTTTGAATATTTGTGTTCAGAACAATGTTAACCTTTGAGAGTAACAAAATCAAGCTGGAAATGACTACTACAGGTATTTGATATTTGTTGAGTAGCTGTGAGATGCTAAAACACCCTTGTCAGCTTGCACTCAGTTTGGTACTAGACGGATAGGAAGTACTTAGTTGCCTCAAGCTAATAATATTTTTAGCTGTATTGAAACAAGATGACATTCAACATAACAGAATAGTAAATTCATAAAAATAGCAAACTGCTTTTAGCTGGTACACAGTCTTTTAGTGACACAAGGTGGTCATCTAGAGTACTGCAAGAGAAATGCAGTGTGTATTGCCAACTTACAGCTGTTCATTTGAGCCTATTTCATGATCACTACCATGCCTTCAATTGACAGTGGGCTGCATGTCATGGCATACTGTTTAAACCATTAAGGCTTGGCTATTGTACCTCAACATTCATTGCTAACCTAAACCCGATTTTAACATTTAACATCCGTGCACCCATTCATCAGTTTTCTAACAGCTTTATTCAATACAGGGCTGTGGGGGAGCCAGAGCCTATCCCAGCAAACAGTGGGCAGGGTACACTCCGGACAGGACACCAGTCCATCACTGGGCAAACGGACACGCACACACTCACACCAGGGCCAATTGTCCCAGAAGCCACTTAACCCACCAGCATGTCTTTGGAGTGTGGGAGGAACCAAAGCAAACAGGGGGAGAACATACAGACTCCACACAGACAGCACCCGGGAATTGAACCCAGGGCGAGGCAGCCATTCTCACCACTGCATGACCCTGATCATATTATGATGTTTTAAGAAACAGCTTTTCTATATGCGGAAAAGACTGCAAACATGTCAAACTGAAGGTGACGAAATCTGTATGATAAATACTTTATTACCAAAACAGTTGTCCAATTCCATATTGAACTGGACTTATTACTTACTAGGTAACTCTTCAGTAGTAGATCACATATATGAAGGTGTTACAACTGCACAAACTCCACAAGCTTCCGTAATATTGGAAGCAAATCGATTCAGATATCTTCATGGCCGCGTGCTGCTTAGGCAGGAATTTGATTTTGATCATTATACAACTTTTTGCAACATGGTGTAATATGGCTAAATCAAAATATGATGAACTCTTGGTGCACATGGCATGTCAAATCCACCATGTGAAAATACTTTGATTATGGGGGTTCGTTTAGCATGGCGTAGTTCAAGACTTTACATCTGAACTTTATATCAGTGCATCTTGTGTCACTGCACTAGGACTTGCAATTAGAGCAGTATTATTACAGTCCAAGGCGTGAACACACACCACTGGATTAAGGTACTTCGCAGGACATTGATTTCAAAAGTCTTTAATAACATGTAAGCCATAATAAAGTTCTTATTTTAACACTTTAACAGCTACCAGAGGGCAGTGCGAGGTGCAGTGGTTAGCATGACTGCCTCACATCACTGGGGTTCATCCAGCTGCACCAGTTTCCTCCCACAGTCCAAAGACACTGGCAGGTTAACGGGCTTCTGGGAAACCTGGCCCTGGTGTGCGTGTGTGTGCCCTGTGACTGACTGGCACCCTGTCCAGGGTGTATCGTCTTGTGCCCATAGCTTGCTAGGATAAGCTCCGGCTCCCCCGCGACCCTGAACTGGTCGAAGTGGTCTGAAAACGGATGGATTGTTGCCATAAGAATAAAAGGAAACCCTAGTCTAACTTGCTGCGAGACTCAAAACAGACATACCAGAACTGACATGATGATCATTCTAATTAATACATGTATCTTTGTAAAACTGTTCTTATAACCCTGTTAACAAACCAATTTCAGAAAAACTTCCTGCCGAGAAACTAATGTTCTTGATTTAAATCCACTTTAATGAAGTTCCTCAAGCCATCACAGCTCTGCATACAGCGACTGCACGTCACCATGGAAACACAAACGCAAACACGATATCACTTCAAGGAACATACCTCTTATATTCCCAAGATACAGCCCATCCACAACCTGAGCGGAGAGAAAATGGGAGAGAATCACGACCGTGACCTCAACATGTAAAGAAGGTGACACATTCAAAATTATGGAGACTCTGACTAGTCGGCGTGAAGCCTAATGCAATATCCCACTACATGCAAAGCTTAGAGCCGACTCGCATGATTATCCAAACTCATTATCAAGTAAAAATCTGCAGGGACATATGCGAACACAGCTGACTCTTCTGTCAGGAGAGTAACATCACTCTGTCCACAGGGCAGCGGAGAAAACGACTACTTCAATATGGGTGTCCCAGAGACTGCTCTCGGGGTCACTTCTCAACATCTTGGGGTGACTGCTTCTCGGCATTAGTACGTCTAGTGCCGTGTGTCAAACTTTAGTCGATGGCGTTGGACGATACTTACAATGGAATTTTTTCCCCTGCAGCTTTTTTAGAGCGTATTTTTATCATACAGATCCAGGTCGAATTCATGTTGGAATTAAGGATGTTTACAAACTGACCAGAAAAGTGATTGCTGGCTCAAGAAATAGCTGAAAACACCTTATTGTAAAATGACAGAAAAGGAAAATGCTATTCGCAAAATACAGAAACGCTGTAGTTTTATCTTACTTCAACTAAAAGGATGAAGTTATTCAATAGGGCAAATGCGTAAAATTTCAAGTATATAAAAACGTGTAAAAAAGTTTAAAACTTTGCAGAAACTTATTAAGATAAACTTTTTACAGAAGCATATCCGATTTCCACATTAGAAACACTCAACGGTGGAAGTTCCAGCAGAAATCTATACTCCAGCGACGACGGTCCCACAATTACAAAGCTAAAGTTGGCTTCTTATCATAATTAGATACGACAGGCGTTTGCAAAGATTTGCTTCTTGGAAAATTGTACTTTTATCCTACGTTTGGTGCTATTAAGAGCATTATGAAACTTAACTGGCTTTTTATGTTCAAAAGGAAAGCAAAAAAACTTTAGAAGATCTTTAAAACATTGTTCTGGCTTGTTTTGTTTTTTCCCCAATAAAGACTCTCGCGTTAGAAAGTCACATATTTGTGTCAGTGGCTTAATTCCGATTTTACGAGCTTCGACGGTGTAGCGCTACAAAGACCGTACAGGTAAGAGCTGTAATGAATGCTTTGTTTCTACCTACAACAAGACAGCACACAAAGTAACAGTTACCTTGCTCATTCCGTTTCCCATGGCTGCAGAAGGCGGCTGATTTTCATGTATCGAAAACAAAACAGTCTAGGAAGAAAGACGCACTGAAATCCCACAGGACTGAAATGCCTTGAACACGCACACGATCGTCTGTTTGCCTCGATTAAACAGTTTGTGGGAAGCCGCTACGAAGCGCCTATAAGGATCAGTTTTCCAGATCACATGCGCTTGTTTGTCTCCCTCAGGGGGAAAAAAAAACATGCCAGCGTTTTAAAGGTCAGACACCGGGATCGGCGCACAGACGCAGGGCTGGCCACTCGAGTTTCTCTTCCGGAATTGACCGAAATAACCACAGCGCCGGTGTCTAGCCAACTGACTTCAGGGCTGGAGTTAGATGACACGTTGACTTCGTGGGATAGCCTGAGCGCTTGTTTTTACTTTTAGGTGACACCACCGCATACCTGTAATTAAACCTGCATGGCGAACGAGCGCTTTCTGGATTTTGGCGCACCGGTACCGACTGAATCCCTATGTAGAGCACTTACATAACAGCTACAGCTCTCCTTCACAGCTGACAGCTACTGCGCTTCATCGACCAAGGCATCATGCTTCCTTCCAACATTAATCTCTGAAAAAAGATATGGGTAAAATTAAACGCTGATTAACATTTACTGACCCCAGTCCACGAATTCCTTCCTGTCTGTAAAAAAAAAGGATTTCATGGACAATTTTATTTTTCCTCTTCAGTGCTAGGTGTGTGGGACTTCCTTTCAAACGACAAGATTTCAACATACAATATCCGTGAGCTTTGTGAATGAAAGGGGAAGGGCGAGAGCAGAACCATCAGCACGGGAGTTTACAACGAATTTACAGAAAACAGTCTCACGGAGCGGGCAGATACACGGCACATGTTATTTCACGTCGTTTCCGAGGCGGGTGATCCTTACCGGTAGGAGAAAACACTGCATATCGTATGGGTGACTCAGAGCTACAGGAATCAACACAGAGATCTGCGTCTGTATAAAGATGTATCTTTCCCCGTTAGACAACGTGGCTAAGCATTAAAAAGCAAGCAAAATGTTTGGGCATGTCGTATTTATCCCTGCCATTTAAGTCCACAGTAGTTTTGTTTAAGCTTTACAGTGCACTAGTAAGACTTCATTTGAAATACCATGTTCCGTCTTGGTTACTATTGCGAATAGGATTTTGCCTCAAAGTTTGAAGAACAATAGCGTTTCCTGCTCTCGGGGATTGCCGTACAATCAAGGGAGCTACTTGTAGATCACTTCAGTCTAGACAGAGCAGATTGAGGAATTTGATTCCATGATACAAGATCCTATGGTGTGTTTATAGGGATGATCCCAGGGGGCAACAAAACGAGGAATAAAGTAGTGATGAAGAGGACAACTAAGAGGGAACCCATTTTGGATTGAGAATAGGATTTTTTTCAGAAAAAGCTGTAGGCAAGTGGAACAGGCTTGCCAGCCACTTTTATGGAAAATATTGGCAACTTGTATTTCACTTAACTACTAAAGGAATTGCCTCTCGTTCATATTTTTACATTCCAAAATAATCTATATATACACATCCACGTATACAGGCTACATTAAATTTAGATGGAACATTTGAATGCTATTTAATATGGTGCAAAAACGTTTTCTTAATGATCTCACCAACATTAAACCAGGCTGTGTTCCAAAATTAAAGTATGAAGATAGCACTGCTATGTTTATAAAAAAGTTACTGCGTCAATAGTCTGTCAAAAAGAGCCTCAGAGTTTTAATGTACATATCTGCAGAGGCTTAACCTTTCATATGAAAACAATAATCTTAACATTTTGTTTGTGCTAAGTTACCGTTATCTACATGATGAGAGGTTGCAAACAAAAAATACAACTAAGGCACATCGATATTGTAAGTTCTTGAACCAAACAAAATACTCTTGAACTTTCCTCTTAATGCATTGCAATCACTGCAAGATCACAAAGAAAGCAAACTTTCGAGTAAATGACAGGAGTTTTATTATCTTTAAAATGTACAGAATAATCTTAAGAGGAAGTCAGCTTCCAGAATGCATTAACTGAGGTAAAACTGTGAACAGGCAAGTAAAGACAGGATGTTAGTCATTCATGGTTGTATGTGGTCCATGTGCTAAATCATTTCTTCCACTGTTTGTTCTCGTAGTCCCATTTGGCTGAAAACCCTTCAACTGGGTTGATCCTCATGTCCAGCATTCTCTGCAGCTGAGCTGCTTGGTACTCTTCAGACAAAGTGTGGGGAACCTCACCAAACACTGCAGGGCAAAAACACAAGCAAACCACAGGGGTTTAATACTGGCTGTTGCAAAACATCCACTTCTTGTCAGCAGATTCAAGGGGACAAAATGTATCTTAAGATGCAGTATTAATGTCTTCCAAATGGTCAGCCAATAAGACAACAGGGATACTAAAAGTTGAAATTTAAAAGCGGCGAAGCTTAACAAGAAAATTAAGCAGGACATTAAAAATGTTTGAATTCTTGATCATCTTCCAAACCAATGATGATAAAAGTAAGATTATTCACTAGTAAAGAAAATATTTTAAGATTTAAAGAAAAATATTTCAAATTATACTCAATATCACTCTCCTACTTTTTCACCAGCTGGATACAAATTTGGATCCCAGAACCACATTACAGCTACTACTTGAGCTTGTTCCATAAGCTGTAAAAGTCTGTTCCAAACCCCCAGAGCTCCGTGTGTAAAAAGCACCTTCTACTCTTGGTTTTAAACAGAGTTTTCCCTTGTTTCCTCTGGATTGTATTTCATTGTTGATTCTGAAATCCTCAGGTTTGCTTTGTTAATTCCTTAATGTATTTTACATTGATAGTGCTGCGCTCTTACTCAGTTGTACTTTTAGATCGTATAGGAACATTTACCATGTATCCTAACAAATGGTAAACTTTTTTCTGAATATCAAAAATAGCTGACTTTGACATAAGACCGTTCTGCCATATTCAAAATGAAAGAGAAGTCAAAAGCAACACAATTTCAGTTGCTCATCTTCATACTGTCAAAAGGAAACCAGAACACAAGTTCTTTGTTACGCCCTTATTACACCATCCTCACCTGAACAAATCTGTTCTGTAGTTTGAAAAGGGAAAGTCTCTAGGAGAAATTTAATTTACTGAGAAAACTGATCTTCTTTAGCTTCCATATTCCTTAACAGAATGAAAAGCAGTGCAGCTCTAATTTTAGCATGGGATTTATCTTTACTTGATCCATCTATTTAAAAAATATGCTACTTACCAAATTATTTTCATACTGAAATTTTAAAATGCTTGCCGTTATCTGGTGCAATGATAATTTGAATTATGGTTGATCAGAAAGTGAAATTAGCAATTTAGCAAATTAATTTTATATTGAATTAATGAAATATTAAATGCAGCAGAGTAAATCCCTGGAGAAAACACTTTAAAAAGAAAGGGGACAAAATGAATACCAAAAACGTCAACATGAAATCGAAGACAATCCATTATATCAAACATTCACTTACCAAATTTCCTTTGCCAGAAGACAATTAAACCAGTAAACCCAAAGAAGAAGAATATTCCCGCAACAACTGACTTCCATTCGTTCGATCCCCTGTTCATTTCAGCAAAACTGTCCTTGAAGCTGATGCGGTACACTGTTGGCAAAGGCACAGAACTGAGCGTGGTTTTAAATGTCAGTGATGCCACTTTACGCTAAAGCAATTAATACAAATTCTCCAACACTGCCACGTTAATGAACGGTATGAAACTAGACAGGCGGGGTGTTGGCCCTTCCACTACATTGATGCGCTCCTTGCTCTGAAACCCCCTCTTTGTCCTCCTACCATCTGGTAAAAGGTGTCGCAGTATTCGGGCCAGCTCCACCAGACTCCATAACAGCCTTTTCCCACAGGCTGTCAGGCTCCTCAACACCCTGGTACCTACTGCACCTACTCCAAATCTGGAAACCTAGTTCTTTTTTGCCCAATGTCAGGCATCAGGCATACTGACTGATGTATTCCTTGCACAGTCCTGTAAAGTAAATTGCACTCTGCACATTGCACTTTATGTACCCTGTACCCTGTCAGAAATGTCTACGTCTACATGTCAAAAGCATTGTCTTGTCTGTGTTCGCACCGTAGACCTCGAGATCGAGATCTCGCTCCCCTGTATACTTGTATACTGCTGGACTGACAAATAAACGTGAACCTGGAACTCTGAGGCACGTACATGCCACTTTCTCCTCTCTGGTCAGCCCGGTCCACGCCCCCATCTCCTTCTCCTTCAGGGTCCTCTGCTCCACGCTCAACTGCTTCACGAATGGCACCTCAGGGAGTGGCGTCTCGCGGCGGTCGAAGTAAGCAGGGAGGGTGTAGTCTTCCACCTTGGCCACCCCTGCGCCGTGCCCCAACATCAACAATCACACAGAGTCAACAGCAATCACACGATGCAAAGTCGCTCATTCTGGAAAGGGTGTTAGGATTGCAGGAAGCAGCTCGCTCTTCAAACTGCCCTATTATTAAACCTGCAACGGCGCACTGCTGTCAAACCATCACCTCTGCTGAAAATACATTCATATTCAGCTTCACAACAGCTTCTACCATCTAAAACTAAACAAGCAGTTGGTGGTGCTGGGGTAGATTAAGGAGAACATCACAGCCTATTCAGGACAGTATATTTTGACTCCACCTGCATAATGTCGATAGATTTGCTTTTAGCCTAGACAGCAGGCACTGTTCCAGAAATAAAATCCTAAATGAGGTTTCCAACACCTTCAGTGATTCCAAGTTCATCCAATTTACCTGGGCGACTTCAGATTGGCGATTAATGTTTTGACCTAGATTCAAATATCACTGAAGGTCACAATGACCCCATCAATCACGAAATGACAACCTTCCAAATAATGTAATCATCAAACAGGACATGAAAGGGAAATATTCTAAAAAAAAAAAACCATGAAGCAAAATATAAGCCTGTATTTCTTTCATACACGATGACCCCTCGGTTGTAATGAGACGGCAGAGGAAAGAAACTTACCATGCCCCCCGCGCAGACAGACTGAGGTGGAGATAGCTCGTTTGCCAACAAGACTCAGTGCTCTGGAGGCCAACATTCTGGAAAAGGTTATTGACAGTGGTTATTGTCTGAACAGAGATCAGGACCTTCTAGACAATGTTCCAGATCTAGAATTACAAGATCCACCATCACCGTACGTCGGGCCTAGCCATTGCTACAAAACTGACCCACATCTTCCTACGATATCAAAGGTCTACTACAATCGAGCATATCATACAAATAAGGGGGTTAATTCTAAAGCGAGACACGAGAAGGGAACACGAGTTTCCCCCTAAAATCGGTTCAGCTAACGCCTGCCAGCGTCCAGCAAAACCTAAACAACTCAGTTCAGCCAATAATCAACATCGAAAACAAACAAAACTGTTTTTAAACACACTGCTCCGCACATTTTAAATTTTAATTCATGCCCCAGTTAGCCCGATGGCAACGGTCGCTTGACTTTACCACCTGTTACGACTTACGGCGATATCACATTATTCGAAAACCCACATTTAAAAAGACCCAACAATTGAAGTTTCGTTTTCACGACGGCGTACACAGCTACAGGAAGATGGCAGCGACACGATAGTAGGAACCGCACAGCAAGGTCAATCTGACCCGCACGACAGAGAGGCCCAAGTCTGCAAGTTCAGTTACATGCAGCACTGGGCTGCTATTTTCTTCAATTGCTTCAAAATCTGATCCCATAGCGGCGGCTGCAGTTTTGCCCAGGGGCTTCCCCCCTGAGCAGAGCTCTTCGCTGCGAGCCCTTCCTGCTCATTCAATGTCATCGCGCATACCAGCACGGCCATTATGCCCCCGGCTTCAACTTAAAAGTCGTACCGCAGGTAAACCAGGAATTAACCATTCCCTGCATAGGTCTTTCAAAATGGCATTTTCAGACCCGATTCACACACTGAAATAATCTTGAGACATAATTCCTCCCAGTATTGCACCGGCGTCTCACACGCCATTACCTGCCTCAGTCGCTCCAGTAGCGCAAAGGAACAGAGACGGCAGGGAAACCGCACGGGAAGGAACTGTGGGATAGCGGAGGACCGCCAGTGACAGGAGAGGGAGGTCTGTGTGTCGGTATAGGTCATTCATTTTTTCAAGGGTATTCATTTTTTTCAGTGATACGATACATTTGAATACATTTTTCGAAATAAATGTATGATAATATTTTGTGTCCGTGTTTCATTTTTGTTTTTTTTGGGGGGGGGGGGTTGCGACAATTTTCCCAGCAGTGGTCAAGCGTCAGTGGCTCGCTTACTCCATGTTGGCTCAGCTTTCCCTATTCGACCGTATGTTTCAATGCATTCCGTTTGGAGCCGAAATGGCGTGCTCCGGGTAGGGGGTTTTTGAACGGTAAGTCTTGCTTTACGGTACCGGTGTCAGAGATCAGCGTGAAAGGCGGAGGGGTTAGAGTCTCTAAATGTGTCGGCGCTTTTAGGCAGTAACTGTGTAAAATAGCCCTGCCTGGTCGGTTTCCGGAAGGCCGTGTGGTTGCTTTTATATATATATATTTTATTGGTTACGGTGACAGTGATCCGACTGGCACAGTTTACTGCACCCCACCGTGAGCAGAGCGCTGCACCTCGCTGAATACTTTAGAAAAAAAGTCGGCTCCGTTTCGCCATCGCCTGAGATCATTTGTCGTGTACACGCCACTTTATTTTAAAAATAATCACAATAAAGTGGATCTTATTCGTCGCGGTTGCCTGCGTTTCTGGGGTTAGCGATGTTCTAGAGCGGGATCCGTGCCCGGGGAGTACACGTCGCCTGTCCGGCCCGCCCGGAGTGTGCCTGGATCTGCGGCGGAGTTGGCTCGGGGAGGCCATGGCCGTGAAGCTGACCACGCAGGCCTACTGCAAGATGCTGTTGCACGCTGCCAAGTACCCGCACTGCTCGGTGAACGGGCTGCTGGTGGCCGAGAAGCAGAAGCGCCGGGAGGGCCAGGCGGGGCTGTGCGTGGACTGCATCCCGCTCTTCCACGGCCCCCTCGCCCTGGCGCCCATGCTGGAGGTGGCGCTGACCCTGGTGAGGCTCGCCCGGCAGCTCTGCGACTTTCATACCCCTCCTCCTCCTCCTGGGAACAGAGGTTCTGCCAGCCTTTTGAACCCGAGTTGCCGAGGGCCTCGTCGTTTTAAAAACCCGTCTTCCAGGATGGTGAAGATTCACTGGGGGGACGTGAGCGGTCTCTCTAGCTATTGAAAGTTTTGGCATTTATTCGTTGTTCTAATTAAGGACGTTTTGAAGATGAGAAAAACGTAAAACGTATTAGGAACTGGTTAAAGTCAATGTTATTCCTGCTGTAAGAATTGCAGTTGTGATATTTAATCACAGTTGTCGTGAAGGGTATATTGGTCTTGGGGCTGTTGAGCTTTATTGTTTTTATATACACTTTTTTTACTGTGAATCTCAAACCAGTTTAACGCAGTTCGTGCGTTTTCTGTCTTATTAAAGCGGTGGTAACCGCATCGCTGGAATCGATATCTCGCAATAAATTCCAGTTCTGTTTCACAGGTAATATCTGGTTGAGTGAAATCTTTGTTGCTAGATGTCGTTAGGCCTGAAGATTGACTGAACCCAAAATATTGTATGTCTGCTTCAGCAGAACTTCAGTTTCCTGCCATTTCTCAGCAACTTACTGTCAATTTGTCTGTTTTTTTCTTTGCAGATTGACAGCTGGTGTAAGGAAAACAGATATGTGATAGCTGGGTATTATCAAGCCAATGAGCGCATTAAGGAAATCAGGTAGAATAGTAATATTCCGAGTACATGAGCACTTTGTTTTCACTGTACTTGTGAACTACTGACTTGATCTCTTTGTCTGTAATTCTCAGACCTAACCAAGTCGCAGAGAAAGTGGCTGCCAGGATTGCAGAAAACTTCAGCGAAGCCGTGCTGATCATGGTAAATTATTTTCAATTTCAACAGGAAACTTTGATTTCCCTACTGGTTTAAAATGAAATGGGATTTTTGTGAGAAAGCAGGGCAGGGGGTGGTGGTGGCATCTGAATTTCCAAGATTTATGTTTTCATATAAAGACGGTGTTCAGTTTAGGATGTGCTGTGGCAAGTCCACCCTAAAAGCAACACGTTGCACTCTGCGTTAGTGCTGTACCTTCACCACTTCAAATATGTACGTGGTCTTTGGTGCACAGTACCTAGGAGTAGTTTAGCATGAGCCATGAATGAATGTTTTTTAAGAAGAGACGCTTGGGATATGCACTGATCACACACATTCTGAGTAGCAGTTAGTACATATACTGTACCCGAGTAGTACTTTTTCACCTGGTCTTACACAAGTATCTTGTACCTTTAGAAAGCTGAACTCTTTCACAGCTTCTCCATGATTTCTTATTTCTCAGGTGGACAACAATAAATTTACCATGGATTGCTTTGAGCCAATAATTACTGTCTATGAGCACCACGACAACAAGTGGAAATGCAGGGACTCAAATTTGTAAGTGTCTTTTAATAAATATATATAAAATAATTATTTAATATAATTGCCTGCTGTAATTTTAAATTTTGGACTTTTAAAATTGAAAGTGTAAACCACATTTTATCCCAGGCTGGTGGGTGTGTTAATACACAGTGCTCTCTGGTGTGTCATGAAGATCTACAGTCAGCCCAGCTCTGGTGATTTGCTGATGTCATAATCTCCAGCACTCTAATAAGTAATATTCCATTCTGTGTTTTTGGGAGCAAACAAATGTGTCTGAAGCTAAACAATACACTTTTACTGCTTTACTGCCTGCGCTGTAGTTTCGCAGTCAGTCACTCAGTGTGCAAGGCAGCAATTATATTAAAAGACACAGCTGTTTTTCCCAGCTTTTCCTGACAGTCTTTTCCGTGCTCTAAGATACCTGTTGGGTTTCAGTTCTCATAGAGCTGGGCTGAACTGCTGAAGCATTGGGCTGTATGAAGGTGAAACAAACCTGCAGTTCCTTCAGTCTTTCAAACAAAGAGAATTGTGATGGCTGAACTTCCCATAGCCTGAGATGGTCTTCTAGATGTCATTACTGTCATCGGGCATCTTGCACACAAGCACCTACCACTCATAGATAAGACAGTCAGTATATGTGGTTCAGCTGGACAGCAAACCCATTGAACTGAGTGCTCAGTAATTACTGATATAGGAATAACTATTATACCCCAGACACGTAATGTTGTTGACTGCTTTTAGCGACTGCTGTGAAGACTGGATTGAAGCGCAGAAGATCACGGCTGCTCTTCTGGAGGGCAGGTCGTACGAGAGCCTGGTGGACTTTGACAATCACCTGGATGACCTGAGGAATGACTGGACTAACCCCGAGATCAACAAGGCCATCCTGCACCTCTGCTGAGGGCTCCAGAAGCAGGAACACTCTTCAGAGCCATTGCTGCCCAACAGAACTGGGATCTTTTTGCTTTTTGTTCCCCCCCGTGAACTGTTTTTCATGAGCAGAGCTGTCTGTGCACAGGCGACGCTGACTAAACAATGAGTGTTTAGAAGAGGCCAGAAGCAGGGGTACCCGGTATCACATCTTCAGTTTTAATGTGATGGAAAGTAATCAGGTTTCTATTGAAATAACAGGTATCCTTCAGACAGCTGTGTATGTGGAATCACGGGCGTGGTGAGTCGTAGTTTCTCATGGCTGTTTCTGTGTAAACTTGTGATGTACTGCTGTTCGGGTGCAACACTACTGCTGTACTGCAGTGGCATTAGTAATTAATAGTTAAAAGACTATATTGAAGGGATTAATTAATTAAAAATGGTTATTCCGGTAATGTGCAGATTCAGATGATTAAGACAAGAGGTAGACTAATTGTATTCCTGAAATTACAATTTACAATTAATTTTTTTTTATTTGATAGCCTTGCCTGTAAATTAGATTTCCTAGTGTGTATAAGTCATGTTGTTCCTAGAACTATTCTTGAGTGCTTCCTGTCCAGGTTTAGGAATAGCATTTGTTGTTAGAATTCCATCATGTATGATGTTTAAAATTGTATTTCCGAATCAAAATTGTCATTGCATTTTTTAACCTTTTAACCAGACTATACAGAAAACTAAAGTAGTCATTTTTGACTTATGTAAATGCTGCTTTTGACCATTTCCTTTGAATATAAAGATTGACCTGACTTTTTAGTCTATTAGACTAGCACATGACCACAGGGAAATAGATCTTTCTACTGAGAACCAGGAAACGTGAGTGGAATCTTTGGTGCATCATTTCATTATCTTAGAAGACTTAATTGATACAAATTCTTTAAAAAAATCAGTCATTTTTATAGTCCTAAGCATCATAACTGTTTCACCTGAATTACGTAGCTGCAGCAATTGGCACCACAGATTCGTCTAAATTTAGGAAATTGTTTAACCTGTTTTTTTCTTTCAAGTTAAATGCTAATTTTAAAACACCACAGTTAGATACATTTTTGTTGTGCTAGAAGAATTCTTTATTGACCTTCCTGGAGCTTCTCCCATTCTGTGTGCTCCGGAGGTGGCTTTGGGAATGCAGCGCTGAGGAAAAGGTGGAGCGAAATGAATGGGGGATGTTTTCTGTGGTAACGGCCTTCAGACAGGGGGCCTGACAGGACAGCATTGTCCATGGCCATCACTGTGGACACACAAGAAAAATGAGTAATTAAGGAAATTAACTACAGAAGTGTGGAATTTACTACCAGTAATGATAGTCTCCATTTACTCTAAACTGTAAAAGCCATCTCTTCCATCTCATCATAGGTCATCACTTCAGTTTTGCCAGTGAACATTATCTACTTAACGGTTAACTAGTTATTGGCCAGATACTTCACACCTGTCCCCAATCAAATGCTGGCATCATGAACTGTGTAATTTGCAGTTGGCAGGCTGGTTCAAAGTTTTGTTTTAATCTGAGCTTTTAGCTCAACATGTGAACAGCCATGTTATCACATTGATGTGAATGTCTACAAGAAACATTATTATCCAGAGTGATAATTCACAATATGCACAATTCTCTTCAAAATGCAATATTTCCTAAGATCCTTAAATAGTATGGGTATGTATCAATAGTTATCATAACCAGCATGAAAAAAAAAACAGATTTCTTGGACTAATAGCTGCAGATGAGGACAGTCTACTAATTTGTGGTACAGTATGTCTGCCAAAGTCATTTAAATGTAATAGGCATGGAAATGCTCAGGATTTTTATCTTATAGGATTCATATTCATTCTGGACCCTGAAAAACTCAACAAGATGTTGATTTTGAACTGTTTGAAGTTGTTGAAGCCTTATAAAATATTTAGTCTTGTGTTTGAAAACCTTAGTGTTATTCAATTCAATATTCAAATGGTCTGGGAGCCATTGGTTTGCTAAAAATAATTTAGAAAATGTTTAAGTTTTGTGTGTTATAATTTATATGCATTTCATAACCTCAGAGTTAATCCCATGTATTGTAGTCTGGTATTTTAATTCCCAATTGCTGTATAAATCTGATAAAGTCCAATCGTTTTATCTTCCAGATCAGGTTTTAGACCACAGTCATCTTAAAATGTAAATTAGAACTAATAAAATGTTTTTAAAATCTAGGTTATTTTTAATTTTTTCTTTATATGATATACCTTGTAATTTGTTGAGGTGCTGTAATTACAGACTACTAATTAAAGCAAGATGCATATTTTTAATCCTAAAATGTTAAAAATCATTGAGCATCAAAAAAGCGCTTGGCTTTAATATACTATTTATGCATGTATATTTTTAGAAAAATAAAGTGTATGGATTTTAGAGAAAGATGAAAAGCTTTCTGCATCATTGAGTTTGACCAGGTGGGCAGCACAGTAGTGCAGTGGGGAGCATTGCTGCCTCACTGTGTGGGACTGGGTGCTCTGTGCATGGAGCTGTATGTTCCCCCATCCTCGCATGCCTTTCCCAGACATGCTGGTAGATCAGCTGACTCCTGGGAACACCGGTCCTGCTGTGAGTGCGTGTCTGTCTGCCAGGGTGTGCCCTGCCTCATGCCCATTGCTTGCTGGGACCGGCTCCAGCTCCACCGCGACCCTGTATTGGAAGAAGGTGGTTAGAAGATGGATGGATGGATGATTAATTCACTGTACTTTTGACCAAGTTACACTAAATCACCTTATCAGTGAGGTGAACCAATTAGGTACAGGTAATGAAGTAATTAAGAAAGTCACAGAAAGTTACTAATATACTCCACACATTAAGAGAACAAAACCTTAATAATAATAATAATAATAAAAAAGACTGGAATAAGTGAACTGTTGCTTACCATCCAGTAACTTCTAGTCTGACAAGACAATACAGCCAAACAGCCTGTCAAATGCAGGCCAAGACACTGAGCCAGGAAGCCTTGTTAGTATTGATAGGGCAGTCCAAGTCTGATGATCTAGCCAGAAATCCCTAACCATTGGTCTGGAGAGCCAGAGAGCCACATTCCAGCAGGCTTTATCAGTAGTATTTAATTAATCCATTTCTAAAGGCCTGGAAAAAGTTAATTATGATCAATTAAAAAGGTGGTGTTCAATTAAATAATACAGAGATCATTTATAACAAAAATGTCCTTTCCAAAATATTGCTACAAGCAGCTCCTTTTTTAAATAACTGGTTAATTAGCATTTAAGGAGCTGGTAGCTCTCCTTTAGCTGCTACAGAACTCTTGAAGCGAGAGATGGAAGTCTTACTACACAGCTCTACACTGATCAAGCCTGGGAACATAATTTGGGTCCCTTGCTATAGGTCACCCTGACAACTTTCCAGCGTGACAAGGCACAGTCATCGGTGCACCTTTAACAAGAGATTTCTTGTAAAATGGGAATATGTTATGATTTGTCCTGCTGGTGAGACATGATAATTTGAGCTGGGATGATGTAGTGTCTGGGGTTATTTATCCTGTTTGTAAATGAAGCACAAAAGGCAAATATGTCTAAAAAAGCAACCGCGTTCTACTATAACGTTCCCGATTTTCTTTATCTTAACATTAGGCCAGTTAGCATCTTTTTTTTCTGGACAATTCTCTAAGCTACAGACGTGACGGGCACAATTAGGAGAAATGCCCAGGCTACCACTTGAGTAGATTAAAGGGTTTTCACCATTATCGCTGTATAACAGGTAGGTTTTCAAATAATTTTCAACGCGACGCAAAACTTTGTTTCGGAGATGAACAAATATTTATTAAACGTACTAAGATGCTGAAAAACTCAATAACATAAAAGTTATAAACATACAATTATGTTAATAGTGACTATTAATGATAAAAACGTAAGTCTGAATAATTAAAAAAATATGATTAACTTCACAGTAACCTATAATTAACATAATATAAGTTTGAATAGCTAAGAGTTTCCACGGGTAATAATCGAAATCGAAGGGCTGCTACAACAGGAGCCGGACTTCCGGTTCCCCCGTGACTGCCGACAGTAAAAACCTTCACTTCCGGGTCACAGCGTCATCGTCAGAATTCAGCGCGGGAAACTTGTCGGTAGACTGTGGTAGCTGGTGAAATATAATTTAAAAGTCTGACTTGCGGATGGATCCTTCAGAGGTAGAGTTCTTAGCTGAAAAGGAGATGGTGACCATAATTCCGAATTTCAGTCTAGACAAAGTCTATTTGATTGGGGTAAGTACATAAATGAAAGGGCGTAGCAGTGTAGTTAAGAATGCATCTGTATTGTGGTGTAGAGTATCCGTCCGGTTAGATACACATTTGACAAGCAAATGACAGAACATCTCTTTACGTATTCTTTTTGCTTACAGTAATAATAATGATAGACACAAACTACGTGAAATAGCTACAGTTAATGTAATGATTCCTTCTTTAAATCAATCGAGATTAAAGAAACCCGTATGTTTGTAGAACGCGATTTTAAACCGGGCTGAAGCGAGTGAATTTAAATCAAAATGCGAATTTGGGACGGTCGAATCACAGCTCTGTCAATTTTGACATGTAAAATTGTTTTGATTTTAAGCGTCAATAGTTCTTATTGTCCTGGTAGGGGGACTTGGGTCCTTTCAACCCCGGTCTGCCCGTGGATGTGCCTGTCTGGCTGGCTATCAACCTGAAGCAGAGACAGAAGTGTAGAATCGTGCCCCCCGACTGGATGGATGTTGGTGAGAACAGCTAATTTGTCCGGTTATGAAAAGATGGATAGATGCCACTGGATGTATTTGTTTCCTTTACATGTTAGCCTTTAGAATGCATTGCAGTTAATTTGCTCTGTCCACTTATTACTTAATGTCTTTCCCTTGTAGTTCATCTGTTATTATTAACGTGTTTAGTCGATTCTCAGTTAATAATTCCTTAGACCTACAATTTATAGCTTTTCTGGATACTCCACTCAAAGCGCTTTAGAGGTAAATAGTCTTCTCCACCACCACTGGTGTGCAGCCCAGTGTGCTGGATGTGACGGCAGCCGGAGTGCTCCAGTACTCTCCCCACACACCAGCTCTCAGAGGGGAGGAGAGCAGAGTGATGGAGCCAGTTCAGAGAGGGGGGTTATTAGGAGGCCATGACTGGTAAAGGCCAGGGGGAAGTTTGACCAGGACACCAGGGTAACACCCCTATTCTTTTTTGAGAAACTGGGATTTTTTAATCACAGAGAGTTTGTACCTTAGTTTTACGTCTCATCTGAAGGATGGCACCTTTTTACAGTTTAGTGTCCATCTGTCGCTATACTGTGGCATTAGGACCCACACAGACCACAGCGTGAGCGCCCCCTACTGGCCCCTCTAACGCCTCTTCCAGCAGCAACCTCAGCTTTCCCAGGAGTCTCCCATCCAGGTACTGGCCAGGCTCACCCCTGCTGAGCTGGTTGTCAGTTGTGAATTGCTGGGTGATATAGCTTCTGGCATAATAAAGAGATCTCTGGTATTTGAAATCTGAATAGTCCATCCATCTTGTGTCCAGATATTGTCTAAATTAAATTAACAATTGCCTCTGACAGATTGGTAATAATGAGGATTGTGTATCTCTAGTCTCAGCAACGGACAACTCTGTATTGCTTGTTTTAATCAGTTTAATAGGGAGACTTTATAACTCTGTGTTTACCAGAACAGTTTGAGATAGAATGGGATTTTAAAACCACATTCAATTGAAAGACATTAATGTGTAAATGCAGCTTTATGTCTTTTTTGAGATGTAAATTTGCTCCTAATGCCTGTGTCCCATAAAACCTAACGTGGCGTTCAGCTTTGGAATGAATCTGTGATGGTGCAGCTGGTCATGCTGTCTGCCTTGTTTGGGGGGTTAGCTGTGAGAGAGCGTGTTCAGTGTCAGCCCTTGTCTCTACTGCAGAGAAGCTGGAAGAGATCAGGGAGCAGGAGAGGAAAGTAGGGATGTTCACCCCTATGCCCAGTCCATACTACATGGAGCTGACCAAGTTACTGTTGAACCAGTGAGTATCGCTGCACTCTCGACCTGTGACACAAGACCCTTCCTACTCGGTCATGAAGCTTTAAAGAAATAGCTTTTCCTCTTTGCTTGAGCAACATGCAGTGCCAAGCTCAAGTATTCATTCCTTTCTGATGTAGTATGTATGTACGTTTATTTTAAACCGAATGTTTTTCACCACAATTTGAATACACGTAATATTTTGGGTAATGAAAGCTAAATATCAGCAGAAACTGCCATGAAAATTGGAGACTACAATCTGTTGACTTCACGAATACTCACCCCCTCTGTCCCGATGCTCGGTGAATGCTGTGAGTCTCTGCCAGCTGTGCACACTGGGCTGCTGCAGTGTTTGCTGTTCTTCCCTGGAAATGTGCTTGGCCTCGGTTGAGCTGCTTGGCTGAATGACCGCAAGTCTTCAAGTTTTCAGTCAGACTCAAGTCAGGATTTTGGTGGGGTCGACCAAGGACATTCAGTTTCTACTTTTGCCACCACCCTATAACTTTGGCCTCATGCTCGCGAAAGGTGAGTTTTGTGTCCCAGTGAAGAACATTAGAACTGTTGCAGAGGAGAGGAGATTATTCAACCCATCTAACCTTCTTGTTAGTTTGTAATTGATTGATCTGAGGATCTCATCCAGCCCTTTCTTCAAAAAAGCCAGGAGATCTTCAACCATATGGCTGGCTAGCCTGCTCCAGGCTCACGCTATCCTTTGGGTAAAGATGCTCCTCCTCTAAATGCACTTCCCTGCATCTTGCACCTGTGGCCTCTGGTTTGTTTCGCTCTTTGTGCTGGAGAAGTCCACTGGGCCGAGTGTGTCCGGGCCTTTGATGATTCTGAATACTCGTGTTGGGTTCCCTCATACCTTCTTTGTTCAAGACCGATTTGCATAAGAAACAAACAAAAACAGTTTATTGAATCCTTGCTGTGATTTGAAGTGGCATGTGGGATTACAGAAGGTTTAAAGAAATATAATTTTCAGATATGTTTTTCAAGAGGAACACACGTGCATCTTAAGACTGCAAGCTTTCATTTGTCTGCCCCCGTAACTGTCCTTTAAGCTCTGGACACATGCTGACCTCATGGGACTGTCTCTTCAAAGTGCTTCTGACAACATCCCCAAGGCCGATGAAATCCGGACGCTGGTGAAGGACACGTGGGACACGCGCATTGCCAAGCTCCGCCTGTCCGCAGACAGCTTCGTCAGCCAGCAGGAAGCACATGCCAAGGTAGGGGGTTTCCATTACTGACAGACCGGCGGTGCTTTAGACTAGACCGGAGCGTTCCTGTGGCTGCTCTCTCAGTTATTGAAGTCAGCTGCATATTGATTAAGTGCCTGGTTTGTCCTCGGGAGTGATCCCACCACAGTTTGTCACCAGGATCGAATGCCCACCTCGGCTCGTGCCTGTGTTCTCACAGTAATTCCCTCTGACTGGACCAGTTTTGCATTTTGAAACCCTTAGGCGTTGTGACAGTTCGCTGCTCTGAGTAATACAGTGGGGTACATATTGAACTGGCCCGTTGATAAGAGAGGAGATATAACACAACAACAGCCTCATTAATCCGCTCAGCAGACAGTGCATGAACAGTAGAGGTTACAGCCTTGTTTCTTTTCTGTTTTTAATTCTAGCTGGATAACCTGACCCTGATGGAGATTAACACAATCAGGCAGTTATTCCTGGAGTCCTTGAACCACATGTACAAACTGCGCACAAACATGCAGCCTGGAAAAGACTCCGCCAAATCACAGGACTTTTAGGTGCCGTCCACCCCCCCTCGTGAAAGACTGACAGTCCGTTCTGCCAGGCCTTTGTCTTTGCAATTGGGCCTGTATGACATGAACCAGGGACGTCCTTTTCCAGAAATGTTTGGGTTTACCAGTGTAGCCAACAGGTAGAGACAAGTAACTAAGAGCCGAGACTGTGGAAGCTACACAGTCCCACACCTGTCGAGTCCTGAATGTGGAAATGTCTGCAGCCACAGACACTGGAGAAGACAGTGACTCTGCAACACCTGCTATTATTAACGGAAATCCTTTGTCGGGAAATCCTGACTGAGTGTGTGGTTCACACTCCAGTTCATGGAGCCAGGCCTGGGCTGAGGATAGGCTTGGGATTTGCTTGGTTGCTATATGCAAATAAAGTGCCCTGCGCCCGTACTGGGTGTGCTTATTGTAAGAAGGTCTCCATTTCGCCCGGTGACTGTGTGTGATGCTGGTAGTGTGGGGGTCAGTATTAATACGTTTGTAATCCCTCTGGAGACTTAAAGCACTTAAACAGGATTTTTATTTCCATCTATCACTTGTGTGGTCTAATGGATTTTTAATTAAAAAGAGTCCAGAGTACCCATTAAACGAATCTGCAAGGTGCCCTAGAAAAATGCTACACTAATTTATGCATGTGTGGGTTTTAAGCTCAATAGTCAAATTCAATTATTTTTAGCCTGATGTGATAAGATCATTGATATTATTATTGAAAGTTTTTTGATTAAATGCACTTATCCCTGATATACCAATGGTTCATTTCTATTTCTGCATGCCATCAGGTAGGTGTTTTCCAATGGTTGGCAATAATTATAATGCATTAAGAATATTGTGCATAAACCTAAAGGAAGATGCTGCACACTTTAATCTGATGTGTCCACTAGAGGGTGCCAAAGCAGAGCCTCAAACTGGAGTTTTTTTATAACTACTGTGAGGTTATTGTTTGAATCCAACATGATGTAAGACTCCCTTATAGGTGTTTTTTTCTTTCCTTTGATGGAAAAACAATATGAAAACAACATGCACGCTTATTGTGCTCTGTAGGAGAGCCAATCTTGGTGTCATTTTGAAACTGATAAAACTGCATAGCACATGCCTGTATTCAGAACCCACCTCTGAACTGAGTGCTACAGGAGAGTACTGGAAACCCCACGAGGTGCTGCAATGGTTGTGCATGGTTTACTTGGTTTCTTCAGTTCTGTAGTCTGATTATTTTGTCTTTAAGCAAAGTGATGGTCTGATGCATCCTGTCTGGAATACATACTGCGGTGACTGAGAAATATCTTTTATAGTCATGTGTGGACATAGAGAAATACAGATGGAAAAATCCCCTGACCCTTTGTCACCTCTGTGATTTGTCTGATTAACCATTTTTATTTAGCCAATGGTTCATATGGTTGTCACTGCTATAGCTTATATTTTACAACTGGCTCTTTCACTAAAGCAGCCTTCCATTCATTGTCTTATTGCATTATCTAACAGTCACAGGGGGCCAGTGCCTATCTGCGCAGGCATGGCTGTGGACGGTGAGAGGAAACCCACATGAAGGTGCAGAACTGAACCCAGGACCCCCAGCGGTCGGGGCAGCAATGCTGATCACTGCACTGCTGTGCCATCGGTCACTGAGGCCATCTGAGTAAGAGTCGTTGCTCAAGAGAACTAAAGCAATGCGTCATCAGAGCTCTTAACTCATATCCTTCCAGAGTCTGAACATAAATCCCCTGACCACTGCTCCAGAATGTGATTCTAAACCCAAAATGTTTTATACTTAATTGCAATATCTAATCTTTAAGTATAAAATCCATTTTTTTTGCTCTAATACCTATCCCTTATTTAATGTCGGTACGTGTTTAGAGAATCCAAGCTAGTTGTTACTCATCCCCGCAAATTAAAGGGTAATTTAGGAAGACTTTTGGAGCATTACTGTGTGCATGCACAACAATTGGGGTTTCAGAACTGTTCTGTTTATTAAACAAATTAGCAAAACTTTTAACATATAGTACCCTGCAACTGACAACTGGCAGCCACTGAAGCTCAGCAGGTGTGAGCCTGGCCAGTACCTGGATGGGAGACTCCTGGGAAAGCCGTTTGCTGCTGGAAGGGGTGTTAGTGGGGCCAGCAGGGGGTGCTCAACCTGCAGTCTGTGTGGATCCTAATGCCCCAGTGTAGTGAGGGGGACACTATACTGTAAAAAGGGACTGTCCTTCGGCTATGGTGTAAAATTCCGCTCCCGACTCTCTGTGGTCTCCAGAATAAATCGCAGATGAAAGGTCTGCAGAAGAACCTTGTCCCTGCTCACACCTTTATTAATGCTGCAAGCGTGCGTCTTTCTCACCCACCAAGAATCAACCACCACCCCTTTCTGGACATTTTGCAATATTTTATTGTCTTTTTTGTCTGAAATTACAGCAATATATTCATAAATACCTAATTACTACATTCAACAAAGAATATATTACATTACAATTAATTCAAACAAGTACATTTAAAAACTTTTTTTTCTTCACAGCATCTAAACATCCTCCAGAGAACAGGGCAGGTGGGGGCGTGGCCGGGGGGGCGCGGGGTCGAGGGATTGAACTGCACATGGGGGAGCAGGCAGAGCTCGTTTGCTGCCTCTTTCCATTTTTACAAGATCATTCTGACACCACACAGTACAGCGCACCCCCATTCTCCTCCAGGGCTGGTTAATCGGTATTCAGATGAACTGCTCATCCACCATACCAACACAGAATTGACACAAACCCATCAAATACAGTGAAAAACAAGATGTCTCCTAGTGCGATCTGGTGAGTGTAGCGGGGGGAGACGGGACATGTTCAGTAGAGACACTGCACAGCAATGGGACATGTGGGCCAGATTGGCAGGGAGCTTGGCTTCGAAAACGAACAAAAAAAGGCAATTCAGAAAACACTGAGCCCGGGCCGATGAAGGACAAAGAAAAAGTCCTGGCATCTATTTGCTGAGAATCTTGTTTGAAAACACAATATGCGAGTGCAAGTTAAAATAAGGACGACATTTAGTTTTGTGTTAATGGAAGCATGTGGTACAAAGTTGTTCGACAGGCAGATAGCACACTGTCTCCATTAACAGCGCGGCTGCGGCCGCGACGCGTTTCTCTCGTCTGTGGAAGAAGGCTGTGCTCCCGACATGCAGGGCCTGGCGGAGCTGTCTGGCGGCGGGGCTACCCCACTCAAGACGAGGGCAGTTCTCCCCATCGCGAACCGCCCCGGGTTCCGCAGGTACCCCCACACATGCTCCTTTCAACACCCAGAACTGTTCCCGAGTCACGCAGGAAAAAACTAAAATGGATATCGCCAGCACTCACGGAACAAAACGGATGGCCATTGTGGGAGCATTCTATAGAAAAAAACAATAAATCACCCTTTATTGCTCACTTGTCATTTCGTATTCTGGTGATGTTCTAGACTTTAAAAATATAAAAATAGATTTTCTAAATAAATATTAGTATTGACATTAATCTTTTGTTTTCTAGAATGCACCACCTAACAACACTGGAATAAGGCTCGCCTTTTCAAAATAAACAATTTTCAGATGAGCGCCGTGGTTTAGGTTCCTCTTTAGTACTGGCTGTTCAGGTTTCTGTGGCTGGACTCTCAGGAGTTAAACTCATCTAACTTGCGAGTGATTTCAAAGTGACTCTTCCAAGGAGTGAAGAAAACGTTCAGGAAGGAGCGAAGGGACTTGGCAAAGAAACAAACGCCTTCACGCACAAAAGCATAACTAGAGCGCCCTCTAGTGGGAATTACTTGAAACGCATCGAATGAACTCAAGAGGCCTTGGTGCTGCAGCTTTCCCAGCACCGACTACTTATTTCAGCAGAAGCAGAAAAGGGGTACACAAAATACAGTACGTATTTTTAAAGTACATGAATATATTGAATTTAATCCTAAGGGAAGGAATAAGGTTTATTGGGTTGGCTGAAATGCCCATTTCTAATCAATTTCCAATATTCACAGTGGGTCTACAGGAGTCTTCTACATGAAATGCCTCAGTAATTCTGTCCACCTCAGGTAGCTAAGGAAGGCAGGCTGAAAGCCCTGAGTGGCTATTTGGCACACACATCAGTTTTATGGCATTTGAGATAAGAAGGCTGGATGACAGTCACTGCTCCACAGCTGATAATCACAAGGCAGCGGGGGGACCTCACGACCTCAGAGGGGGGCAATAAGGAGCTCTTTGCGGCAGACCTTACAGGCGAACATTTTCCCCAACCCAAAAACCAAGCCAGTCTCTCTTTTCCCCACAGTACAGGCAGCAGCCTTGCAAAACCCCCTCTCATCTCCGAGATCTGAGCTGCTTTACAGAGCAACCTGGGAGTAAGAGCCAGCCGCCAGGACTGAAAGTAAAGGCAGCACAGAGATTCAAACAGCTTCCTCTGCCGCGCCTGTTTCAGGGCCCGGCGCTGGCGGCCGCCTGGAGTCCTGCAGCGACTGCCTCGTCAACAGAGGAGAAGCTAGCTGGGCAGAGTCACAGGGACTTCCTGCACACCGAACACAGAACACAGCGAAGGAGAGACGAGGAACAGCACGAGCATGTTCCTGAACAGACCGGAACTTTCTTAGAAGGAATGATCGCACAACAAAGGGCTTTTCTTTTAGCTGTTCAGGTATGCTCGTCCCTGCGGTACTGACAGTTCTCTACTGGGCGTTTTAACGACAGCATCGCTCTGCAAGGGGCTGCACCTCTGCTGGGAGGGGGGTGCAGGAAGAGGACCTGCAGTGTTATCTGCTCTGCACTGCAAACCAGAGACGACCGCCCTTTAACCACTTCCCAGCAGGCGGCTCTGGGAGCACAAACCACCCGCAGTGCCACCCTATCGGCTCGGCTTAAATCCTGCCCGAGAACCAGGGCACAACAGGTCTGAACCTGGCACCACATACTTCATACTGGTGGCATTGTGCTTCAGCTGTCAGCGTTCCAAAAAAGGTATCGTATTTAATGTCCTTACATTACTTAACAGTTAGATGCTTAATGGGTAAGGACATGTAAGCATGCACTTATGTTCACATCCTAACTATTCCTGCAAAAGACTGTGATACATTAACATACCAGTAAAAACCTTCAGATGACCTTATTCTGCAAAAAAGAAACCTTGTTTCGACTTGCTAGTGGTGTCAAGCACCTGAGTCGCAGTTCAGTCCACACTTAGCCTGAAGGGGAGGAGTCCAGTGCGCTTGCAGCTGCTGTCTTCACAGTGCCCAGTACTGGAGCCCTGCTATCTACAGTGGTTTGATTCAGCTTGTTCAGAGACTTCTTCCACACCACCACAGGAAGGGAGAGAGAAAGGCCATAATGCGTGTTTCATTTTTAACCTATAACCTTTTACTGGTGCAACCAAAAAAGAAAAAGGTAGGAGCACATGCACCAGTGAAAGCCGTTTCTTTCCTTTAAAATGCTTCAATTTTTTATCCTGACCAGCAGCAGTACAAACACTAAAAGCAATTTCTTTTGCCAAAAAGCATTAACATATTAAAAATGGCAGGCTTTTTGTAATAACAATAATTAAAGTAATAAAAACATACAAAAATCTTTTAATATTATTTACATTGCAAGGCTGAAGCACCTTTTCATTTCAAAATTTCTATTTTGTAATAAAACATTGCCTTTTCAATCTTTCCAAAATGTGCATGGAAGTTCTTCCCCAATCAAAAAAAAAGGAATACCTTGAAACACAGTACCTCGAGAGAGTTCTTCAGGGTTTTTTAAGTGCATTTCCAGTTGAGAGCCCATTAGAACCACAGGGGTGTCTCGTGTATGTACCAGAGGGCAGCAGACAACATTTGTGCAGGAGTGCGGACAGTAAATGTCCACAGCTGTATGTGACAAAATGCTTTTTTTACTAGTACTGTGCCAAATTATAATGTTGCAAGACAATGCAATTCATTTCAGAATTTCAAAGGATCCCAGCCTTTCATTTCTGCCTGGGTTTTATTGGCATCGTAAGGATGGAGTGGGCATCGTTTGTATCCGGTTGGGTGGAGAGCTCCAAGCGCTGGGAGCCAGCCTGCCCCTCTGAGATTCCAGCAGGATCAGGAGATGGCTTCCCCGGGCCTGGCTACCAGCTGTCTGCTCCTCCCTGCGCCCAGAGCTGAAGACAGACACACTGGGTGGGCTTTCCAATGCATGGCACATTCAGGGCTTGCTGTAGCTGCAGTCCATCTTTCGTGGAGACTTTCTTAAATAATCCAGGTAATAAAATAGACTCTGTTTTGCTACTCTGGGGACCAGGGAGGGCGTAGGGATGTCACCTCGGGGGGTAGCCCTTAAAGTAACCCCTAGACCAGTGCGTCTGTGGCAGTGCAAGGCACTTTCGGAAGTGGTCCAGCTCGGCCTGGAGCTTCTCGCGCTCGGAGGCCAGCTTCTGCTTCTGGGCCATCAGCTCCTGTTGAAGAAGGAAGAGGGGGAGATAAACCACACTGGCAGGTCTGAAGACACCCCAGATAATCTAGGTGCTTTGCGAGTTCCCTTTGTTCAGTAACAGTGACTGGAGATCAATCAAACGAATGTGCGCTGCTGCAGGCACCCCCAGCACAGCCTTCACAGGTGCAGTGAAAATCAGTCCTCAGTCTCGCCATGTAAAAACCAATAAGAATGAACTACTTTGAGTATTGTCAGGCCCATCCACAGTCAGGTCTGTCCACTGCAGTGTGGCCTGTCCACGCAGTCCAGTCAGGGCCGTCCACCGCAGTGTGGCCTGTCCACGCAGTCCAGTCAGGGCCGTCCACAGCAGTGTGGCCTGTCCACTGCAGTCCAGTGTGGCCTGTCCACTGCAGTCCAGTGTGGCCTGTCCACTGCAGTCCAGTGTGGCCTGTCCACTGCAGTCCAGTGTGGCCTGTCCACTGCAGTCCAGTGTGGCCTGTCCACTGCAGTCCAGTCAGGCCTGTCCACTGCAGTCCAGTCAGGCCTGTCCACTGCAGTCCAGTCAGGCCTGTCCGCCGCAGCCAGGCCAGCTGGCGCTGCCCTGTATCCCACTCATCCTTATCAACACGGCCAGCATGTGGGAGTGGAGCCGGGTGTTCTTGCATCAGATTTAGGGGAAGTTTGTAATGATCTCCTGCCTGGCTGCGTTATCAAGGTCTGAGGCTGCCTGGGTCTCAGGAGGGCTGTTAAGTCAGAAAGCAAACTCACCCCCATGCTGTGCGAGAGCTGCTCCGCAGTGAGACTGAGATTATAGTGGTGAGCCTCCAGCCTCCTGCACTGGGTCTGCAGCACCTGCCGCTCGATACTTTGCTCTGGGAAATGCAGACAGAGAGCGAGAGAGAAAGAAGACAGCCTGTGAGCCTGTGGAAATCACCCCAGCTCTCATTAGCATCTCCACTGACACTCGGCGCAGTAATCACCAGAGACAGGCTGAGCGCCACGGGCGGCCCTCACTGCGCTGAACACCGCGGCTGCAGCGCAGGGGCTCATTACTCTGTAAGGAGATGTGTTTCAAAGGCGAGTTTATTCTCTTTACTTAAAAAAATAGCAATGGCGTAATTATTTCCAGGACCATCAAGCATTGCAACTTGTATCTGTGTCATGACGATGAGGGTGCAGTGTGTAAACCCCTCAGCAATTAAAGATGTAGCAATACCTTCACTCCAAGTGGAATGTTTTCTAAGGAAAACGTGTGCAGTGCTACGTGCAATGCTTGACATGACTCACACTGGGGCAGGGGCACATTCAAACCAGAAATTCCTTTGACCAGTTAAATTCTAGGTTTCCTGGCATTCTGTGGTTTGCTCACAGTGCCAGCAGTCTTGTGGACTAAGTTTGGAAACAGGGCTTGCAATACATAGAAGCTGAATAGCACCCTCTGGTGGGAGCTCACTGAAACTACATCTGCTGTTTTTCTTAAGGTTTATCATTTGGCCATATGGGCTAATTACTGTATACAAGAAAGGTGTCTGTGTCAGCTGTCTTCTGGGAGTTAAAAGCCTCATGTTCATGTGGAAAAAGCAGACGCAATGAATTTTTGTGAAAGCTGACTATAGAACGTTTTGCTTCAACAACTCTTCTAAATGAGAGGATGACTTAGCGCATTGCTCAGCCTGCGCTATGTTCCCGTGAGCCTGCTGAGGTAGGACTGCAGCCCTCCGTGCTCCTCTTTCCTCCCTTAACGGTCAGTGACAGCACTGCAGCACGCACGGCTGTCTGCGCTCACCGTCGATGTACTCCTGGTAGGCCTCAAACACCGCCTCGATCCCCTGCCACCGGGGGGCCGGAGCTTCCTCCTCCTCCTCCTCTTCCTCCTCCTCCTCCTCTTCCGAGCCCTCCTCGCCGGAGGCCTCCTCTCTGCGGGCCGGCGGGGCGCAGTGCTGCCCGTTGTGCTGGGGCAGCGCTGGCCGGGAGGCCTGCAGCTCTGGAATGTTGTAGTGCACCAGGGAGTCCAGCTTGTGGTTCGGCTCCGCCGCCCCTGTGAAGCCCCCTGGGACAGAGAGGGGGGCAACATTAACACCCCAGGCCGCGGGCAGAGAAACCCTGCTCGACCCTGCTCGACCCTGCTCGAAACCCTGCTCATCAGGAAACTGCCTCGACCAGCAAAGAAGGAAAAGAGCTGCTTTTCCCTGGACCTCCATCCCTCAGTTCAAAACCAGCTTTCCCCTCAAGATGATTTTTTCCACCTTTACTGCGAACAGCGGCTGCAGCCTGTCGCTCCCCGCGAAGCGAGGCAGCGGATCAGTCCCAGCCCGCTGGGGAGGAGTGGCTGTACCTTTGTGCTTCTGCAGGGCCTTCTGGGTGGACTGCAGCACCGACTCGTGGAACTGCTGGGCGAACTCCTCGGCGCTGACGCTCTCCCAGGGCCGGGTCTTGCCATTCCGGCACTGGGGCCCCTCCTTGTGGGCGTGGGGGGGCCGCATGCTGTTCAGCAGGCTGGGGCTCCTCTTGGCAGTGTGGCCGTCGCTCGGCCTGGCCTTGTCCCCGCTGCAGGAAGGCTCCTTCGGTCTCGGGGCTTCGGGGGGCTTCAGCCGCTCCACAGCCTTCGGGGCGTCCGGGAGAGGGGGGGAGGGAAGCCGGACACTGGGCGGCCTGTCCACGTCTGCGGGAGGGAGGCCTGCCATCGTCTCCACTGAAAACACGGGCGTGCCGTTAGAAACGATCAATTTCCGACTTTTCCCCCAGAAATCCTCAATGTGAAAAGATAACCAAATCTAAATTGCTCTGTGTTCTGTCATTCGATCGCTGCTCATCCCTCTGTCTCATTTCCTTGTGCATTAGGAATGTGCTGGCTATGTAACCCAAAGCTGTGACAAATGGAGCCATGTCACTGTGTCTTACCTGTGGGAGGGGTGGCTGGGCTCTTGCCCAGAGGCTGGGCGGGCTGTCTTACAGTCTCCAGTGTCACACTCTTCTGCTTTATAGCCTGCAGCAGCTCCACCACCTTTTCATTGTCTAGATAATGAGAGGAACCATTTTAGCACGGTTTCGTACCGGAGGACCCTGCTGCTGAGCTGGAAATCTGAAACATAGGGATGGCAGGGCTAAAAGCAGCAAACTTTCCCTGTACAATTAAGTCCTTAAAGGGAACTGGCCATATTGACTGATAAATGATTGTTAAACCGCATGAAAAAGGACCAATCTGAATCTATTCCCAAGTGGAACTCTCCCCGTTTTACACTTGAGTATTATCCATCAGAGAACTGGCTAATAACAGATGTCAGGATTTCGCCCCGAATTCCCTCTGGTCCTCGCTGTCACTAATCCTCTGCTCTAACAGCGAGACAACGCTGCCGTCCTCAATACCACAGGCAGTGCTGCTGCTACACCTGCCTGTGGGCAGCATACAGTACATCCTCCGGGATCAGAGGCAGCCGGGAGCTCCTGGGCCGCTGCTGGTTATCCGGACTCGGCCTGACTGTCAGAGGGCAGCCGCCCGGCCGGAGAGATGACAATCCCTCTCCCAGAGCTGGACCTTCACCCAGTGCCGATTAAACACCAGGGTGACAGCTAGGGGCTCTGCGTTTCTCAGAGGCTTTTCCTAACAGGTTCAACAGTCATACTCAGGATGAACTCTACTTATGTCTGGCCTCCATTAGTGTCTTTATAGTGAATAAAATAGAGACGGAAGCTTTTAAGGTCATTTTTTGCGCAGGTTCCATTTCAAATCCTAAACTAGAATTTATGTTTTAAACCCAAGTTTAAGGGGGTTTTAGAACGATCACATTGTGTAAATTGTTCATTTAAACGCATACATAGACCAAAACAATATGCCCTTGGCATCTCCCTGGTGAGGGGCGAGGGGCGAGGGGCGAGGGGGGAGGGCGGCCGGGCCTACCTCTCCTCTGCTGGGTGTTGACGTGGGAGAGGCTGAACATGGTGAGGAACTTCTTCTTGTCCTCCAGCTCGGGCAGGCTGTTCATTTGCTCGGGGGTGTAGCGGGTGCTCAGGGGGGCGGGCGGGGGCGTCTGCCGCTTGGTCTGGACGGCCGGGGGGGAGGGGCTGCGCTCCCTCAGCATCCTCCTCCTCTTCTGCCTCTTCTGCTCCAGCAGCTGCTCCCGGTGGGCGCGCGTGGTCAGGCCGAACAGCCGCAGGAACCCCGTCTTCTGCAGGGGCACAGAAGAGCCGCATGTGGGGTCAGTGGGGGGGAGGGGGGCGCTGGGGCTGCCCCCCCAGGCAGGCGACACGCCAGCAGTTGGCTTGAGCAGGAAGCACAGGCTGCGAGGAGGCGTCAAGCCAAGACAGGCCGGGGCTGTCACCCTGCCTGCAGAGCTGAGGGGCCGCCGGCACAGGCCTGCCCCCTGGGGCTGAAGCTCAGGAAGTGTGGAGCACCGCGGAGGAGGGAGGGCAACTGCGGCGCCCATTACAGCTGAGGTACTGGCAGAGCAGTTTGTTAGGTCTGACTAAAGGAGGACACTCGCGGCGCGCTGTGTACGCTTTCACAAGCCGTTTGTGGTTTGAAGGGACATAAATGGTTTTATAAAATACACATTTATTTGCACAGCGAGCTGTACAATTTGAACACAAGGGCAATTCATTTCTGCTGCTGGAGCGCGGGCTCACAGCAAGGAGAGCGCCGCACGCCTTCCGCTTCCCTGCCGCTCCTCTCCCCACACAAAAAAGACGCCCCCCCCCCCCCAGGCGCGCAAATCCCAGACAACGACAGGAGCAGGAGTTACCTCGGACGAGTCGTCCAGCTTGAGCGGCGGCTGCTCGGCCACGCGGCGCAGGTGGGCCCGCACCTCCTCCTCGTCGCTCTCGTCGTACGAGTCGTCCAAGTCGTAGTAATAGCCTAATTAGAGGGAACAGAGCGGCGCTGAGACAGGGGGTGACAGCGGAGTGCTCCCCCGCACGTCAGGCCCGGCTCCCGCCTGTCAGCGGCTGTCTTAATTAGCCGGCAAGTGGAACATTTCTGAGGAGCAGTGGCAGGGAGGAGAAACAAGTCCACCACAGAACCGCTTGTCCCCCCCCCAGACTAGGCCAGCGACACTGCTGCTCCCAGTCCGGGAGACGCCACGGCTCCTGGCCGCCGCCCGGAGCCCGATCCACCAGCCGGGCTGGGGGACGCGGGAGCGAGCGGCTTCTGTCCAGCCAGGTGTGAGGTCGCTCAGCGATGAGGCCTCTACGAATGTCTTTCTCAAAGCACGAAGACGCAGAAAAGCGCTCTGCTCCTGCCCCGCCTGTCAGTCTTCCCATGACACGCTGTTAGCGGTCTGGAATGACACCCCTAAACCTGCACATCTTTTCACCTACGACTAACCCCCAAATAAAAAACAACATCTTAACATCTTTCACCCTTCAGCCGTCAAACACGTGCGGTCCCTAACGAGTGCGCACTTGGACAAAGCGCTTCCCTGCCCAGACGGCGGTGCCCGGGTGCGAGCCTCACCCTTCTCGCGGGCCTCCCGGCGCCGCCGCTCCTCCAGGTCCAGCTTGCTGACCAGCCGGCGGTGCTGCTGCAGGAACTCGTCGTACACCAGCATGGGGTCGGAGCCCCGGGGGGGCGCCGGCGCACCCCTGCAGGGGCCGCTGGGCTTGAGGGCCGCGCCCAGGTCGCCGTACGGGCTGGGCAGGGACAGGGACAGCGAGGCCCTCTGCTGGCTCAGGATGGTCTGTGTGGACTTCTCCAGCTCCGCCAGGAAGGTGCTGGGCTCCAGGAAGCTCCCGCCGGCCCGGGCAGGAGGGAACTTGTCCAGGGGCTCCCTCCTCCTGCCGGCCTCCTCCGGCCTGTCGGAGCCGAAGGTGCGCTCGGCCTTGTAGTGGGGGGGCTCGTGGCTGCGCCTGGACTCGGACGGGCTCTCAATGAGGGACGCGGGGTTCCAAAGGGTGGTGGCGGGCGGGGGTGGGTGCTCTCGGTGCTGGGGTTTGGGGGAGATCAGAGGGGGGGGCGCCCCCAGGTGTTGGAGCACGTCTCTGCTGCCTGGCTCATGGTGGTTAGGGATCGGCCTGGAACAGGGCAAGAGAAGGCATTTGAGATGTAACCCACCAACCCAGAGCCAGCGTTCATTAGCCTGAGACACAAACCCAGAGGGAAAAAACTACAAGCTACTTCATTTAGACAGGAAAGACGGTCCTCTGAGACAACACAGTGGACTTAGAGGCTTTTCCCTGGAACACATATGGGCTTGTGGAAGCAAAAACACAAATGGCTGCATCACGTGTCAGTTCACGTTATTTTCATTTCCCTGTATTTCATCCAAAGTTGCTTAAAAGTGCGCTAAAAGAACGGGGAAGGCAATAACTTTAAAAGCATCACAGTTAATTCAGCTAAACCAGCTAATTAAACAGCTATCCACCACCCAAACAGATTATGTTAATCACAGCTCTCTGGCCTGCTAGTTTTCATTCTATCTGTTTAATGCAGTCCCTCTGCATAACACAGGGGAACAATATAATTATCAATCAGGATTACCAACAGGAGGTGTGTCTACTTCACATCCCTAGCACAAGCCTAGTATTATAGTATTAATTAGGATTGACCTCAATAATGCCGAAGAAGCCGGGGCCAAAAGCAGATATTACGGAGAAGAAAAAAATAACGAATTATACAAGGTGCTGAGGATGAAGGGAGAATTAGCTATTGTGTGGCTGACCCACAATCTCCTCCCATTAAACCTGCTTGGAGCTTTAATCCGCCAGATGAACAATAACAATAGGGTCTCGTCAGCGGCGAAGGCTGCCGGCACAAAGCCAGGCGAAATTACACAGCAGCTCACAGAGGGCGAGCACCAGTCAAGTGAGGAAAACCCGACAAAGAGGGTCCTGTTCCTCTCACTGGAAACACAACGTCTCACTGGATAGATTTACTATTTATAAATATCAACAAATTACATCTTTCCATATCTGCTGCTCCCCTCTCATGCTAGAGAGCAGCTCCACGGGGCTCGGAGGAGGCTGGTGAGCAGGCCACACCTGCCACAGAAGACAGGCTTCGGTGACACAGCAGCTGTTTGTTCCCGCCCTGCAGGATGACGAGTTTCCCTCCGAACAGGAAGACTGACGCGCAGCGGCGAGAGACAGATTAACACAAGGAAACACCTTTGTGTGCCAGATCTATACAGAGTGATTTACCACATGACCAGCGGGTTCTTAAAACACGTATGGGATCACACACACGGTTACATCACCCACACTACAGATTGTATCCGTGCTTTTCTGCAGGTGTGAACGCCTCTGTTCTGCAGTAACGTGGTGTATTCCCCGGCCGGCCTGCAGTGTCCCTAGAGAGGTGACAGCACTGCTGTGTATGCTGGGAGTGTACTGTGGGGGGCCTCACCGGTGGCCCTCCGGACGCGGCTCCCCCTCCGCGGGCCGGGTGATGTCCAGGTGCTGCTCCAGGACCTGCTGCCGGAACTCCGACACCTGGAACTGCCTGTCCTCCTTCTCCTGCCTCAGCTTCCTCTGGCGCGCCAGCCACTTCTCCTCCTCGTTGGTGCGCTGCAGCAGCATGGCGGCTGCCAGGGACCCCGAGGCCGAGCTGCCCACCCCCAGCCCACCGCCTGGCCCCAGGTACCCCCCGTGGGCAGAGATGAGGCTGGGCACTGCATGGTGGGGCGAGGACACCGGGGCAGAATGCAGGCCTGGCTGGACTGGCTTCGGCGCAGGGAGAACAGGCTCTTTGGTTTTGTCTGGAGAGAAAAGAAAATAAAGATCCTTTATAGCTGTGTCGGGGGTGGCACCCTGCTAGCAAAGCACATCGCAGAGCAGGGGCCGTGGGCTCAATTCCCAGGGTGCCGTCTGCGTCTGGGGAAACAGGCGCAGGTGTGGGTGTCTGGGTGCCGGCCCTGCGATGACCTGGCGCCCTGCCCGGTGACACGGGACTGGATGACATGGCTGGAGGATGGATGGATAAAGCTGCGTTTGGGCTTAAGTTGACATTCCATACGGCATGCCAGCTCATCACAGGGCACAGATGCCCCCGATTTAACCAGCCAGCCAAGTCTTCGGTAGGCAGGGGAAACCGAGAGCACCCGGTGAAAAAACTGCACCACAAGTTCAGAATTATTCTAACGAAGTTAACGTGTAAAACATGCATACATAAACTCCAGTTTCAAACTCCAGTGCTGTGCTAAACCACATGACAGTATTCATCCTAATATTAGGCCCCTGTGAAAGCGTTTTGTAGATCATGTCCAAAATATGGAAAAATAATAAATATAATATAATCCCCAAGAAAGTGTAGTTATGTAGAATCTTCCATGAGTTACAGAAATACTGATGGACTGCAGAAGTCTATTTTTACTTATATAAAGTACATACTGTAACAGTACAACAACTCTGTGCATTGAAATCACAGAAGCATGAGATGGGTCCCAAGCTGCATGTGAAAGGTAAAATGAGAGGGAGAATCACAGGCCACAAATGTGTTTTGCTTGGAATGGTGGAACACGCTGCACTCAAGGAGGTTCTGCCATTCAAAGCAAAATATTCACTAAATCTGCTTCTTGAGCTCAGTAGCTTTGCTTCCCCGTCTGGGGTCCCAGTTCAGTGAAGCAGAAGAAGGCTGAGAGCTCTGACAGACCCAGGGTTCACTCCCTTTTTATTGGACTGTCAGCATGTGCAGCTGACATTCTGCAAAGTACATGGAAATGTGAGAGACCCTGTATCTTAAAAGACCCTTTTCCTTTCAAAATAAAAGATTTTCCTCTTATCTTCCTCCTGACAGTGACCTCAAAACTTTGCGTTTAGGGCTAATATAAATTCACATTTTGGTGTATTGCTTTTAATGTTTTAAACATAACTGTTCGCACATTGATAAGGCCAAAATGAAAACTGACAGTAAAGATGTTCATGCAAATGATGGGCAGACACAAGTCAGAGCTGTGTAGTCTGAAATGACAGCATGCAAGTTAAGATGAGGCTGTGTCAAGTTCTGTTTCTGAAGTTCTTGGAAACAGTACCTTTGAAGTTAAGTATTTTTCACACTAAGGAGTGACCAAAGAACCAAGTTAAATTAAAAGTTTAAACAAGCACGTGAAAGCACTAAGGAAAAAATGGGTATAATGTGTAAATCTGTGTGCAACATGCTTTGGGAAATCAGCACTCTGCGAGCATTTAGTGAATACAGCTATTCAAACTGCCTGGTTACTGAAGAATGTGTTCAGCCTCTGCATTTTACTTTAGACACTTGGAGTAAATAAACCAAATGCTTTATATATTCTTTTAGATTGAAATCATTGCACGTCTGTGCACGCACGCAAAGAAAACATTAAAAAGTGTTCTGGGGGTATATAAATATATACATTTTCATTAAAAAAAACTTTTTAAAGTTGTGCTACATGCACATACAAGTAATACAATCCTGTCAGCAGCTTATGAAATTGGACTTGTATAGAATCAACAAACAGTTACTGCACCTACCCTGATGTCTCTTAAAAGAGCTTAAAAACCTTCTGATTTCCCTGCAGGTGTTGGAGGTGTTAATGGGCTGATCTGTGCCCACCGCCTTCGCGTCAGGGGAACTGGGGAGTTTATAACATTTTCAGTGTGTGCTTTCGGTGGTGCGCTCTGTACTTTGTGCTGCTGCAGACACAAGGTAAGTGTACCACATAACTGGCGTGGTGTCCGGGCTGCGGGTCCCGGGAGGCCTCCTGCACGTGAGTGTGGACTTGTACAGAAGTGATCTCCGGGAAGAGGAGTCCCGCTCCCTGGCTCACCTGGCCGGCTGGGCGTCAGCCTCTCCGCAGGCTTGGCGCGGTCCTCGGCAGGCTGTCCCCTCAGGAGGTGCAGGTCGGCCAGGTAGTGATTCTCCAGGGCTTTGGACGCCTGCAGCTCCTTCTCCCGCGCCCTCTCCTTCTGCCTCTCAGCCTCGCGCTCCCTCTCCTTCTCCCTCTCGCGCTCGCGCTCCCTCTCCCTCTCGCGCTCCAGCTCCTTCTCCCGTTCCCTCTCGCGCTCCCTCTCTCTCTCCTTCTCCCGCTCGGCCTCGCGCTCCCTCTCGCGCTCGCGCTCCCTCTCGCGCTCCCGCTCCCTCTCGCGCTCCCGCTGGCGCAGCTCGTCCTCCATCTGCAGCCTGCGGAGACAGAAGCAGGGCGCCGGAGCTGTGACCCTTCACCCCCTCGAGAGCAGCACTCGCGTCAAGGTCCCGACCGCAATCAAGACGGAATTCCCCAAAAGGCAAATAATCCAATCAAGACACCTATTAGTTCAATTAGCGATTCTATAACCGGAATAACGGCAGCAGGTGTTTTTTCCTCCAGGACCCCTGGTTTAACTTGATCTGCCAAAACAGTCAGTATACCGAGAATGTATTTTCTAAAAATGTCTTTCAGCTACATAGGATATAGGGTGATGCTGGGTGTATAACTGTAGCAACGTATAACTGCCTCTCAAACTACACTGTAACAAAGCAACTCGCACATCGATCTGCCATTGATCTCCATCTTCAATAAAGAATACCTTCAGTGCCCAGACAAATGTAACTGGAAAAAAAACATTCGGAAAAGCAACTAACAACAGAACATTTAAAGTTTTAAGCACCTCTGCCTTTAATTCCAAACAGCTATTTTAGGTGCATTGCGTCTGACAAGCATAGCACACAGTTCTACAAATACACTAACTGTGCAGGATCTTGCATTGTGGTTTAATTGTTAGCAGCTCACAAATTTTTATGAAGCCAGGTACTGCTGATGCAGAACTTTGTGCTGGTGTCTGCAGTGTTATTACAGCACCGCCTGTGCAGTGAGGCAGACCGGGACAGGGGGACGACGCAGTGCTGGGCTGCGCTGCTCTGATTGTGGGTCCACAGCTAAAAGGAGACACGCGGCGCCCCCGGCAGGCCAGCGGCTGCGACCGTACCTCTCGGAGATGCGCTCCGACTGCAGCGCGGAGATCGAGGAGTGGGCCAGCTCCCCAGGGTACCTCACTCCCGGCAGGTGCACGTGTACCGCCGAGGGGTGCAGGGGGGGCAGAGCGCCCGCGGTGTGGAGGGGGTAAAAGGGAGACCGCAGGGCCGACAAGCAGAACGAGTCGTCCATCCTGGAGAAGACAGAGGAGAGTCAGGCCCACGATCAGCTTCTTGCTCTTCTTCCATTAAGCATGAAATTCATCGCAGATCACCAGATAAATAAACTTCTAGCAACTAAATAAACAACTGGTCAGGTATAACAGAGGCCTCTAGTTCAGGCCTCCTTCTCCTACAGACACCAGAGCAAGACAGGAAAACTGGACATACTTCCTGTGGCTCTCCCCGCCCACAGGCCCAGAGACCCTCACTCCCCGGAGACAAAGCCACCAACACAGCCTGAGTTTAGCTGCTACACCTGCAGTTTCATCTTACAAGCTTAAAAACATTCTTAATACTAACAGAAATGACTGCATTTATTAGTTACACCGTGTAAAAAACACACTTCCTTCACACACTTCACCGTGTAAAAAAAATGTATTCTCCAAAATGTTTTTGAATGCTGGACAACATTGCAAACTCTCATGTGTAGTTTAAGGGAGACGAGCTCTTGGCTCCCCGCTGACCTGTGGGAAGCTCAGGGCTGCCTGCGCTCACGGCGGGCGCACCCGTACCTGTAAGCCGAGAAGGAGGGGTGGGGCAGGTAGCTGGGGTGGTAGTAGGCGGCGGCGGCGGCGGGGTCCAGGCCCAGCGGGGGCAGCGATGGCATGCGCAGGTCGTCGGCGGTGGGGTAGGGCCTGAAGCTGCGCAGGTACTCCTCTGAGACGCCGCCTGGAGGGACCACATGGTGCACCTGCCGGGGGAGACTCCTGGGGGAGCGAGAGGAGCAGGGCGTCAGGGCCCAGCAGGACACTGCAGGACAGGACACGGCCCAGCAGGACACTGCAGGACAGGACACGGCCCAGCAGGACACTGCAGGACAGGACACGGCCCAGCAGGACACTGCAGGACAGGACACGGCAGGACAGGACACGGCCCAGCATATGACGGCACGCTGCAGGACAGGACACGGCCCAGCATATGACGGCACGCTGCAGGACAGGACACGGCCCAGCAGGACACTGCAGGACAGGACACGGCCCAGCAGGACACTGCAGGACAGGACACGGCCGAGCAGGACACTGCAGGACAGGACACGGCCGAGCAGGACACTGCAGGACAGGACACGGCCCAGCAGGACACTGCAGGACAGGACACGGCCCAGCAGGACACTGCAGGACAGGACACGGCCCAGCAGGACACTGCAGGACAGGACACGGCCCAGCACAGCACAACATGACAAGACACAGACTAACGCAGCATGATGCTGCGGGGCCCAACGCCACATAACAGCACAGTAGGACACACTCGCAGATGGGCAGAGCTCTCCTGCAGCAACTGGCTAGCTAATACTTTGAGAGTCTGCCAGCGAAACCACTGCATTCAGTACCTAAGCCTAAAAAATGAGCCTGCAAAAACCCTCGTTTTAAAAACAAGCCTTATGTTTGTGTAAATATTCATACTGCACTGAAATGCTGCTTCACCTCTCCCTCCAAGGCAAGGTTCTGCAGTTCAAATATCAGTAAACACCTGGTGCACAGGACTTGATGAAATATCCCTGGAGCCTATTCCTGGAGCACAGGCGCACAAGACAGTGTTTTAAGCACCCAGGCTAGTGAAAAAAGTTCAAACAATCCATTACAAGACATTTTTTAGAATGAAATAAAAAAAACAAATAGAAATCTTTCATGCCAGGGTCAGCGACTCCGGGATGGACAGGCGCCCAGGTGTACTCACGTCAGCGGCTGGAATCGGGAATCCTGCACCACAGAGCCGGGGGTGAGGCCGAAGGCGTAAGGGTTCCCGATGAGGTGCGCTGGCACGGAGGGGCCTCCCTTCTCCTGCGGCAGGGCGGATTCCCGGCTGACTCCGCGCGGCCCGGACTCGGCCTGCGATTGGAACGGGAGCAGAGTCCTTCAGACTGTCCTGTAGATCGGGCATGGCATGACCCCATGGCACCAGAGCACGTGCACATTGCCACCATCGACCCTTCAGCCCCAGTACACCACTGACATTGTTCAGTACTCATCTTGGAAGGCACAGAGGTGACTTTCACCTTCAAACCGTGCCTCAGCCTGCAATCTTTAAGTGAGCCGCTGGGGAGGGAGCTATTATCGACGATGGAAAAAAAAACAGCACACAGGCCCATGGAGATGAAGGAGTTAACCCTCTCCTTTACATATTTAAAACAGCACAAGCAAATTCACTGAGAGGAATGGAAATGCAAAAATAGTGAAGCTGCATGAAGCGACTTGCTTGCTTGCAGGAAGATGCAGTCAGACTTTTCAGCAACTTCACCAGGGCTAGTGGTATCCCAGAGGACCCTCCCAGCGTTGTGGAGAAACATTTTTTCTCAAGATGAAACTTTGTCAATCTTACGGGGTAGTGGTGTCAAGAGAAGAGTGTTCACTGGGCAGTAGAGCACACTCCTCAGCTTCAGCAGTGGAGCCCTTGTCCAGCTGGTGGACAACAAGGACATGCTCTTGAGCTTCTGAAACTGAGCACGAACGTAAAGGACTGAACACGTCTCACGGCGTAACGCGGCCCACGCAGACCCACACACGGGCAGCAGAAGAAAGCAGCAGCAGCTGCCTGGGGGGGGGCGAACGTGAAGTCACAGCCACTCCCCCTGCTCACTGCTCACAAGCAACCGGCCCAGAAAATCCCATCAGTGCGGAAACCAGCCCGGCCACGCCCCCCCGCGCATCGGAACAGGGGGCATGAAGGAGCCGCGGAGGGGGTTAAAACTGACCTCCGGTCTCCATGGGACCGGGGCCTTTATTTTCGCGTGCCTGTGCCATTCCCACCGCTTTCAATGAGAAAGAAAATCCCATTTTGTGAGCCATCACTCCCCCTCGGCCAGCTCCTCTCCCATGCTGTGAGCCGCTGACCCGTCCTGACTCCGCTGCGCTAACATGTAATATTAAATGCCAGTAATGTTTTTCTGAGGCAGCATGTTGCTCGCGCCTTGTTTTTTTAATGCGCTTCACTTGGCAGCGAGCCATCTCTGCTCTCGCTCGCCCCCCCACCCCAACACACACCATCTCCCAGGTCCCCTTAAAAAGGCTAAAGTCTTCTAATGGCTTTCTGAGCGCTTCTGGGGGGCAGGGCCTCTCAGCAGAACCCTAAATGTTCACTGAAGCAGAAAAGTGGCTCAGAAATGTCAAAAGAAGTCAAAATCAGAGATCAAGCTTAAGAACTTGAAATGCCTCTTTTTTTTTTTCTTCTGCGCTGAAGCATTGATTGATCCATCTAGTAAGGAATCCAAGCTTTCTGCACGGTACAATCCTTGTTATTAAGCTGCACTCTTTATTTACTATGTGCCTACTGACATTTCACTATCCTCACCATCAAGATGTATTAAAAGGGACTGAAGAAGGATTGCAGCGTCACTCAAATACCCTCCCGGTACACAAAACAATATCTATACGGGACTGACAACTTTCAGAAAGAGCTTTTGGAGTTTAAGATACAATACCTTTTCATTTATGTAGTATGAAATGGCAGCGAATTGGAAGCTAGCTTTCATTAACATATGTTAAATGGAAAAAGGCATTCTTTGACTTTTTACAGGGTCTAAGCAGTTATTGCGTAATGATTCAATTATTATGAGACTACCAAGGTGGGCTAATTCTTTAATTGCCATGTCACAGAGTGACAAGATTAATTAATGTGTCTGTTCCTCCCTTCAGACGATGTAATAGGTGGAATAATCTTGAGGGCTGGGGTTTAAAGTCCCAGCGCTCAAGGCCTGGCTGCCTCTCAGTTCTTGTGCAGCATGGCTCTCCAATGGCAAATCGTGAACCAACATAGCAATTGAAAGCTGCAGGTTAAAATAAACATTTCTGCAAAGGGGTCTTACTGTGAAAGCTCAGAGCCTCATTTCAATGTTTACACATTGTGCACACTGCACACAAGCCCACCGCTAAATACATGATCAAAACTTGTTTGATACAATAAACTTGGACATCATGTACAAACAAGAGACTAGAACGTACAGATATACCTATGATACCTGCCCCGCACAGCCTGCCCACAGGAGATCTGTATATTGTGAAAAACTATCACTGCCTCTATCAGAGCCATGGGAAATATTTAATAAACAAGCTGTTATCACACTTGCACCATCAACTGAAACTGAAGCCCTGTGTCAGAAGCATGCTCATTTTACTCTGCTGGGGAAACATGTATACTGTATGATCTGGTGTTTCTCTTCGTCTGGCAAAATTATTTTAGTTTCTCGTTATTTAGACATTTTCTGGCCTTTCTTTAAAAACACAAAAACACTACAACAAGATTGATTTTAAAAGAGAAGTTCTTTTCATTAGTACAATTTTAAATATCCTACACCCTACTTGTGCACTGTTTGATATGTAGATTTCACTGCTAGTAGGTATTTTTTCATGTAAACATTAAAAGGGAAGAAGGATCCTGTTGTTTCGAGCGTATGAAAAGCCACGACTGAATCTTGTTTCATTTGAGATTTTTAAGCTAAAGTTAGCGGAAGTGAAAAGTTCCACTGAGAAAAGAACCTGAAGTACAGACTAATACTGTAACTAGACAATACAGGAAGCATTCACTGATCTTGTCATACATAAACGACCTGGAACATTTTAAAACTATACTTACTCACACACTGCGAGGAAAAACAAATCTCATACTGATGATATCTGAGGGCACATTCTTATAAAAATCTAAAGATGTAACATTCTTTTCAGACTAACGAATCACTGTAAACTGTAATGGTCAGAAGTGTGAACACTGCCATTCTGTAGCTTTTAACCCAGTGAGAGCTCAGGGAAAATATATTAAAAAAATATTCTCACCGCACACAAATTGTATTTAAGCAAAACAGTGTCTGCTGCTTCACCCTTGGCGGTGTTATTCAAATCATTTACATTTGAATATTCCTTTTTGCATTAAAAGCAGATTCAAATGACTGCACTGGGCTTTCTAATGATGATAAAGGACTCTACTAAGGACTTTACTGTTACTGTGGCAAACGCAAGGGGGGGAGTGCTGCCAGTGTGGCCACCCCCCCGACCTTTGACCTTTATGTGCAAGCAGCACAGGCATGGCGTCTGTGCCCTGAACCTCCACCCTGCTCTCTGCCCCTCCCTTTAGAAAGGAGCAAGAAAATCTGGAAATTCAAGGGCCAGCATATCCCACAGTCCTAAAACATCCTCTTCCACACTGCAGGCTTTACAAGGCTTGTGGGGAATCATAATCTCCTAAAATGTGTTTCTGATTGAGCAATAAATGTAGTTCTCAATTAAAACGCAATTACAAGTTGCTTCAGGAAAACACCAGACACCCACGGTCATTAAAGCAGAATACAACAAATCCCTTCCTCCAGTGCCTTTCACGCTGGTGGGGCTAAGAGGTGCATCTCTGGTAATATTTCAGCCAAGAGGCCTCAGAGATGAAAACATAAACTAACTGAATAAAGAAGAAGGTGTTCCACAGAGTAAATGACCGTCTGTGCATATTAGTATCAAAGGAGCCTAGAAGCTTTCTTCACTTCTAACATTTATTGAATCGCACAGCCTCATGCATACTGATTGAAGCGGAGCTCAGAGGATCTGGATACGTCAGTATTAAGAAAGACAAGAATGCCACACGTTAAAGACTAATTGAAATGACAGCAGTGGGGATGAACTCTTCCTCACACTTGGGCACCGAGTCCCCACCACCACCACTGATTAAAAGTAAAACTAGGGCCAAACAGAGGTGCCTTTGTTCCTGTCAGAAAGGGGCCGGTTCAAAAGGAAAAGAACTGTTCATTGTGAAACCTTTTGTATTTCTGCTGGTGCTTATGACTGTGAAGTTAAATGAGCTTGCTGGGGCTCGCTGAATAAACAAGTCTAATAAACCGACACGGTTTTTTATTTACTGCATTGGAACTAATCCATCTCCAGAGAACCGAAGAGCTCCTCAGTGCTGTCTCACACTGCAGAGCGTGACAGTCCGAGTCCTAACAGCCTGGTTCCTGCTCTCCTGCAAGTGCCTGGGGCAAAAGCTACAGCAACTCAGCACTGAGCTTTTCTGCAAACATTTGCAAACGAGCTGGGTGAGTCTTACTCGTAACTGACAGGGTGATCATCTCCATTAACCAGCCTCCTATCTCGCTCTGTATTTTACTTCATGATAAACCAGAAAGACCAGGCTCAGCAGAGACACATCACAGGACAAAAAACAATCAACATGCGCCAGACTGCAAGACTCAGAACTTGATAATCTCTTTAGAGGAACTGCCTGCAGTAATTAATCAAAGGAAATCAGGGATTTTGATGGGAGCTGTAACATCTGTTGACTTTTTTTGGTTAAGGGGAGGAGAGGAGTTTGTTTTGTTTCACGGGGAGACAGACCTCTCGCTGACTCCGTCTATAAGGGAGATGGATGACCCCTGCCCTCTTCCTGAGGGCTCAGATAATGGGATGGGGCCAGTGGAAGGTGAAAGGTCAGAGTGGAGAGCAGTGGGACAATGCCAGGGGAGGTACCATGGAGAGGAGCCCCCCGGTCCTCCCCTGATGGCAGCCTAGCAGAGCTCCGTCCTCTCAGGAAAGGTCAATATGCTCTGGCTCAGACAACTCTACCCATTAATGGCTGAAAAACAGTAAAATGGATTAGTGTAGCCACATAACCCAGCTCTTCTCACAGGAGACCTGAGGGTTTTTATACTCCTGCCGCAAAAAGGACCAAGGTACACATTAGGGTCAATACAGAGTGTGAATTCTGCAAACCTTTAATTAGTGAACCATATAAATAAGAATATTCACAAGCAATCATATACCGTGACCGATGGAGTAATTGCTAAACCGGTGGCCCCTTACTCAACTGACTACATGCAAAATAAAGACTGAAACTCTCTTAAACCCCGTCGTTCTCTTTTGCTTTACAATAAGAAGCAAGAAATACATCACTCTTAAAATTGGCTCTTGACCCCACAGAGACGTGCTGTCATGATTGGAGAAGTGAGATTTAAGGTTTGGTGTAACAGCACTAGGGAATATGTACATAATTACAATATGTGAATACGCAACATGCAACAGAGAAATGTAAAGAGAAAGCTGAGGGCGTCCTCTCCCACAGCTGTGTCAGTGATGCAGCTGACTTCAGCCCTCAAGGGGTGCGTGTCAAACTGGGGATGTTTTCACAGTATTAATGAGGCCTGTCCATGCACTACAAAAAGAAACCTAATTCACACACAATACTTCCAGTGAGGTGCAATAACTCATTATCAGGAGCATGTCTCCCTCTTAGCTCAGAGGAAAAGGAAAATAAAAGGCCCTTAGTCCTGTAGGAAATATTTGGAAATTGAAAGTGGACTGCTAAATTGTCTCTTTCATCCGATTTTATGATGCACATTCATCTAATCGCTGTATGAGACCAGTGTTCTTCACTGAAGAAAAAAAAGACATGGAAGTGCTTGTCAGCAGTCCAGGCAAACTGTGTTACCAACACTTGCCTTTTGTTGTCCAGAGATTTACTCTTTTCCTGTGTGGATGTCAGTGGCGGCTGGCAGCCACGCAGGGGTAGAGGAGAGCTTGTTGGGGTGCAGGGATTCATGAGGGGGGGCGCTTTGGACTCACCTGCCGGCTCTCGCTCCTCCACAGGCCGTTGACGGTTTTCGTAGGGGCGATGGTGACCACAGGCGGGGTACTTGGCACACTGTGGCTTCCCGGTGGCACTATAATTGGAGCCATGGGGCCCCGCTTGGGCGTGCTGACTGGAGAGCTGTGATTGGTCGCTGGAGACGAGACTGGGGAAGACTCACTGCTAATTGACGAACCTGTAGGAAGCAGAAGAAAAAAAGATCAGACAGACTGCGGCATCATCAGAATTATTCTTAATACAAGATTAATGCATAAAAAATCATTTATGATGTAAATTTTCAAGTGAACCTGAAAAACAGATCGTCCCTTCGAAAACAATAACGCACACATCTCCACACATTTTCTCCTGGATAAAGGCAGTTTCTTTATTTTCGGATTTTCATTTCTCATCACCGTGATCAAAGTTGGCTTTGTGGAAGCGCGTGGTGTGTGCTTCTTTTTTCAATGAGGCGTTCATGGAACAATATTCAAAGTCTCCAAAGAAGAAAGCCTGCATGCACACACACGTTCGAAGGGAACCATCAGACTTCATACGCAAAGGTTAAGGCAGCAGGCCTCTGTGGGAAGCTTCAGGTCTTACAGATACCCTGCGTCTCCAGTCAGTATGCCCTGAAGGAACCAGAGCCAGATAGGAAACTGGGCTTGATGCAACTGCATGGGTTCAACAAAACATGCTTTCTCCGTTTCAAAAAGGTAACAATCCTCTCCACGGCAAATCAGTTTCCACTACAACTTATTGTTTAAACAGCACGTTTTTAAGCAGCTACATCTACAGACAGTGCAGGATAGGGTTTTTCCCCACTAGTACCAGAGACTAGTATTTTGAAGGGCAAACCTATGTCCTGCAGAAACAGCCCTGAGCTGTGTGGGCTACTTCCTGCTACTGAACCACATTCATGCAGTTCACTGAAAAACAAAGACAGGTAAGACAATGAAGAAACAAAAGTCCTGGATCTGAATATTCGTTTTTATACAAGTAAAAGACATACCTAAAAAATTTGTTCTACATGGACTAATTAGCCTCCACTCGTTTGTAACCTTTTTTTGTTCATCACGGGGAAAAAGAAACACACCGTATGTATTAAACATTTACAGATGTTAATGAATAATTACAGTAAGAAGAGCCAAATAATTAATTAGATTTAAAAAGCTGAACAGTAAGAGCTATGGTATTTAAAAGCTTAAGTGCATATGAAGCAATGGAGACTGAAGTGTCTAGGTTGCTCAATATAGAATTTGACATCTTTAAGATCGTTTTATAAGGATGCAGAGTGCAGTTGGTGGGTGGAGACAGTGAAGTGACACAGATCTTCAACTGAGTGGGAACACCGTCTCCTTCACTCCCACATCACAAACTGAACAGAACCAGCGTACCTCAGCCCTATTCCAGCAGACAGCTCCCCACTCCAGTGACAGTGTCACCATCACTCCCAGCCAAGTTAACCAATGAACAAGCCTGCTCCTCGCAAGCCAGGCTCAGAAAACCGTCTGCTCCCGAGAAACTCGAGTGTCTCCATTATCTCCAATGGGAACCCTGCAGAGCAGGGAAAAGGTTAACGGTGGGTCAGCGTTTGGTCACACGGACCACATCATGGCTCGGTTTCAGACGCGCTCACTGCTGAGTAACAGCAGTTCTCTGACTAAATGGAAACACGGGTCACCTTTAAACAACTTCTCACACGGTAGCACCACCCCAGGAATGTAGCAATTACTGTGGTATCTGTCCAAGAGGCAATTAGAAGATGCAGACTGGGTCAGACCCTTAAAGAGCGTTCATGCTCCCACAGTTAATGCAATTAACTTGTGTGCGTGCTGTAAAGTAGGCTTAAGCACACCAGGCCCAGACAGTCATCCTGAAGGGTCATGGAATTACTGCTCCAACATGGCCTCTTATTAAAATGCCTCTTCTGCCATTATGGTTGTCATTAAAGTGTAAGGAAAGCTGGACATTCCTTTATTAAGCCTTAATAAATAAATGAAACAGCTGCAGTGCTAGAGTACTTCAAGTGTGTGCCTTTAAATGTTTTTTACAAAACACACTAGACACTAGAAAATGTGTCTAGTGCAAATGCAAATAAATGCAAAACCCCCACGCTGAAATTTTTAATAACTTACTTTTATATTTTATTTTATATTTAGAATAATAAACCCCAGTTGAATGAGCCCTTTACTGAACTCTAGTAGCACAGTTCATACGTTTGGAGCGCAAGACCAGAAAAGAGCCAGGAGAGAGTTAGTTCCTCCTTCCCGCTGTCTGTGTTAAACAAATTCAGCAACTCGTCCAGAACAGGTGGTAAACATTTTTTTATATACACTGCTGCTTGTGACCTCTGATAACCCTCCCCCCACCACCCTAACAGCTGGAAGAAATTACCAACAAAAATGAAAAGTGTGAAGTCAGTTTTTAGTAGTCAATATACACACTCCCTGCTTAGCCCAGATGCCCTGGAGAACCTCAGTTCTAAAGAGACGCACACCGCCAAAAGTTATTCAAGCCTCTTATGTGGAGGACACTGAAGGCTAGATTTGAATGTACATGTATCAATGGACAAATCAAGTGTGACACTGACTGCAGAACAAAACAGTATGGATTACAAAAAGGAAGGGCTTGAAGGGTCACAGCATCACAGTAACCTTTCTGCAGAAGATGATTACAAAGGAAAAGTGGCTCGTTGGCCTAAGATGCCCAGTGGCTCCTGTGATGGTGTTAAGCAGCCAGTATTGAGAACAAACGCCCATCTGAAAGGAAATCGAGACAAATAATCCAAAATTGCTTCATGTGGGGCAGGTGGGAGGAAGCTTCACAACCCATTCACGTAAACACTACACATACAAGCACTCTAAACTGGAATCGAACCCAGGGCCCTGAGCTATGAAGCAATAGTGCTAAACAGCCCTGCTGCCTTGGCACACAAATTCAAAGTGCAGACAATCTCGGTGTTCCTCAAGTGGGTTCTGAAAAAATAAGACTTTTCCTTCTTTAGTCATGTTTCAATTTGAGGCCTTTTCAGAAAAAAAGGTCAGTTTCACTCAAGCAATGATAAGAATGGAATGCTTTTTCTCGAGTAAATGCAAGCTATGATAAGCAGTTTACTCTAAGAAAATTACAACATTTCAACAAAAGCAGCCAGGCTCAATCCTTAAAAGACGTCATTCTTGATTTATGTAGTATATAACACTTGAGGATAAGATTGAGGGAGCTGGGACAGCCTGCGGGCAGCAAAGGTACAGGTAGAGGTTAACTCCAGGCTGAAAAGTGAAAAGAAAAGGCAGTTCAGCTATGGAGCCTTTTTCAGGAGGATGGAGAATGTGTAGATTACGCCTGCCTAACAGATGAGCCGTGAGGACCAGCGTGAGTTGTTTAGGCTTCCTTACTGAACATCTTTTACCTTCTAGGTAAGACCAGACAGATTTACATTTCTGCAAAGAGATCAGATTCCTTCTCACTTTAATATTTATAGATTGTTTTTTAAGTCTGAGAAGGGAGAGCAGGGGTCCTATAAAAAGGCTTCTTGTGATGGAGCTTCAGGTTTAATTAAAAGAAACGGGTTAATGATTGCTCATCAATGGCACTCACACCTACAAAGATCAGTTCCCTGAGCTGCTGTAAAAAAACATTCTTTTAAAAAACACAAGTCGTCTTTTTTCTCACACTGAAACCTGAAAACAGAAACAAAAAAATGATGCTTTAAGATAAGTTGTGAAAAAGACACACGGCGGGACCAAGACTTTTTCTAACTGCTTTTCAGTCACCGTGGGAGGGCCGACAGAGGAGGCGGACACCCTAATATCCGCCTCCGAGATTCCTAGAGCTCAGTCTCTCCCCTCGAAGAGAGGAGAGACGTCAAGATGCTCAGAAACAAGGTGGCGGGAGTGATCAGAACTGAAATCTGCGGAAGCATATCTTGTCAGTGCAAGGCCAACAGCAATTAGTGGTGTAATCCCCTCCGAGTCAGAAAGCCATTACTCTCCCCATGATAGCTCTCCAAATCAATACTCACTCAGGGCCTGAGCAGCAATTAATGGGGTTCGAGCCTTGCTGCAGATTCTTTCATTCTCAGTGTGTGGCTGAGCATGAAAGAGGCAGAGAAAGAGGGAGATGGGGACGCATACAATGTGTAATTAACTCTCCTTATTCAAAGATCTCTTAGCCAGTGAAAGAAATGCGAATTTCAGAAAGATCAAAGAGGATGGTAAAGCCCACGTTTAGCCATCTCAGCAAAACGATTTGATAAACACGCTCACAAACGAGCTCCTCAGACTTTAGTGGGACTAATATCAAGGCTTTCAATTAATAAAGCCCTTGCGATAAAGGGGTCCCAGTCCTGCACAGTTCGAGAGCGCGGCTGTTCGGGAACTGGCACCCCCACCTTAAACGGGTGTTAATATGCCCATAAATAAGTCAGATAAATATCTTCACATGACCTTCATCCCCACCCTTCCATCCCCCAAAACAGCCTGTAAATCAATCCATTCTTCTGTCCTTTATTTTGTGGAATTACTAACCCCCCTCCCACACACACACACCAGCTCAGCAGGGAGGGATTCTCCTGTCTGGGATGAAGCCCCTCCCCAGACGAATTCACACCATGACCTGACCCCAGGGCAACTGGTATGCGAGGCTGACAAGCTTGGCGCTGCTGTGAGATCTGTGTGCAAAGAATTCACCTCGCCAGTAAGCAATTCTCTGTGCCACCACTGAAAAAAAAAGGGATCCTTAAAGAAAGGCCGATCAGCACAAAACCGCAGTCTGGGTTCCAAGACCCAGGAGCTTCAGAGGTGTGTCCCTCTGTAGCAGTGGAATAAAAGACTGCAAAGCTCAGCTGCTCAGTCAGCAGGCATCACGGAGGACAGAAAGGAGGCTTCTCTCTTTTTGCTCTTCTGCTCTTTGTTTGGTAAGTGTTTGACTCGAGAGCTTTCTGCGCGGAAGTGGGGCTGTGCTCTTGGGAAAGGCGAGGTGAGAGCAGAGATCGGTGTGCATGTTTTAGGCTGGAGTAGGGTCATGAGCACTGAATACACTGACGAGGCCCAGGTGAGACGCAGGAGTCCCTTTTTTATCTCAGTCGTCTTGCTTTTGTTGTTTTTTTCCCCTGTCGCTACGGTTAAGGATTAGTTAACAAGCCCTCCCCTCCACAACCCCTCCCGCTGCCCCTCTCCTGAGCCCCGGGGTGCCTGTCTTCTGCACACATCTCCCCCACTCCTACCTCTATCCTCTCAGCCCAGCACTCGTCAAACACTCATGCATTTTTTAAAAGTTCATTTACAACAGTTACAGCAACGAAAGGCTTCAGGGAACAGCCCCAGAAAGTTCTACAATATGTCAAGTGTGTGATGAAGGGATGGACAGAAGCTAGCTTTGAGAGTACGCTGCCTGGAGGGGCCATATTGACAATCCTCGGTGCTTTTCTGCTGTCTTCCGCACACACTCCACCCTCTCTCCTCCCCTCCTGCTTCCAGTCCTCCCTCGCCCCCCACCCCCTTCTCTTTCTTCCCTCCTTAAGCTTCACTGGCAGCTACTGGTGCACAATTGCACAGGCAGATGGACCCTAAATAATATGCAAGCCATCTGAGTTTCAGCAAACTGGTGTCATTTTGTGATATGCAAATACTATTTAAATCTATTCAGTGCAGGCTGGCCACAGGAACAGGCTTCGAAAGCTGTGCTGAATGAGGAGGGTGTGTGTATGTAGAAATGTATGCTTGTGTGTACACGCGCATGTCGCCTTATTTTCTGTAAGGCAATTACATCCATACGTGTGTGCGTTTCAGTTATTTCTCCTGCATGCAACTAAGACCTGCAAAGAATAGTTTAAGGTTTTTCGAATCTTTCTTCAGTTTTGGGCTACCTTTTGAACAAATACCTTGTTGCATCAAAACAAAACATGGGAACACCTGCACCCTGAACACTTAACAATCTGCCTAACAAAGTTCAGCCCATGCTCACAGCTTAAACTATCCTAACACTGTAACTTTACAGCGTTAACAAGTTGATCACACCTTCTTTCTGAGCCTCACCCCCATTCCGTGGAAGCTTAACTTCCTTAAAAACTACAGAATAGAATCCTTAATGTACAGCACGCTGCCCTCGGTCTCTGCAGTGAGATAATGCCAATATGATTAATGCACTGCAGCCACCTCAATGGGACCCACCATTTACTGCACACCGCACAGTTTCCTCTATGCATGATCACCCATGCTGACCCGTAATGTCATTAGGGCCACCCCTGACACACTGTACTGCGCTGGCAGCAGACGCCGGATTGTCTCTCACCCCCCTGGCCTGCATTAGAACAACATCAGCACTTAATTAAACAGCCCATTTCACACCTGGTGTGCAAAGCTCGGCTCTGACAATCTTCCTTCCATATGCTGCTGTTGGCCATGCACTGGCAACACAGCACAAAGCCCCTCTAATCTTCTGTGGGGGGAGACCGTCTCTGTGCAGCGCAAGGAGCTGTTGTTGTGCTGGCTGTTGGTCAGAGAAGGGCTAGCTGGAGGGAAGAGGCAGGCACTTCCTCAGAGACACCAAATCACAGATGGAAAGTTCAGACCCATTTGGCCTTTTTACCAATTGTCTTCTAGACATACAAGACAATATTCCTCTAGGGCACAGACCTCTAATTCTTTTTTTATATGGCCTCCATCAGGACAGGAAGGCATCCTTAATTTTTTTTTACATAAAGCAAGGCACTGCTAGGCAACATTTGTTCAAGCTGTTATCAAGAGGGATATGGATGAGCGGTTTAAAATCTTTTGTCTTCATGGATCTGCCTAATTAATTAGATACCGACGCACAGCTTGGCATTCAAAGGGGGAGTTCAGTTTTTAGCATTAATTCACTGAAGTAAAGACGGCTTCAGCCAGCTAGAGCACTGGTGCTGGTCATGCAGATACAACAGAGCAGATGTGATTAACTTTTTAATTCCAAGGCCAAGGGAACTGACTGTCCTCAAATCAATTACAATCCGGTATGAAAACTAAAAGGGTCAACTAAACTGTTTTCGATACATGCTTGCCTGTATGATTCACTTTTTGGGTCTGTTTTTTATACCTTAATTGGTTCCCTTGGGGTCCATTTATACACACTGTGCAAATACATTTTATTCTTAGGTTAAAATATAATAGATACTGCAACGAGAATCTCATTCTTAACACCCATACACTCGTGAATGATATACTTTTCATTTAAGTTCTGTAAAATAAACCACCCTCATCCGGTTAACTCCACACCCCAGCTCAAATAGTGCTGCACCACACCAGGCAGTGTTTCTTCAAGTTCATGCTGGAGAACCACCCCAGTGCGGAACATCTCAGTGGTTCCGTGAACTCAGCACCACTCACCAGGGACTGTCGGTCAGGACCTTTGGTTCTTTTCTTTGCTGCACGAACCACAAACTTGATTCTTGGTTTCGCTGTGCGTTTTAATAACCTCTAATTAAAAACAAACCCTACCCCGCAACGAGGACAGTTTTGGAAAAGAGAAGGTGGAACACGAGACAGCAGGAGCTCTGCCGGGCCGCCTGTCCTGTTATCTCTGACCCCAGCAGCAGACAGGTAAGCTGCTGCAGCCCCGCGCCCTGACACAGTGACGGGGTCTCTCCGCCACACGCCAGCTGTTCCTGCCCTGTAAACAGTGGCGGAGAGCCCGCACAGACGGGCACTCCAGACTCTGCTCCTAGCCTGGTGGTTCTGTCAGCGAGATGACTCACTGCCTGCCCGGAGTTCCTACGGTATTTTCAATAAGGGTCAAAAAGCTATCTGAAAAAAAAATGTAAAAAGCAAAATTGACTTAATTACACAATGTCTTCCTCCACAGGCTGCTTTTACTTACCACCCACTGACAGCACAAGGGCCTGTTCTATAAAAATAGAAAACGACCAGAAACGTCCCACATTCAGATTGCTAAAGCGGAATGAAATAAAAATAAAACTATTTGCTGGCTATGGTAAATGCATCACTTCAACTTCCGAAATACATTTTTTGGAATACAGGTGTGCTGATGGTACAACAGCCACAGACCAGAGCAGAATGACCATATCCCATATAGTACTGGCAGGTGTGGTGATAGGAAATAATCACATCAGAGCTGTTTAACTACACTCCTCAGGACTGAAGAATTCATTCAGAACCTATATTCAGAAGTTATTTCAAACCAGTGAAACCCAAAGGACCTGAGGAACACGGCAATCATTCTGAGAACAACGTGAAACAAACGGTGAGACACAGAGTACACGTCGACTCCCCATTTTCTAAGGATATGTGTAAGATTTTTAAAAAGCCTGATGTGCTTTCCTGATGGAAAAAAAGCTCCCAGTTTTCTACGCACTTGCCTGTTCTAAGATTTCGCAGTAAGAGGAACTATGGTTATCAGCGGAGCTGCGTGTGCAATAAATCACAGATGGCACACGCTGTACCCTCCGCTGCAGAGGGACTCAGAGCCAGCTCAGAATAACCAGCCTGCAGCGGAAAAAAGGGCATCTCCGGTCCGCAGGCGGTACGATTAAGACTGGGGGTTCAGGGGTGGCTCGTTAGGTGTCTGACGGTGCACCCCGCTCTCAGAAGGCAGGGAGTCTCGGAGGGGCTGGCTCACGAGCACGCGGCTGGGTCCCGGAGCCTGAACAGCTGCCAGCTTATCTGTCTGCGAACAATGTACTTCAATATGCCCCCAGGATATCTCCATGTGGGAAGTGTCTGGAATAGCATCACTGTTCCTGCGCATCCCTCGTCTGCACACGACACAGCACACAGCCTCCTCTTCCGACGGCTGCAGCTGCACACGACCAGAACCTGCCGAAACCCCCGACCCCCTTCCTCGGGCTTCTGAGAGGCTCGGGAACGAAAGAGCACTTAAAGAGAGCCTTAAGCCAGCTCTAATTACTTAACAGGATTAAGGCAAGAACAAAGGCGAAGTCTTAAAAAGGGAGCTCATTAAGGAAGATGTGTGTTTGTGGAATAGTGCACCTATATTTCCCTTTCAGTATGTGTACTTTATTTCACTCAGATAATAGATGGAGGGTCAAAGTAAAATGAAGATACCTAATATTCTCATACAAATAAAGAGAAATCAACAGATTTTTACGTTTTAAAAGCAATTTCTTTCCTCGTATATTTTTTTGCTATTGTTAACACGGAGTGGTTTAGCTTATCTGCTCAGAATGAAAGGTAATCAGTCTTTCCGTAGATTGTTAGGATTGTTGCAGAAAAAACTCCCCGGTGTCTGCCTTCAGTCAAGGCTGTCGCAGAATTCCAGAGCTGCACTTCCAGACTAAGGACATAATTAGTCAGGGAGATTTTCTTATGTATAAATACGGCTCTTTTCAGCTCACCCTGCTGACAGAGTATTGGATCCCACCAGCACTGACCTGTATGAAGGATGTTGTTATGATTGTCCTTATCATTTTAACAAAACCTATAAAGAGGACTCACAACTTCTTACACTCACTACTTCAGATCCCCATTACACTACATTCACTATAGCAAACAGAGCCAACAGATCATAGCAGCTCAACAGGTCTGCTATGGTAATAAGTGACTGAATGAAGTCCACTCTATCAGCAATATTCCCTTCATCCTCTTTCCTCCACTTCAGTCTCAAAAGAGAGACAAAATCTGACCTTATGCATTTATGAGACACACAGCCTTAAATCAGCTCCGCATTAAAATCAATGGTAAAGAACATGACTGCTTGCTCTCTGGTATACGCCAAATATTCACACTTAAAAAAGGAGAACTTCCTGTAATTAATGAGGAAATCTGCCTGTGGTTTGAACACTTTTATTGTACCACTAACTCTATTTCCCTGAAAAGAGAACCTAGAGCTGTTTATAAAAACCAAGTCTGTGAAATGAAACAACACCAGTTCGACTCTCACCAGCACAGAGCAATGGAAACTGACAGGTGGGGGGGAGGGAACCGAATTTCTGTCTTCAACAATGGCTCCTCTGCGTGCACCTACCGTAAACGTACAGTTGAGAATGAAGGGAAACTGGTTTCTCTACCGTTAAACATCATTCAATAACAGTGTGGCTCTCCCTCACCCCCGGGGGTGTCACAGCGGAACCGAGCCGGGAGTGGTCTGCTCACCTCGGGGCTCCTCCGCTTGCTTGGCCAGCTTGCGCAGCGCGGCGGCGAAGCCGGAGTGCGCGGACTGCACGGACAGGCTGCTGTTGGCGGCCGGGCTGCCATTGGGCACGATGGAGCCGTTGAGGGGCGACGGGGTGAGGGGGCTCACGGTGGCAGTGGTCCGAGTGGCGGTCGAGATCATTCCTAGGGAAGGCGACTTCGGCTCATGGCTCATGCCTGGAAAAGAGGCGACAGAGAAGAGGGAGACTCGTGAAAAGGCCGCCGCGGCGTGACTTTCAGGGCGGGGGCTGCGAGGGCGAGTTCCAGCGACTCTGGCCTCACACCCGGCCCTCCCCCAGCGCCGCTGGGATGTGTGCGGTGAACCTCTGTCCTGGAGGAGCCGCGGTTCCTGCCCTGCGGCGAGGGCAGGGGAAGGAGCTGCAGCAGGTCAAGTGTCTGGGTCCAGGGTTGCACAACACACCATCGCCGGGCTGTGATCTGACTCAAATCCCCTGGCTCTTTGTTCTTCCCCGCGAACAGCAGTTCGCACAAAACACCTCCACACAACCCATGCCACCCCTTTTCTATTGGTCATCAGGCATGATTCACACATTGATCTGATTCATCTGCATTTTTTGGGTTTAATCAGCCTGTAACAGCCACGCCGAAGGGCAGAGTACAGTGTTTGGGTGCATTTTTTTACATTAAAAAAGCAGGGAATCTCTCTGCTTCGGGAAACATTGAGTCCTGCTTTAGACACACGTGTCTTAAATGCTCTGGCAACATACTGCCCATGGTGAGCTGAGCAGTGGGTACAGGGATAAAAGACACCACGCTAACAGTGGAAGAGGAATCCCAGCCTAAGAGACACACAGGCCCAGCTGAGATAATGAACTGAAGACTATTAAAGTGTAGGATCCACATGTCACGGGGTCAAATCGCACTGCATATAAAACCTCAGAATGATGATGACTAACCTCCCAAAAAAATAAGCCAGGCTTTTTGCTTAATTTTTTAAACACCCAACTATTTTTTCATTGACTGCACAGAGATTAAAACTTTAAAACAGGAACTGGAAGAAGAATCACAATATTTTAATGGACAAGACAACGTTTTTAAAATTATATTTAGGCTATGCTACTTCGCTCAGCATAGTGCTACCAAAACGATGACAAATGAGAGAAAAACAGAATCACTACATTCGCAAGGTATTTTCTGTTTGATTATTAACTATGTAAAACCAATCACATTTTTCTCTCTGGGCTTGATCACAGTGCAAGACCGCAGTTTCCCCTACCATCTAATTCACAGGCTCAAGAACACTTTCAAGTTGAAGTCCTATACATTTACACAATTTATTTCAACTCCTGAGAAGTTTGCCATGATGTCATTTTATTGATTTGCAAAAAAAAAAACTAAACTGCTGTTGACTCATGAAACATTAAACAAACTTTTTCTTTTTTTTGTCTGAAACCCAGCACTAACAATCTAACAGAAGACACACTGCCACCCACCACACACAGCGGCCACCCACACAAACACTGACAGAGCCACACGGCTAACTAGACATCGTGCCACCCTTAATCCCCTTCATTTAAAATGATAAAATCCACAATTCTTACTAAACAACAAAGGACTGAAGCTGTTTCTGTCGCCCATCTCTGCATGTTCCGCCGAGCTGAACACTTGAAGGAAGCTGAGGGAAACACCATTTTTTTTTCTCACAAAGACGGTTTGGAGCTTATCTAACAAAGCAACACACCACACTCTGCCTATCTCTCTCTCCCTCTCACTCTCTCGCCTACTGAAAACAGACATTCTCGGCCTAGCAGCTGCTGCAATGTCACATGACCCCCCCAGACCCCTCCCCCCCTTCCCCTCTCAGCCTATAATTCCTCAGCCACTGGGAGATAACAGAGGCATGCACACTGCTGGGCCAGAGCACTGCTGGCCCTTTTCAGCGGGCCTTCAACAGCCCCGATGGTGACATCTGACCCCCCTGTCTGCTCTGCTGCTGAAGCAAAAAAAGGAGACGCATAATGTATAACATTTTTACTCTCACAAGAACCCGGGAGTGCTACTGAGGGAACGCTGCAGGAAGAGTGGTGGGGGGAGGGGGCAGAGCTCACCAGGCTGGAGATAGGAGCACCCTGCCACCCCTTCATCACCTCCAAAACGAATAATTCACACCACGGGGTTTATACAGATCAACAGCACATTCCATGGCAGCCTCACAAAACAGGACATGTAATGAGCTCACCTGTAAAATACATAAAATGATATGCATTTTACTATTAAGGGCTGCAGCATTTTTTATTTTTAATAAGTCAGCCACACTTCTCTGAAAAACAAAAATATCTTTGTTTGCGCTCTCTATTCTCGAAATCCTTTCTCCATGCTGAATGCAGCCCCCAGTATTTCAATGTGTTTCAATGGGAACTAAGTCCTATAGAGCTCCCTCTAGTGGTGGCAAGACTTCACAACGATGCCCAGGCCAGGTACAGCCCTGCTGAAATTAGCAGGCCATTAAGACATTTTGGCAGCACAGAAGGAACAAACAAGGGAAAGAGATTAAATGACATTTGCTGTCAATAACTCATTAACTAATTATCAATATAACAAAAACTGTGATGAAACAGACCAAAATAAGTCCAAAGCCTGCCCGGAGGTCATTACTAATGAGGCGTTCAGGCGCCCAACAGAGAAAAAACCCCAAAAGTGTTCATCTACTTCCTCAGTGTTTGTGGCAGTTTCATTTCTGGCACCTACGAAATTGCAAACCAAGTTCCACATTTTTCTTTCCATTACTTGATTCGGCGTCCTCAGCCAAAACTGGCGACAGGCGGAGGCTGTTCATCTGGACGCTGAGCTCCCACTGGCGGGGAAAGGAAAAACCAGCTGGAGCCCAGCTGACGACACCCACTTCAGCCGAGGAAGGAGACAGCAGGGCCAGACAGAGACGCCCCCGCGTCCAGCGGGTCCAGAGGCAGCCCTGGGGCCCCGCGCTCCGGGTTCTGGTCCGGGTGGCGGGGAAGGGGAGGCCGTGGCTCGGGTAAGTGAGGAAACGGGAGCCAACAGTCCGAGAGCCCGACAGGAGAAGGCCCACCGCTGCGCGTGCAGGAATGGAGCCCATGGACGTCTGACAGCGATCAGCAGGAATGTGTTCCCACAGTGCGTCTGGCCGCACGATTAACAAGGCAATAAAGCACAGTTCTGCAGGAGCTGCGCGGCTCGGCTCTTCACAAGCCCTTTTTGTTTACGGGGGGGGCGCTGGGAAAGATACTGACAAGCATATGATCCTAATTCTGTCCATGATGTCACAGGAAACTTGATCAACGGGTTTAATTATAACCCCTCACCCCACCCCCCTACACCTCTGACCAGTGAATTTCCACACTGCTGGGGGACAAGTGCCATAAATAACAGCATGCACGACACTGTAATTACCAGCCGCCTATAATTAGCACAACTCCATGACTGAAATTAGACTGGAGTCTTTCTCCTTTGCAGGGGGAATCCAGAGTATTGGCCAGCTCATGCTGTCCCGGCATTGCAGGCTCTCGAGTGCTCCCCTGTTATTGCACACAGAAGCAGCCGTAGGTGGAGACCCCCTGCTGCTGACTGTGATCTTCCCAGATGAGGTCAGTGTGGAGCAGCTGGCTGAATCTGGCACCACAGCCTCCCTCTTCCCCTCACTGAAGATAATGGGACACTGGGCTCTGTGAGGGCTACAGTACAGGGCTCACTGCCTCTGGACCTGCACTGGCATCAGGAGCTGCACCAACCGGTTCCTCACGTTCTCACCTGTAACCAAACCTGATAAGCAGATCACACAATGCACTTCACCTTACACGTAAATGAACGAAAAGTAACAAGAATCCAGTCACGAGCTGACAGTCTAACTAATAAGACCATAAATTAAAAGGATACATTTAATTCTAATTGCACAAAAGGTGGAAATGCAACATTTTTCCAATCACTGCATGAATAACCAAACGTGATATAGAACAAGCAAAGAATCCGTTTGATTACGGAAGCACTGGTGCTCAGAATGCGGTGGTGAGCACTTTCCTTCACTTTCGCTCTGAGTAAAGAGTCTCGCACAAGCCTGTATCACTGAAATCACTGAAATAGCAGTCATGGGCTTGGCTTATTAAACAATAAGGAAGTTATGCGGGCTCCTCTCTCAAGCACTCACTGAAAAGGAGATTCTTTCCACAAAATAAGAACACAACACCTGCTCCCTTTTCAAAACACAAGCCTTCTGGACCGGAACCTCACTGCTGGCGGGCTTGAGGCAACACGGCCCGCCTCGCACTGGGGTCCTGATCCCAGACCCTGCGGCTCCTGTCCACAAGCACCCAGCTTCATTTCCAAACAGCTACAGCGTATGCCACTGTGCGTTTAAACACAAACACCCCAATACACCCCCCCGGGCTTTAGCTTGTATTAGACTGGGGCACCTACACCAGGCCAGCATCCCACATACTGGTATGGGGACACAGAGCATGGCTGCTTTGTAAAAGGTCAGCCTGTCTGACCGCAGTGGACTGGCAGCACTGTGTGGGTTTCCTCGCCTCACCCACCCCAACTGCCCCGGGCCAGGAGCCCTGCCATCTCCACACTGCCCCGCCATTAAGCACATATTGATTGGAGTCTACTGCTGTGGCAATTGACTGAATACTTGTCTACATTATCAGCTCATGTAAATTCATTATGCTAACAACTGGGAATAAAATCCTCAGTGTACGGGCTATGATGGATGAGTGGTCTAGATTTGATTGTATACACTCCTTATTTAATTGGGGAGAGAAGAGACTCCAGCATGGGGCTGCACAGCCCTCTGGGTTCATTAGGACAAGAGCGCGGCAGTAAAGCTTAGCAGCGCTGTTTGACAGATGACCTGCCCCACACACCTCTCTGAGCCGCCTGTGTGTGTGTGTGCGCGAGAGGAAGAGAGAACGAGATTGCACTGGGAGAGGGTTTATGTTTATGCCTGCCTGATACACAACAAGTGCAGCCGGCTTGCTCCTCAAAGTGAGTAATGAGTAGACATCCGGAACAAAACCTGCTACATCCCTGTAGTTATTTCCTCGAAACGGAACAAATGTCCAACTCGATTCCAGAGCTCCGATTGTGATTGCGATTTAATGAGATCTCCTTTCCAGGGGTTTCAAACCAGGCGTCCTCTGAGTAATCTAAAACTGCTGCTTGAGCATTAAGGTCGATTTTTTATTTCATGCATTTACAAATCACATGCGATCACACCTTGGAAAACACACTATACACCGAGAAGTTCAATTCGGCCATGAAGGGTTTTTTCATATGTGATGCTGCAGACATACAGCATCTCCCTGTCTGCAGCATCTCCCTGTCCACATTATTAAGCCAAAGGCAGACGTTTTAAGCTCCATTATTAAACTATAGCAGTCTGAGGAAGAATCGATTTTACAGACAGCATGACACCAACATCAAGCTTCTGCTGACCCCGTTTTCAAAGCAATTTTACTGTGGTAAAGACAGACATTTTCTTTTTTTTCCCCCACTATGAGACACGCAATTTAGATGACTGGTCTTGAACTTGCCCTTGGTGAAGATAAGCTGAACTCATGAAAACGAGCAATCTTTTTGATTCTTGCTTTTAACAGCAGGAGATCCATTATAAGGGGCTTGCTGTTTGTGTTGTGTTTTTAATATCGTGAGCCACCAAACTATTGGATTTCAAAGCACACATTTACTTGTCTTATTCTACAAGGACAGTAGAAGAAATGAGGTGTGCACCCCAGAAAGTCATACACTTTTAATAAACAGACTCTTCAAAGCGAGGAACACTGTTGCTACAGTGTGTAGCAAAGCAACCCACTTTAATTTAATGATACTTTTTATTTGTTCTCTTTTTGCTGCTTTTGTGAAAGTGTCCAATGAACAGCACATTCATGTGATATTTGTGGAACCCAAGCCTGCGTCAGAAGACCCGGATACACACCCAGACATGTCCATTTTCCATGGCTCTGAAAACGACATCAAGCAAAACGAAACCGATACCTCTCAAGGCCTCCAGCCTCCACACAGGCAGGCCGGGCTGCTCGGTGCCCAGCTCCGCAGAGCCCTCTCCCCAGGGCAGGGCACGCCCCCGGCCAGCTGGTGCACTGATAGTGCAGAGCGGAGAGGAACCTGGTCAAGGCTGAGAGCTTGAACCTGCCAGTCACCCCCACCTCCAGGCCTGGTCTGGCCCGATCTGATCTGGCTGCGGGCTGCTGGCAGTGGCCGCACCTGCTTGGGACCTGGAAGACTCATCTGCAGCCCTCAGCCTAGAGCTGCACCCCCGTGGCTCATCGATCTGGCACACACGCGTACTCGCCCCCCAGGAAGGACATGGCCTGTCCCTACACACAGCACAACACTTAGCCTACCACTCGGACAAAGTCCATTCTGCCCGTTTCAGAGACCTTTAAAATAAACACTTAACTCAACAATGCCAGCTTCCTAACAAAAACTAACCGTAGAAGGCGCCGCGATTCAGCGCATCTTTCGTCTCCCTCTGCAGCGTTGTCTGTTGTAGGAGCTGCTGCAGCAAGATAACCAGTTTAATCCTATGTGATCAGATGCCTTGCCAATGAAATGCAGTTATTTACAGCACCGATAAAATGGACTGTATAAAAGGAGAGTTTTTTTAATAACTAACCTCAGTGAAATAAATGGCATCCTCCAGAACCACAACCATGATAGTTAAGCCACACACCATCTGAACACATTTACTGGTTGATTTTATTGGCCTTTTTAGACTCAAGATCTGGGCTTCTTTCCATCGCACATAATGTGGTGCCTAGGAAGCCTCTCTAATGAGGGTTGAGTGTTCTTGTTCCTTTTTTCTGAGGAGGGGGCTATATTGCTCGATGGCAGCCAATTGCTAATCAATTGCAAATCTGGACTGAGCACTGCCAGGAAACAAGGGGCTGTGCTGCCGCAGAACCTCACAGGAAACGTGTGGTGCTGCTCTATCCAATCCGCCAGTGTTTTCGACTACCCCCCCACTGCGCCCTCTCTCTGTCTGTTCCCCAACACCCTGCCTGCCTTCCACATTAATGGTTCAAGAGCCGTTACTAATCACAGCTCTGATGCTTCCTGCGGTTTGCTAATTACCAGTCCCCATCCCCTGGCAGCCCTTCGACTTTCTAGCTCCCGCCTGCCACTGCCGCGCGCTCTAATTACAAGCTAATAGCCTGGCTGATTTCTGAGCACCAGGTCCTAGTGAGAGAGCAGAGCGAAAGAGGCAGTGGGGGGGAGGGCAGAAGAGCTACACTGGGGTAATTACACCGCAGGAAGGGGGGGTCACACCTCCAAGGCCATCTATGACTTCTATAGTTAGCAACTGGTGACTATTCACACCTCTAGCCCCTTAACAACAGACTGACATGCTAAAAAAAACACAGGCGCATTAGTTTAGCTCCTTTCTTATTTGTAGCTACTTCTGTTCCAATCCAAAGCTCCCTATAATGGATGTTTCTGCAGCATTTTGCAAGATACTTAGTACAGATTACTTCTGAAGAATCACAGAGGGCTTTATGGATTTAAAAGACATTGTTAAAGTTTAATGTTATGGAGGCATCAACTATAGGAAGCCTTTGCTACTAGAACGAAGAAAACATTTTTTGTTCCTTTTTTTTTTCAAAAAGAGCTCAGACTAACTGCTGGCTGTTTCCAGAAAGTAGAACTTAAGCTGCAAAGAAGATATACCAAAAACCACAGACTGGTTTGGATAGGAATGAGAAATAAGCTTATACGTGTGTGGTATTTTAAGTAGTGCTATTGGTTTAATCAAAGCCTTACTCTCTGCGGGGACTGGCATCCGGTATATTTAACACAACAGCCCACTTTTTGCACAAACACAAACGCGCGCGCACACACACACACCAGCACTTGACACCATATGACATTCAGCTGATGCCGAGCCGGCTGCAGTGCTATAATAAAGGCTTTGTCCCCACGCTGCCCAGCCTGCTGCCCGGCCCCAAGCCCATCTCAGCCTTCTTCTCTTCACTGCCCCGAAAGACACAAAACCCAAACCAGAAGAACAGCGCAAGAAAACCAAAGCCTTGCGAGCGCTGTGAGTCAGAACAAAAGAAGACACTCAGTATCAGCCTGTACACATCGCCCCTCCCACCACCGACAGCACCCCCAGCTCTCTTATACCTTCAGCATTGCTGATCTCGCTGCACCCAAGTCACTAGACAGTTTTATATTAGTGCTACTGGGGTGAAGACACTCCTGAAGAATTCACATTTCAATGAGTGTTTCACAGTTTAAGCCACTCCTGTAGAAAGAGCTTCCTTAATTGCCTAACGTACGGCCTTCTTGTCTCGAGGATGGACCTCCGCACACTGAGGAGGTAGGAAGATGCCTGATTGTTCAATGCTTCATATATGAGAAGAGGGATTGTGAAGTTAATCCTATGTGACACTGGGAACTAGTGTAGGGGGGCTATGACAGGAGTGATACTCATGTATTTATGAAGGGATTGAGATCAGATTAATATTCTAGCCACTGGGTGCTGACATGTAGAAATCCATTTACAGAGCTCTCAAAGGTGCCAGCAAGCAAAGTATGACAATAGTCCAATCTGGAAACAATAAGGACCTCAGAACCTGATGGGGACAAATGTGTTGTAAAAAGGCAATTTAACACAGGCAAAGGAGGGACTTGTCTATAATATTTCTAACTTGAGGCTCAAATGAGAAACCATTGTGGAGAAAAGTTTTTTCACCTGGATAGCTCGCCTAATCTCTAAAATAGATATTGTATTAATCCCATGAGGGAAATTGCAGTTTTTCTGGATAGATAAAAAAGCCATCAATGACCATGCTAAAGCATCTGCAGGTGTAGAACAGGACTTAATGCATTTTTATACAAAAAGTCTTATTCTATATTCAGGTCGCTTGCAGATTAGAATGGCATATGTTTAGCAATATTATTTATGGTACCTGAAAGTTTCAGGTTGTTGCACAAAGCTAAGGTATGTGTATACGTGATTTGACAACTGGAATCAATATCCTGTCGTTAAACTCTGTTTATTTTTAATTTTTAAGTATTAGTTGCGCAGTATTAGGCTGGCCCCAAATCACCTCCGTCTTGTCACTGGTTTAAACACCTGAGCGCCCGTCGGCCTTTGTAATTCCACATCAGAAGAATGGCGCCTCGTGGAGGCACTACACAAAGAGCCTTCGCAGTGGCTCAGGGAGGCCAGGCTTCGCCCTGAGCAAGATCTGAGCTGCAAGGAAACCTGTACAGCCCAGCGGCAAAGACAACGGGAACAGCAGGCCGGAGCCGGGCTGCGTCCCCACGGACCTCACAGGAAACCAGGGGCGTTCGGCTGCCTGCCTCAGGATTAAGGGCTCAAAACAAGGAAGACGAAAGTAATAATTACTCTTAATTTGCTGTTAATTGATCTGAAACCTCCTTCCCTTTACATGTAAATATTTCTAGGAAATATTTAAAACCACAAGGGGGGGGGGGGGGTTGAATCCTCTACGTAATGTTAAGGCACCTGATTGCTCATGTTTTTAATTAAAGCTAATCAACCATGCCGCTCCACAACAAGGTAAATGTTCCTAAGCTAACCATGACTGCTCTGAGTTACTGATGAACAGGCTAACCTGCAGGCCTCCATCCACAATCCAAAGGTTCCTGATGCTTTTTTTACCACTAGAACTGACAAGATGCAGTAGACTCAGCTTCAATTCAAAAATAAAGAACAGTGAAACTTCATGACCTCTCACAGCCATGCGGCTGAATTAACTTTATGTGATGTTTTTTTTTTCTGCTCTCTATCTCCAAGCAGACTGCATTATGTTTAAGTGCTTATCGGTTTTTGTGGGCTCCGAGCAGCAAACATTGAATAATGTTCCTTTTTTTTACACCTCTGGAAGTCTGATAATGATACAGCCACTTGTCGATTCAGCAAAGCACGTCGCCGTTAATGCATATTTCAATAAACCTCTGTACCTGACAAGTACACCTACTTGCTGCTATTCACATTTCTCATTTGCTTGCACACAGCAAGGATCAAGGTCAGGGCTGCAGAGCTCTTTAGCTGCTGCTGCTTGTGAACAGAGGCTGCCTATTGTGTGCAGAGCGAGTGCTGCCAGACTCTTGACTGTTTACACTCTCGCTGCGGACAGCGTTCGACTACTGTGGGTGCTGAGCCTTTGTCAACTCGTTACAGGTTCCTGCCAGAAGCAGCGATGTAACCTTCAGACCTCCGGTCCAGCAGCAAAGGGAAGAGTCTCCAAGCCACAGTTTGCTCCCCATCTGCCAAAGGGATCATGTTCAAAGAGTCTGGGAGACAGGCCCTTTTTATTTCCAGCAGTGAATACAGATGAAACCACTGTAATGTGAAAATCCGAGAGGCACATTAGGAATACTGACTCCAGGAAATTGCCTGCCTTATCTTCCAAGGGACGGAATGACTTGATGCAAAAAATAAAATAACATGACAGTCTAGGTAACTGGCAACTGCACAACATATAAAACACAATATTCATTAGCCTTTATTATTTCTGTCTGGGTTTCTGACAAGAAAAATTGTATCAATTTGCACAATATGACTTCCTTTGTAATACTCATTACTTTTAAATTGTATAATAGAACAGAGATCCCATATTCAGTGGTGAAAGCCCTCTGCATCATTGATAAAACATGCAGGCCTGACAAGCCTACACCTCTGTTCCCAGCTCTGGTAAAATCCATCTGAACATATAAATGGGGACTTGCATGTTAGTGCTACAAATATAGCTGTGAGTTACAGCACATTTTATGGTTATTTATGTAACTTAAAGTGCTCAATTAAAATGAAAGCATGTAGTCATACGCAGGGTGACACAGTGACATTTCAGTAAACACTGCAGTGTAGAAGGACCTTTTAGCCACCTTCCATTAGCTAAAGTCTAAACCTTTTACCCTTTAAACCCTAGACTTTAAATTTCATCATGACTTTAAGGGAACGCCTTTTCTTTTCTTCCACCTCTTTCTTTGACACTTGCCTTTAAAAAAAAAAGAATGTACAAGGCCAGAAATGAGTGACCCTCCCAACGGGCTCAGAGCCGAATCATTCGCTGTGATCGGGAGACCGTATAATTGAGAGTCATTAAGACAGTAAAAGGTTTTTATAATAGTTATGGCCTGCTTGGCCTTCTGTGAGGCGTGTGCTGTGTAACAGCAATAAATGTTGAAGGTACTTTTGTGTAAAACAGGCCAAGCAGAATTAAGAGTGAATGGACTGTTTGCCCTAGGGGTGTACTCAGTCCTCCATTATACTGCTGCCATCACTGGCTCATCTCAACCTGTTACATTAGGCTTGCCAATTCAATCATCCCCTCACATGTGAGATAAAGCTGGCCTGTACACTTGCCCTCCAAGGCATAAGCCTAACTGCATTTGTTACCAAAATAAATTAGCTGCAACTACTGCCTGTTTCAGTGCAACCTAGTTTTATTTCAAACCCACTGCAGAACGGGTAACATTACAATCCCCATCAGCCATTAAAAAGGTTACGGTTTCCATCACGTTCGTCAAGAAACGTATCTGAAGAAATATTTATGAAACAGCAGAGCACTTTTGTGCCGCATCGCAGAATTTGAGAATAAAATTAAACGAGTGGTGCATGACAATTCAAAATCTACTTCAAAGCTTAAAATATAACCCTCAAACAAGTGCAGCAGTTTTTTTAACCACAAACGCAGCCACAGTGTTATACATACCCATCGCGTAAGAAGTGAACACAGTTATGATACCTGGTAATTCTGTTTCAAAGACATAACTAGCAGCACCATGTGCAAACGGCATCTGTTCCCTTAATGGTTTTTCCAGTTTCCACACCTTTTAGAGCAGGATCCACCTTGCATGTCTGAATGCATAAACATCTTGCACACACACACCTATCAGATCTTATCAGCAACATTCAGTACATGGCATTATCTTTTTACAGTGTGAAAATATTTACATTTTCTGGTGTTCGCATGAAGAGATAACTCCAACTTGTTCCCAACAGAAAAGACACACTTTTCAGGCAGAGAGGGTAGTTCATAACCTCGCAGAACCCTTTAGAAATACACCTCTTTGGCCCTTCTGACAGTTTCTAGTGTCTCCTCCATTAGTTCCATTTGTTAACAAGTAACTTGCTGACATGTCTCATCACAGATCTTTCACTACTGTGTACTGCAAAACCTCATTAACCTAGGCTTTCCTGTTTCCTTCTGCTCAGCATTAACACCCCTCCACTGTAACCTGTGTGACTCAAAAACAGAGAAAAAACAGGAATGTTAATTTCAGAACCAGAAGTGCAAAAGTAGCCGACTGAAAACTGCAGACAAAGCTGCCTCAGAAAGTTGATCTGAGTGACCTGCCTCTTACAGTTTATGACACTGGACTTTTCCAGTGCTTACACACTCTTCTCAGAAAGGCTGTGGTGTTTCCCCTGTTTCTTTACGATCAGCAAAGCAGATGTGAGATGTTGACACAAAGCGAATCCCGTGGAAACATTCTAAGACATTTTAGCAAAGAAAACTAAGAGAACCATCCAGTGATCAGTTTTGACGTTTCAAGACTTGCATGCGCAATGCTGTCAAATTTACAATTGTGATATAACCCTTAGTGTAAAGGCCCTCCTTCGCATCTCTGTACTTTAAGTTGTTCTGCAAAACTGGCTTCAAGATTGTAAAAGACAAGGGTTTGGGGAACTAGAGTGACAAACTTATCCAAGTACTTCGGCCTACTCAAAACAAAACCTGTCACTCAATTTAATAGCAGTACAGTTTGACTTCATGGTTTATTCCTTCTGTACTACAAAGTCTTTCTGCATAAAACAAAAGCGTATTAGTATACATTCGAAATCAGGGTGGAATGATAGTGATCACCCACACAAACCTATGTAAACAAAATGCAAACTATCAGGAAGGATAAAGGTTGTTTTATTCAAAACAGTTTCTGCTGGTTCTAGGATTATGAGGAAATGCAAACGATTACTTCTTTACAAAAGTAAACCATTTGTTCTAATGTTTCAAGCTTTAATGCGATCATTTTAACGACTAATTAAATTGAAAATGTCCAAGTGCATCCAGGACAAATTCTGAGACAAACCATCAGTACCTAACAGCACTTTGGACGACAAAAAAAACGTTTTGTTTCTAACAAACGCCCACTGAAGCCTTATCTTATTTATGACGAAAACGCGTTCAGGAGAAGTTTTAAAATACGTTTTCATGGAAAGATGAGATAAAGCAGCTCTGGAGTTTTCACTCGCACATGCACTTAAGAGATAAGAATCAAAATGAAGTTAAAATATTATTTCCCTATTAGTACTGGTTGAGGTTGTCCGGTTAAGGAACGGTTTTATCCTGCGGTGTCAAATATATCTCGCTTTCCTGGTCTCCTGATAACCTCGCGCAGAAGAACAAACACCGGGGCGAGGGCCTTGGGTGTACAAGGCTGCAGTGTGTTTGGAGAAGACGGCAGTTAAAAGTGTACTTTGTTACCCCGACAGCAGCAGCTGCACGGTCTGCAGCTTGAGCTCTTGCCACAGGGCAGCGGCGGACACGCTAGTAAACACGGGCACATGGCAAGAGGCAGCGCCACCCACCTGCCGCCTGTGCGCACAGGAGCGCAGATGTCATTAACAGCACCACGGAAAGGGGCAAAACTTCCCGGAGCAGCACAGAACCCACACCCCCCGTGTGCCGCAAGAAAAACAAACGCGACGTCAGTCGAGTCATTATTTAATGACAAAGAGAGACGGAACCACATAAAGAACAAGTCTGACAGCTGAAAGATAGCAAGTAGCTCATGAATGCCTGAGCCGTTTACTCATTAGCGAAATAATACATACTTTTGAAGTTCATGTGACAGGCAGTCACACTGGATGACAAGTCCCCTAACAGGGCTGTGCGTTTCAGGACAAACCCGTTTCTTCGGCGGTGAGCAACACAGCACACAGGTTCGACGCGCAGGGGGTGTCCTGCGGAGCTCCAGTAAACCACCAACGGCAGCACAGGCGCGTTGAACTCACAGAAAACCTCAAGATGTAACCGGTGACTTTTTGTCTATTAAAGCAGTTGCCTCCCTCAGGCCGGCACGGCCGTGTATCCGCATCGATCTCCGTCTTTTGTTCCCCCGGTCCCTCCAGGACGCGTCCCTTCCAACTCCGACGCAAAAAACCCATCCGGCCACGAAGCACATCTCACTTGAAATCAAACCACAATACCGTACATCTGCCCTGCCATTTTTTAAAGAAAGAAAAAAACACCTCGTAACGATCAATTAGCTAATGTGTCGTCTCCCTCGCACTCACCCAAACCGGGACAGCTACAGTCTCCCTTCACCAAACGCAGATGAGGCGTGAAGTCAGGCTCCTGGCTGCAGTTTAGCCGCCGCGGTAGCGATTCTCCAAGTTACTACTTTCCACTACTCTCATTCAGAGTTATTCTTAAACAAAACCCGGGCTGCTGCTGTTGTTTTTTTTTTTTAAAGGCTAGCGATCAAAATCGACGCGTTAACGAACCCATCTACTCACCTCAGACCAGAATAAAATCCTACTCTTTTCCGATTAAACGCGTGTGAGACAAATATCCATCGTCTCCCGGCGCCGGGCTGCAGACACTTTGTTGCTCCCAGACGCTGCGGGGCCAGGCCACTCTGAGCCGGCTGCCCGGCTGGGAGGCGGGGCGCCCTGCCTCCGGGGGCCGGGACAGCGAGCACCTGCTCGGGCGACACGCCCCCGGTAGGCCGACCCCACACTGCTACTGTGTCCTGAATACGAATGAAGACCAATGTCGCCTCCAATTTTTAGGGAAGCCCAGTAACTTAGAAGACCACGCAACAGGGAAGGGGGATGCAGTTTTGATCACTTCACCGCCTAGTCAATGTTTACTGCCAGAGATTCAAGTTTTTATTTTCCCCCCCTTTTAATTCTGCTCTACTGCTGCCAGTGCTATATGCCCGTATCGGTACGTCTCCTTGGTTTCGGCTGTTTTTAATGTCTCCTCAGACCCGAGACGCCCCGGGCTGTCTGGATGAACACCAGAGCGCTTTGCACTCACAGACACGCGAGGACCCTTCGAGTCTGTAACAAACTGAGCAGTGAAACAACGGAGGATAAAAAACGGTTACATCTATGCTCCAGTGTGCTACTCTTGAAACGGAAACCTGTGGTCGGAGATCTTTTTTAAAGCCTTCGTAGTTCAAATGCTGCCGCCTCATTGGGACGTCCGTTTATATACGCGCAGAACCGACGTGTCGGAGCTCAGCGGCGATCCGTCTAAGCCCTGCATACCTGCAAATCACACCCCGGCCGATGCAGCACTGTCCGGGCTCTCTGCTGCGGTTTTAAACTTAACTTCTCGCTTCCAAAAGTACACTGAGCCCCACTGAAACGCGAGCATACACTGACGTGTCCACAGAACATTTCTGTGATACCTTGAGACTTTGAGGTTCGAGCTATTGTTAACATGCATTTCCAGTGTTGTGAATTACCATATTTATTTTTTAAGTTATCTGTTAAGACCAAGTATTGTCATCCGCTGTGCAAAAGGTGAAAACCGTGCCCGGTAATGAAACGGTTTACATAACCACAATTGTTTTTCGTCCCATTTCGATTACATAAAGAATAGTCTATATACACCTGAGGAATCTCACATCGGAAACGGTGACAAAAGAGTTTTTTCACACTAAAACCGCTGTACATATGTTCGAACTGAAGCAGTAAATCCAGTGACATCGAAGCGCAAATTCACCAGAAAGCGGCCCAGCGGCTCACTGCGTTCGGGGTAGCAGTAGCTCGACTCCACGGTAGCAAAGAGAGCATTGAATTTCATTTAAATAACAGAGCAAGACTCGGGGGTGAAAAAAGATACTCTGAAATTTACTTAAGAGACCACTAGAGGCCAGCCACCAGCCAAGAGCACTGTTTAAAGGAAATTCTACCGGCATAGCAAGATTGATGACAGGTTCTGTTGCCTGTCAAAGGCTGCTTTGTAAAATACAAGTAAATTAGCCTGCTTTTGTTAAGAAGCGAGTACAGATTGCGGTGTTTGAATTTGCCCTGAGTGGCTCACACTGTATACGCTCAGGCCCGCGGTTAGCTCCTCTTGAACTAAGTTCCCTTAATGAAATTCTTTTTCAATTTTACTTTTCACCGGAATCTAACTGCATTCTGAAAGCATAACGAACGCATTGTTATTCCTGTGTTCATGCATAATTCTACAAATTTTATATTTAAAATGATTAAAAATAGTTTAGAACTACCACGCTTGATTTTTCCAGAAAATACTTAAGAAAAGAATGTAAAACTAGGACAATAAATAGGTGAAAACCGAGTTGTAATATTAATTTAAATACGATAAACAAAATATAAATGATTTATAAATAAACCAAGACAAATCTATACAGACATGAAATGATTCACAGTCAGTTCTTTTTATGGTTTAAAAATAAACATGCTGATAAATGTGTACAGTATGCACGCTGATTTTGTATTAAAGGGAGGGTTATGTACAGCTACAATTTAGTGCTAAAAGCTTAGCTGTCACCACTGTTACGAACTTCCAAACGTAAGACTGTGCAACACCACCAGCAGTAATAGTCTGTCACAGAACTGCAGTCAGGACAGCCACAAAAACCTCCCAGGTTCACCCGGCATAGTCTGTATGACGATGGGTACAGTTTGGTCTGCGTCTGGCACAGAATCTCACAAAATGACACATATTGAGAGAACAACCAGAGGCTGTCCGTGACACTAATAACATTTAAAAAAATGAAGAGCAAAGCAACATTTACCAGTTTAATTCTAGATCTGGCGGATCGTTTAGCCCCTCAAAAAGGCTTTTTGCACCATTTCCTCCAGCAAACGGGTTTTATGCTAATCAGCAAACACATTATGAAACAGCACCTCTGGATACAAAATTCAAGCATCACAATAAATCCTAAAACTTTCATGGGAATTTAATAAATACGCTGGTGTGGCACCTGAGTAATGAATGCTGAAAGATGCAGCGAAGTTTGCCATCTTTGTTAATGGCCTTCTCTTCCCAGATGCATGGCTATTAACCGCATTCTTTGCACTTGTTAGTGAATCACAGCTTGTTCCTCCTGTCATAAATAATGAAGAATAAAGCACACTGTCTGCTCTGAAAGGCAATCCGTATTCACAAGCACAAAGTGAGGGAATGAGCCAGTGATCACCAAACTTGATGGTAAGAAAACACCTGTAACAATACTCACAATTACAAACTGTGCGATCTATCTAGGCAAAAAAAAAACACCTGCTTTGTCAATGACAGACTAAGTAAGTTCCTCTGTTTGCAAAATATGGTGGGTCCATATGTATAAGTAAGCCTGCTGAAATGGCACCTGCAATTACCAGGAGACTATGCATTAGGTGCTTGTGTGCAGCAAAGATTTATTGTTGCTTTCAAGTAAGTGCAAGGTAATGGGGAGCTATAATAAATCAATTAGGGTTTGCGATTTAAAGGGTGGTCTTAAACATCCATAACATCTCAAAACTTAACAAGATGACAGTCTAAGCTTCCTGTGACATTAGCAAAAAACCTTTTAGACTCCTCTCCAGGCCTGGACCAGCAGACACACACACTTATTGTAAATGCACTGCCTTTGTCTGATCGCCTCTCCTCGCTCCCGGACAGTTCACGTTGCAGCGGGTTGTACTGTGAGAGGGAATCATCAGCAAAAGCTAGAGCTTCATAGATGTGAAGGTTGATTACTTTTAACAATGGTCTCGGCTTCATTACCTAGTCAATCTCATTAAAAGCAAGTCTTTGTGTCAAAAAGCAGATGTACAAAACACGTACCATGACAGATGAGTAAAAAGTACATAGGGGTGGAAGGCAGGCTGTACGCAGGTCCCATGGAATTTCAGTGATGGATATTAAAACTAATACATACCAGACACGTGAGATAATCTATTAAAACCCTTAAAGTGGAGATAACCTCACTATAGGGCTTACATCACATGGATTGTGAAATGTGGTTTAAATTGCTGCACAAATACATGTTCAAGACACAACAGGCTACTCACTCCTCTCAGCCTTTTGGCCCCAAGGAAAGAAAACACATCTGAGGGGGTAGTTTGCACTTGGTCTGTTTTGCGATGGCTTTCAATTTTTCAAGTAGCATGAAATCAGAAATCAGAAATCACTGCCTGCTGTCAAGCCCTCTCTAAAAACACAGCCATGGCTATGTACGGTCCTGATGTGGACCCCCATCCGCCTCACGATAAACTCTGAACCTCCTTAGTGAACCACAGGGCTAATGCTGACGCATGAATCGGGGGTCACGGCTTCATCAGGTCGGGATCACTCTCCAGGTCCTAGGGTCTCAGGCGCTTACTTTCCAAGAGCCTGCTTAAAACAGGGATTTCACTGGCAATCATGCCAAGCAGAAAGAAGGTAATAAAACACCCTTCTATTAAAAACAGGGAAAAATTGGATGCGCACCATGAATTAATTACTCTACCTACACAGCCATTACACAATCATTAGAGGCAGTCACATAGCCGACCTTCCAATCTGAGTTAATTAAGCAATAAAAGAGATGGCTGTGTGAAAATCCAGCAAAGGAATGGTTTGGATGTAGTGCTACTTGACAACCCGGCTTTTTAGTAAGATTTCAAGATCATTTGCACTGCCCAGAGGAAAGGCACTGTTAGTGCTGTAGATAAGGCGTGCTTCTGAGCCCAGGTCCACTCCTACTGCAGTAAGCACATCTAACAGAATGAAGACACAAATAACTGCAGCAGGCAATGGCACTCAGAGCGGGTTCTGGGTTCTGGACCTTGATTTTCAGGTACGTACAAGAAGCTGTGCAGTTCAACGGGAACTTAGTCTTTACTGGACCTCGCGATTGCGTTTCACTGAAGAGACAAAGGAAAGACGCGAGTTCACCAATATCAAAACAGTGACAAGCATAAAACATCATCATAGCACCCCTACTAGAACAGGTGCTAATAGTACTTTTAACCAAAATTCAAGGTGTTCCGGAACATGAACCTTTACCTCAAGTGATCTTGTTTGCAAGAAAACAGAAATATGAATTAAAATATTTGCCTATTTCTTTGTGTGGAAAGTCTCTGGCGCTTTCTGTCGGGATCACTTGATGATCTTTGTGAGCCCAGCTGGGGGAGGTGTTTCTGGGGGACCTATTGTGCAGAGTCTGAGGGCTTTCACATTCTCTTTTGTGTGTGTGTGCAAACCTCTTTACTGTTCCTAGCATGCCTTAGGCATCCCTTTTTTAATTTCATAAAAAGGCTTAAGTTACTATGAGCTTTTAGAGGAGTGCATTGCTGCTAAATTCATTACAATATATCACCCACAGGAGACAAGACCTTTCTTGTATGGAGTGGGCGATGCATAAATAAATAAATAGGAGCCCTTGCTGTGATCCCATTGAGTCCCTAACAACTCTTCTGCTTCTTAACCTGTTTTGCCCCTTTCCCCTGTGCCTTTCTCCTGGGCTGCTTGTCTCTCTCCTCTCTCTGCAGTGTACAGCTGCACCCCCTTCACAATCAGTTAACAGCTGTTTTGCATACATTTTGAATTCTAATTGCCTTTTTTCTTCTTCTACTTCTGTGTTTTTTCCCTTGCACAGCCACTGTGCTGGTGAATAGGAATAAAGAGGGAAAGCTGGGCACCGCAAGAGCATGTGTGCTTTTTTTCTGTGTGAAAGAAGGTCTCCTTCACCTTCTTTTTGAAATCCCTTCAAGACTGAAAGAAGCGGAGTTCAGGGCCTCTCTTTTCTCCCTGAACAACCAGCAACTATCAAACCTTTCAGCTCCATCTGAAGGAGAGAGACTGAAAAAAAAACAAGAAAAGGAGGTTTGCCCCCCTGCTCCTCCCAGCCCTTCTCATACCTATCATGATGTGACCCAGTGGTGCTTCAATGGCTCTGTTGACACTAGCAGGCATGTCATTAGCAGGGATGTGTAAAAAAAAGCCAACAATGAAGAGCTCGAGAGCATGGGAGCACCGGGGGCCTGTCTGTGTCTAGCCTTAAGCCGTGTTATTAAATTATAGCTGGGTAAAGAACGGCAATTAGGATGCAAAATGTATGCAAAAAAAAAAAACGGGCTATTAACTGATTGCAAAAGGGCTGCAGCTGCAGAATGCAGAAAAGGAGAGAGGGAGATGCCTTCATGATACGCGATACTCCAGAGCAAGAGGCAGGTCAGCATCCCCATGTGCTATTAGTGCATTAAGTCACTGATGGTGTTAAAATGGCTTTTAGAAATATGTTAGTGCAATTAGCACAGCAGCCAAGTGCCACCAAGGTTAACATCCATATTTTCAGATGGGGAAGTCCCTGGAAATCGCCTCACAATCATTACCTGTAGAGACAGCTGATATTTTGGGGTCACCATTAAAGGGTCTTTAGGATGGGTGAGTCTTTTATTCCCTGCAAAATCAGACAGTAACAGCTTTAGGAGCATTAGCTGTGTGTACATATTATTTAACAGAGGTGTTTATTTTTGTCTATGCAACAAAACTACTTTTTCCATGTTGTTTAAATAAACAAGTAAATAAAACATTAATGAATATTAAACATGGTGTCATTAGATACTGCAACACTCACCAGGATAAGTGGACTGAAAATGAACACAAAAACTACGCAAGTTGTGATGATATGAATCTCCCTACAGTGAAATGAAAGCAATTCACAGGTGTTTGAACATGTAGAGCACCGACATCACGATCTTAGCTATTTCCCTGGATATTGTGTAACAAAACAGTAGCTCATGTATTGTTTGTTGTTAACTGTATTATTTTTTCAGATTTTACACTTAGTCATATGTATACGTGTAATACTTGATGTTTTGTAATGATTGACAACTTTGTTTCTGGTAATTCATGCACGTCAAAAAAAGAAAACTAATATGATGCAAATAAAAAATGTATTATTTCCTTTTTGATTGTACTGTATCTACAGGGACATTTTTTAAAATCCTATCACCAAATTGGAAAATTGTACATATAAAATAAAGATAGATACATATACATTGCCCAATACTCAGCTGTTGCATGTATGCCCCTCTGTGTATATAAATAAATAAATAAAAACTCCCACTATGACCAAGCTTGAGCAAATATTAACCTGTTTCATTTGGGCAACTTACAATTGATGTATTTCATCATGCGTGCATCTATCTCACACAATGATGATCAGCGTCTTTCATAACCTACCTAAAGCTTCAAGTTGTTGATGAATTCACCTTGTGTTATATGCGTTATGTACTGTATTGTGTTATGTTTTTAACTGCCTCCTAAGCAATTTTCTCAGCTGGGACAATAATGTGAGGGTCTTAGGGTTCTAATTAACTGAAACCTATGATCTTGATAGTTTCAGCCCAGCATGAAGCAATATGCATATATTGTCTTTATATATGTTCCTTTGCAATCTGGAAAACCACAGGCAACTTGTTAACAGTATTGCACACATCCACAGGCAGACAGAAATCCTCCCCAGCTCTTGGAAACAGGACACCCGATCAGACTCAGCAGAGATGATGTTGATAAGATGAGTTTCTAAATGCAGATAGAAATGCAGCATAAAATTGAAGTGATGTGTCAGTGGGATGAACTGGGTCTTTGCAGAGATTCCATTGGGACGACTCGTCTCTGATCTCCTCTCTGTCACAGATATAAATTGTGACCAGCTGGCTGCTAGATACTATTTTTATTCTCAGGATAATTGCTTCATTAAGAGGGGACACTTTCTGATCTACAGTGGGAAGGTCTTAATCTTGCAATGTTTTGGAAATAACTACTGGTGCATTCTGACAGCAAGACTGTCTCAAATTCCATTGTCAATTAATTTGGCACTTAGTGGTTTCATTAAAGGGTGCCGGGTGTGACCTTGTTTAATAGCTGAAATCTTTTCCCCCTTATTCTTCAAGACTATGCACTTTTCAACATTACCCTTCACTGCTTAATGCATTCTGCACTGTGCGTAAAACAATTAATGGAGTAGATATAAAAATACTGTTAATGTTGCGATATTAAAAAATAATATTGCTGATGTCGGAAAACAATTTAATTGCTTAGCCTGCCAAAAATGTTATAAAAAGCAAATGAAAAAATAGAGATAAAAAAATCTATTTTTATTAATAAAAATTCTTTCACTGTAGAAAAGAAACAGCTTTTATTGAAAACTGCTTTTGCCACTGCTGTAAAGAAATGATTATCACACAACTAGAGAAAGGATTCTGCAGGCTCTGATGCTGATCTGCTCACTCAAATGCACTGACATGGTCAGACACTCAGAAAGAAAGGCCACAGCTGGATTGAACAGCTGCAAGTCTCCAACAACATATGCAGCACTTAATAGTAAGAAAGTAAAAAAACAGAACATGGCAATGAAAAAAGATATGACCACTCTGGAATCAGTCCAGAGAAGAGCAACCACATTCCCGGACTAAAAGAAACGTCCTACATTGAAAGGCTAAGAGAAGTGAACCATTTTTGATCAGAAGAGACCATAGGGTGCCCTGATAAGAGTATTCAAAATCCTCAAGGACATGGACAGTCTGTTGGACTAGCTCAGTATCAACAGTGAACCACAAACTAGAGGTCAGAAGTGGAAAGTGGAAGTGTATTTAAAACTGTTAGAGGTGCTTTTCTACGCAAAGGGCTGCAGGAGTATGCTGAATCAGAAAACCCTGGATTGTTTTAAGCTTTGCCTGGAAAAGATTCTTGGGTCAATAAGCTACTAAACAACAAACAGGCTAAAGAGTTACATGGCCTCCCGTTCGTTACCTTTCTCAAGCGTTGAGAAAAAACATTATAGGTAGTCCACACAACCTTTGCGAACTGACAAGTCATCCAAGACACTAGGATGGATCTGATCTTACTTTTTATGGAAGAAAAACATGAGTACCCTTGGGACCTCCAACAAAAGACAACAGATCACTTTAGAAGCCCGTGAATCTCTGAAAGGCATCTTCTACAAAAACAGAACCACAGGACTACCTCTCCCAAAACCAGGTGCTTCAGGGTTAATTTTCTATGTTAATGGACCTCTTTAAGAGTGCTTTAAAAGCCCCACAGCCAGCGCTATTTTGCATATGTGGCAGTTTGTGGTGAGCATGTCATAGGCAATACTTTGCAAAAGTAACCAGATCCTTGCAGTTTTCAAATTTAGTTGCTCTAATAATTGCAGCCATGACACTTTGAAGTACCAATTAATATTTGTTATTTACATAACCTACTCTTCTAATTCAAAGCAAAAAACAAAAAGAAAGAAGTAGATTAATAATATGAAAGAAAACTGGAAAAGTCATGATTACATAAGTATTCAAACCCTTTACTGGGGCAAACCTAAATTAATTTAGTTGCATAAAATTACATTAATGAGGCACACAATTATTTGAGTAGTCTTCATCTCTGTGCAATTATAGTAGTGCACATGATTTCAGAATAAATACACCTAAGTACAGGACATTCATCCCAGTAATGTCCCTCAGACTGGTAAGAATTACAGGAATACAGGAAAACTGTATAAAAAAACATTTCAGGACTCTTAGTATAGTATATCTTTGAGCGTGGAATAGTCAACCATTAAGAAGTGGAAGGCACTCAGACATTGTCTAGATCAGACTGTCCTTGCAAACTGAGCAGCTGGGCAATGAGGACACTGGTTAGGGATGTGAATGTGAGTCTCACAGTGACTTGGAAAGAGCTGGACAGTTCAGTGGCTGGGATGGGAAAAAATGTCCACGAGCCAACAGTATCCTGTTGACATTCCACAAACAGGGCTTGTGCTGAACTGAAAAAAAACAAACATATCAAATCCCACACAGGATTTACAACAAAGCACCTAAATGATCCTTCAAATGAATGGTAAATGGTTTTATGCTCAAACAAGATAAAATTTTAACTTTTAGTTCTACAAGCAAAGCGCTACATGTGATACAAACCCCACCTAGTGATGCCCGCAGTCAATGCTCCCCCTAGTGTCCAGCATGGTGGCGGCAGATTCTACAGGGGCGGGGGAGCTCGTTAAGACCGAAGGGGAACACAGATGGAGCCAAGAACGCCATCATTGCTCTCAAAAACCTGCTTCCGACCTAAAACTAAGACAGAAATTCATCTTTCAGCAGGAAATGACCCAAAGCACAAGTCAGAGCTACAGTGGAGTAGTAGTTCAGGAATGGATTAAGAATAAGAAAGTGAATGTCCTTGAGAAGCCCAGTCAGAGTCCTGACTTTAGTCCTTCTGAGAATCTGTAGAAAGTCCATAAGTGATTTCTGAGTAACTTTGAAGAGATCTACTGGTGTGCAAAGCTGGTAGAAAGTTACCCAAGAATACTTGCGGCTGTAATTGCTGCCAAAGGTGCTGCTACTAATTACTGAGCTCACAGGTCAGAATACTGATGCAATCAACATATTTCCTCTTCTTTTGCTGACATTTACTATAACTTATCTTAATCTTAGAAGATCTTATTTAGTTTGATTACCACAGGAAGGTAACAGTTTTGCAAGGGAATGTGGAAAGGCAGGCTGTGGCCCAGAAGGACCTAGAGACAGCACTATCAAGTGCAGAGAGAGTGTCCCGGTGCAGGTGGGACAGTAACTACACTCGGCTGAGCAAAGAATTTGCCACAGAAAGTACAAATGTCATTTGTTAAACATGACAGGAAACAGACTGCAAAAAATGTTAATAAGTAATAATAAGACACACACCACCTAAAACATGGCATCTCTGGTTTTCCAAATTCACCAGCCAGATAAAACCATTATCCCATCAAAACTTCTTTATGCTGTCATTATAAAATTCACATTTCCAGCAGAGTATGAAATCTGCAGCATGATTTTGCAAAGGCAGCATAAGACAAAATTGCATTTAGTTAAGTGCTCGTTGGACATAAAAAAGCTGGATTTCTGGGGCAGACTACAGCCCTGGAATCAAGACCCCTTTGCATTAAAACACGGTCATACACACCTACTCCACAATTAAATAAAGCCTCAATATTTCAGATTACCATGTACAATGTCACTTTAAAAACAAACCTAGCCATAGGTAATAGTGTGGCTATCACCGTCATTTCTCAACAGAAAACATAAGAAAAAAGCTTTTATTGCATTTTCAAAGGCTCTAACACAACCTGCTGCTACAGAATATAGACTCTACGGATCATCCCTTTATTACTGTTCATACACAAAACTTGAAGAAATCCTGGAATCCAGACAGCTCTATAATTAACCCCTCGCAAAGAACCATTTCATTTCCAAGTTTGTCCACAATCGCTGGAGAGCCACTGTTTTTCCCCGCACAAGACATCAAAGCCTTGCAGTCAATGTTTATCAAACGAGCCTTCTTCGGAAAAAAATCTCCTCACGCTCAGCCTTTTGTTACCTTTAATTGCACACTACAATAGGGATTCTTTTTTGATGTCTTTCTTTATTCAAGCATTGAAAGACTTTTAGCTGTAACAAGCCCAGTTTATTAATGAAATCCCTTTCAGCACGTCTGTGAATGTGTTTAAACCGTCACATACCACGCATTTGCAACACACCACCACCGAGACACAACAAGGGAAACCAGGAGCGTGTGCAGGTGGGCAACACTGCATACTGAAGGGTCTGTCAGAGCCCCGGGCGCAGCGCAGGTCTGATTTATTGCACAAGCTCTCACACTCACTCGCATACTGCGGCCTCCTGGGAAACACCGGAGTGGTCGAACTTGACCTTTTCCTCGAGCAGCCGGGGCAGAGATCGGCTCGGAGCAGGAGACCGGCTCCAGTGGGTCCACACCAAAGCACGGGAAGAAAAACACACAGTCAAGCAGACAAAGCACCTCCAAGCTTGGTCGAGTTGGGCTCGATCCAGAATTGACCACAAAGGTGATTGCAGAGCAGTGTGTCAGGCATTTTGTTAAAATGACTAATTGAGCAATCCTCACAGAGGTTAAATGAAAAAATGATGTACTGCAATTATTTGCTGGAGGGAAGAGAAATATTTTTAGAATACTCTGCCTGCTCCAGAGCAGTTCGGGTATCCCTCAGTTTCTGAGTGCGAAGGACAGGAATACATGGCAGGGCACATCCAGGACGGGATTCTGACTGGGATTCGGGAAGCTGATGGACCCTGAAGGAGCCAGGGCTAAGAGAGGGCTTTGTACATGTCATAAACTATGAGAGATGCGGAAGCACAGCAAAATTAAGAAACAAAAGCAGCCCTAATATTAAAAATTATTTCTGGGAGGGGCTTGTGAAAGGGCGAACGGCCATTTCTGCTCATGTTCCTCTCTGCTCACTCTCACACAACATCTGTAGACAAAGGAGAAGCAACAGCAACAACGAAAGTGTGTCACAGGCGAAGACCGAGCAGGGATATTTTGGGCGTTTGTCTCGGCTTTCAGACTGTTTTGCTCTCGCCTCTCTCGGGCCTGTCTGCTGCGGACCCCACCCCTCTCCTGCTGAATCCCACCCCTTCGGGGGCCTGGCTCCACTTCCACAACTGAGCGCTCACACGAACAACGGCAACGGTGTGGGACTGCGGGGTGGTTGTGTGTTAGACTGATGTCGTATGGAGGATGAACTAAGACAAGCAGATTTCTCTCATCGCATCATAACAGTTTCCGTCTTGATCTTCCCGTGGAAAGAAGATCAGAAAGCCGTGTTCGAACGCCTGCATATTGACTTTTGTAACAGATTTTACTCCTATAGGGTTTCTGCTAATGAATTACAGAAGCACAGTTGTGAACCACCTGTCTGCTCAGTCTCAGGGTTGTCATCTTCACTGAGGTGACCACAGCCCCACTCCTTCCCTGCCTTGTGTCTCTCTCCAGATAAAACTTCCTTCTGCAAAGCTTTGAACAGATGGTGCTGGATAAATAAACACTTACATTCGAAAATGTAAAGAAAAAGACAGCACAGAGCCTTACAGATATTCTTCTCAAACGTTTACCGTGAAATAATCACATCCTGTCAAATATGGAGTCTTCCACACTGCCGCAGGATTCAACGGCAGATACAGGCAGACATGGGTTATAGGTTTTCAGAGTAAACAAATCCCAAAACAAAGGTGTGTTCATCACAGAAGACACAGATCGTGATCTAATGAATTGTTAGTAGAGAACCAAGAGCAAAATAAACCAGCATCTTCTGTAATAGTGAATGAAATTGCTGGTCACAAATTAATTCAACTGAACAAGATACACCCTTGTAGTATGGTGGGTAGTCAGTAAGAGCCACAGAATCTGCCCCCCTTTATCTTTTTCGATGTGTTAGTGCAGCATGCATTGGAATTTGAATGGATTACACCAGAACGGTTTTGTAATCCTTCTAGTATTTACATGTCTGTGAATATCTTTTCCATCTCATCACCATGTGTCACACTGTGCACCTTGAAGTGCCCTGAAAAAGAATGGACACTGCCAAAACAGGAGTCCAGATTAACCTCCTATCAGTCCAGGCAGTAACCACACCCACAGGACTGAGACTGAGACTGTGACATATACACAGTACCGTGTTTCCCTTTTGGACTGACAGGGTACATAGTCAATCGGTCCCTCTCACTCTGACTCTTATTTGCATGAAAAATCTCCTGGGCAACCCAGGAGGAAGACCAGACAATGATACCAACAAGGAATTAAATGTGAAAGAAAAACATCACTTGCAGTTTATGTTACATAAATACTTCTAATCCTGCTTATTAGAATTTACATATCATGCATCTGAGAAAAGTGGAGTACCAGCGCATCCTTATAGGAGAAACCAGGAGCTGTCTTCTGTTTTTCAGTTCTACGTCTCACTTTAGGCATCAAAGCTTCATTTTAGAATTTAAAATCAGATGTTAAAAGGAAACCTAATACAGGGCCCCCAAGTTTTATTCACCTGATTTCCGAATCTCACAAGCAACAGCCGTTTCACCCGTATAAATAAAACACTTAGGAGGCTTTGAAGCTTTTCATGGATGCTCTCTGCGTGAATCATGTTCAGTGTTTCCTCTTGCTTCGCAACTCAGGGTTTGTATCTTGCTACCACATGCTGGCTCCTTCTCCCAGATACTTGATGTTTCTTTCAGCACCCTGACCTGCCTAGTTTCTGTGCTGCTTTATAGCTTGATGTTACTCTATAGGAGCTAAAAGGGAACATATGCAGAGACTATTAACCAATGTAGCAGTAATAGCTCGAGGGTTTTAGCATTACGAACGCTGGTGACCGCCCCATTAGCCTGTTCAATTTTCATAAGCCCTTTCATCGATCACTCGGACACAGATCATTGATTTGGCAAATGACAGCAAGCAGAATAATAAAAGCCTCTCTCTACCTTTGGTCTCATGGCGGCGTACACTGGCGACGCAGCTGTTGCCTTGCTTACAGTCTCAACACCTCTCTCCTGCAACGCCTCCCGGAAACGCGCTGATATGCAACTTACACCATGAGTCTGAGGTCCTTATTATTTAAATGTATTCCGCCTTTCAGTTGCAACACAATTAAAAATGTACGGTCTTCTATTAGAAACAGAAGCAGCTAATCATTACCTGTCCATTTAAATGGATGAAAATCTTTCCATAATGTTCAGAGATAAGGACTGGTTCAGTCAATTTGGTGGGGTGGTCTTGTTGTTTTGACTATGCCAGTTAGAACTGTACCAGATCTTTGCAGACAGTATTTCAATGGATGATTAGCTCCAAAGGTTCTTACACAGGCTGAAGGAAACATCACCATTTTGTTCTGAGACTATGCTGATGGCATTAGTTTTATCTTTATTTCTTGTAGCAATACTGAAAGAGAAGTTTATTAATATCACCATCAATTAAAGCATCAAGGGTCAAAACATACAGAAATACCAGGATCCACACAATCAGTGTAGATTTCTTTTTCTGTTTTTCCCAGCTAGACATTGGACAAGACATTTGTAAAAAATCTTTGGAGCCCTGGTGGCGATTTTACAAATACCTTTATAAATGTAGTTTAGGGGCACATAGTGATACATCCTTAGCAGTGATGAAGTCTCACCTTGACACCTGTCTCTGTTCTGCAGGTCATTTATCTAAAAAAAAACTTTTTGTTGTAGGTTTTAGGAGATGTAAAGTGTGATGGCTATTTTGCCAATCTGGATTTACTGCTATGCCCCAGTAAAGACATTTCATCAACATTACTGCCTGTCTGAGTCTGTCATTAGGCTCCTCTCCCCCACTGTATAGAGCCACACTTCCAGTTAATTCACTCCAAACCTCCCATGAGCCACAGGCAGAGTGGATAAACACAGATATGACAGAGGAACACAGACCTGCAATGTAACACAGAAGAATCTGCAATGTTAGATTATCTGTAGTACTGAAAAGGTGCACTAAGATGCATCTGTCTTCTTGCTTACTGTAACATAATAGCTTAACTGCAAACAACTCCTATCAGGTAAGTAACTACACAGCAAGAAGAATAACAATAGGACACTTATAAGAAAGACATTTTCTCTTATCAGAGCTGTACACAGACGCTTTGGCAGCAAGCCGTACTGCAAGAGCTATTTTGCATCACACTGTAATCAAGATACTCAAATCAATATTCATTCAGACAAAATAATGCAGAATTCACTCCTACTCTCCATCGACTGAATACTCCGGAATTTGGCAGTTACTTTATTCACCAACATTAAAATAAATACAGAAAATATCATTGCAATGAGATTACACGCACTTTATAGAAAGAGGTGTATGTGGGGGGGATTTAAGATCCTGTAATCCCTTCATACAGGGAGATATTAAGGATTTAAAAAAATCTGAAGGCTCAGGCGGTGATTTTCTGTTTCAGGAGACTAACAGTGGCACAGAAAAAAGAAAAGACTACCTACTGTATGTTTCAGTAGCAATATGAGTCCATTAGTGTTACATGCAGAAGATTGGTGGGTCATTTACCTAACTCATCTCCAGTGCTTTGAGTCTCCAGCTGAAACAAAAAGCTTTTTTTGGGAGTTAGTAATCGGGAATGACCTCTTCTCTTTCAACTGAAATGATGAAATGACTGACAGTAGTTCATTTGCTGTCGAAACATTATTGAGGAGGTTATCTAAGGGGTTTCTACAACACCTTCCATTTGTTAAGACTTTGGATCTTACTAAGAGACCAGGAAGATGTAACTATGCAAACACGCCTAAGACCACCTCAACTCGTTAGTTCTGTTTTTCTAGCAGAATTTTATTAATTTACAGTAAATCTGACAATAACTAACACTTAAAAAGCTTAATATATGCTCACAATCCACTCTGTGTTGCATTCATAATAAATACACCACATAGCTGTTGATGAAAGGCCCGATATTAGCAGCTGTTTTCTGTTGTGATCTAGAGAGCCTTTGTGCGGGCTACCCACTGACCCTCAACACACATTTTGAGCCTGACTTCCACGGTGTTACATGCCCTGTCATCATTCCTAACACCTCGTTTGTGTTAATTAATATGTATTTAGCCGTTGGTTGAAAACAAAATGCCTCCCTTTTCAGATGGGTTAACACAACCTGGTGAAGGTCTCAGTCCTTTCGACTCTGTAAGTCTTCTCCTCCTTCCTCATGACTTTTCCTGGGACATTTCATCTGTTTCTTTGTGTCCTATTACTTTACCAAGCACTTCATTTGATATCATTTTGGGTTTTTACAGGAGGAAGGGGAATACAGGAAAATAATGACAAGCTCTTATAGTTTATCCACCAGAAATTAAAATGGGGCCTACCTGAGAATTAATTAAACAGAAAACAGAAACACGGCTCTTTAGATAAACATTCTAATCCTGTTTATTTGCCTCCTACTTTTTCTGAGCCCCTCCAAAGAGAGATCAATGTTTGTTTTGGGAGATTAGTGCTCTTTCACATGCAAAGATGCCAGTCATTGGCCCTAAATGGGCTTTACCTTTCCTTTGTATAGACAGCAAACAGAGACTTCACCTGCACCATCTGTACAGCAATAACATGACACAGCGATGAGCAAATAGGAAACGGCCTAAATAGCTGAACTGCAGCTCAGGAAAAGGTCTTCGCTTTTACACACTATGCAGCTTTGTTTGCCTTTTACTGAATGACAACAAAGGGTTCTGAAACTGTTTAATGGACAAGAATGTAGGATGGCTGCCACATTGCCTCGAGTTTATGGAGGAAGACCTTACAGGACAAGAACATACAGGCATATGCAGAAAGGCCATTATGTACAATGATGCATTAAAGCTTAATCACTGTGTGTTCACCATTTACAGCAGAGGCCACTTGTAGAATCACAGCACACAAGCACATCCCTTTATATCAGTGTTGTTGTCCCTAGATCAGTCTTTTGTTGTTCCCAGCTGCTAAAAAGAAAATAATTAACAACCTTTTGTAATTTTAACATATCAACTTATTTATACAATTAATTTCATCACCTGCCTTGGGACCAATAACAGTGGTGGGCGGATTCTAATTGTTTTAATTTGGAACTCACTGGGTTTCTCTGAACAGAACATCATCACTGTTTATCACTCAATTGTGTTTATTTTTAGTTCTACTATTTAAAAGAAGGTTTCTTTTCACTCTCTAATGAATCGGCATTTCTGAAAGAAAACATGTAATTGTGCACTTTCCTTAGCACTCCCAACACAGCTGAACGGAAGCAGACCCGTGCACTTTCCCGGACATCTCTGGGATCACTAGTCCAGGAGTGTTAGTGAGAGTGAGCTGCGGAGCTCGAAAGGGTTAACCTGCAGACGTCATTCCCAGTTGAGCGACATGATTCCACAAATCTCTTGGCACGTAAAAAAATAATGCAGTGAAAATAACAGCCACTCATCCTGGCATCTACCGAGTGTCAGTTCTGTTTAATTCGGGACCCTGATGCAGAACTAATAAGTCTGAGCTAGTCCAAGAAGATTATTTCTCTCATCCCTCTCTCCCTCCCCAAGCTTTTGTGCTAAGAAGTCAGATTTTCTACTCTGTTATATTAAGTGGTCCAAGCCATGAATGGTTGACGTGCCAATTAAAAAAAAAACCCAGCACACTGTAAAGACGCTGGTCGGAGCAAAGCTCCAGTTTGCAGATTTTGGACTCCTGCCCCCCCCCCCCCACTTGAAGGCCAGCGCGAGGGGGAGAGGAGACAGACACATGCCCCAGCCTTCCTGAGCTGCATTGTTTTTCTGCGAAACAGAGAACTCCGCCTGTGCCACCCCCTGCTCTCCCTCCCCCTCCTTCCTCCACACCTTCTAGCAGATGGCAGGTATAACAAAGCAGCTTGCTATGGCCAAACCAATTATTTATCTAATTATGATTTACCACTTAACCACATGATCTTTCGCCGAGTTGTGGGCAATTAAAATCAGGGTGATTATGCGGATTATGCAAATCGGACCAAAGCGGAACGATTACATTGGAGATCACACACGTGTGCAGGCACTCTCCCCCGGTGCAGTCCGGGATGCCCCAGGCCCTGCGTCAGAGCTGCAGGGTGCCTGCATGCATGTCTGTGTTTGCGACTGTGAGCCTGTGTGTGTGTGTGTGCATGCGTGTGCGTGCGTGTGTGTGTGTGCGCGCCTGCTCAGAGCACTACAGGAGGAGGGGTGGATGTGAGAGGAGAGGTATTTGAAGGGGCCACCAAGGGGACACCTGCCCTGCTGCAGTGAGCTACTAGCAGGGACATCAATTATCGTCCCTTCATCCAGCCTGCTGCTTGCCTGTCAGCCTTTCAAACAGTGCCGCAGGGGGAGTGCAGCCAGAATGATAACGCATGCAGGGATGAAAAAGAGAGAGAGAGAGATGAGGAGCACAGAGAGACAGCGAGGTTCAGCACAACAAAAGCAGCCCAGAGCTGATAAGCCCTTAATGGAGAAGGGCAGCAGCAACAAGACATGTTAAAAAGCCGCTTCAAGTTCAGGCCCATGCTAATGGAGTAATCGTATTGATTTCCATTTACCGAGGCCTCTGATGTTATTTACTGTATTTAACAAACCAAAGGGTCTCTTTCCGAATGTTTAAACAGTGGCGACAGGCTCTTCCCCCTTTAACAGCAAAGGGCACGACAAGAAAAGCGTTCACTGGACACCGACACCAGAAACACACGTCCCTGCCCGGGCCTGGCGCCCTGACGCTGGAAGCAGGAATGTTTACTCTGCTTTTACTGGGATAACTAGTATTTAAGCCTCATTGGCAGATGGCAACCTAAGCTAGGACACTTCCCGAGAAGGATGGGGATTAGAGAAAGATGTAAATTATTTAGACAGTAAAATGTTTCTGCTTATCAACATTTTAACACCACTGACATTTTCCTTACAAGAGCTATTCACGCCCGACTCTGACGTTTTCTTACATCAAGATACAAAGCCTCCTTTTACTGGGGATGCTGCTCAACTGCAGCACTGCCTTCCATTAAGTGTTTTTTTTACAAGTCATCTTAACCACTCGAAGTATATTAGGGACATTAGTACATTAAGAACATTGAGATTCTTATGTTTAGCTTTTAGATACCAGGTTATCAAGAGTTCTGCTGTCTGGGACACCATTCAGTGAAAGGGTTACATTCTAGACTGAATCACAGCAGTACAGAGGCTTGGTTTAGTCACTTGACAAACCCATTAGACTTGTAAACTAAATGGTCCACAACCTTCTATCCATGTCATTAAGTAGCATGTTAGCAATTCTTTAACACATAAAAAATTACGTCTGTTGGGAAAAAGATAGAACAGCAGGTGTTAAACTATTCAAAGGATGACAGATTGTACCGTAGTCATCAGTATTTACAGAGCCCACCAGTAAGAAAGGAAATCTTATTAAGGTTAAAGCTGATGAGGGGAAAAAGACATTTTGCAGTTTTCCTCAGTCTTCTATGGCGATAAAACAATTTTACACCGTTTAACAATACAGATATTTTTTAAACACTGCCACTCAAACAAAAAACAAAAAAAGAAATGGCAAAAATTAAAAAAGATGCATTTTCTAGTAAGTGAAATGGGAAGAAAAACTATTTTCTAAAAGGGATAAATGCATCTGGCTCAACAAAATTACTATTCCGCAGACAAAACTGGCACATTTGTGTGGCCGTCATGCCCGTGCAGAGCTTATCACCGGGTCTCATCTTGTCTGCTTGGAATAAATTAGCATGATTCTCCTACTGTACACGAAAAGGAGGAAAGTCACCTTACAAGTTCACCGAGACCTGGGATTCGAGCATCGCAGCAACGAGTCCCCCCCCGACTCACATTTCCTACACCTCGGTGTTACAGTATTACACAGCAAACAAATGTTTCGCGAAACGTACCGGTCCTGCTGTGGGCTGTGTCTGTGTCCGCACAGAGGACGAGTGTGTCTCTGCCTGCAGGGGCCAGGTGGCAGGGGAAAGCAGCCCGGAGCCACTCAACAGGCAGATAATTGAAACAAGATGCCCTTTGTGTCCGTGCCGTGCTGGGGAGCAGGGAGCGCCGTGATGGCAGGGCAGGTGTACTGAGGGCTGTGCTCAAGCGAGAAGAGTCTTTTCGGTCTCCTGCCAGAATACCCTGGGGTGCACTGCCATTGAGAACACCCACCAGCGTGAAGCAGGTCTTCTTTCACTCGCGGTCAGAAACAATCAGAGCCCCAACTTCTCCGGCAGGGAGGGGGACCCACACAGAACAAGACCCTCGAAGGTGAAACTCTGCCTTTCTCTTGCTATGGCAGGTCCTTCATTTGCATGTGAATGGGGTACAGCACTGATGTCATATTCACAATCTTTTATAGACACGATAGGCAAAAGAAATCCACACTTGACTTTCTCTTCAGGAGAAGCGCTGAAATTGCCTTTAAAAATAATGGAGCGATTACAGTAATCGTCCGCCAAGTGCATAATAAAAAAAAACTTCCTTAACCCTTTACTGCCTGGGATAGCATAAGTGAGTGAAATACAGTAGCTGCCTTAAAATGGTTTTGCCCAATAGAGCCCCAACATTTTCGCAGGAGTAAGGGTAAGTGAAACGATTGAAACAGGCTGCCACAGGAAGATATAACTCCAATGTAGATGTAAAATGGAAGAGACAGAACTTAATATGCCACACTGTTCAAAATACAACAGACAAATGCAAAATATTTTTTAGCAACGGTGAGATCCAAACTTGCTTCCACCACCTTTTATTTCTGTGGACTAGATGAACTAGCTCAAACCAAGAAGCAAACTAACCCTTAACTGTTCCAGCGGGTTTACACTGGTACTGTAGCATAACCATTTACTGTAAATAAAAGTGCTTGACTACACTGTGTATGAAATGGTTCCTCTTACTCCTACTATAGAAGACTTAAGGCTTTGTCTTTTGTTTTCACAATTCACTGTCCTGAGCTATTTAGCAATGCCCATAGGAGTTGTCAAACACAGAGCAATTCATCAACTAATTAATCTTTATGAAGGAACTAATCCTAGTAGATTATATGTGTGATTTGCAAAGAAATCTTGAATGTATGGGTATGGATCGCAAAGGCTTCCAATTAGTTGCAATGCAAACTATCGACAACATGTTAATGCTGCCTGCATAACAGTATGTGGGATCCAAAAAGGCCTTTGCAAAGGATGAAGTAGCCTCACAGGGGTAAAGAGGATGACTGTAGGTGAAAAAAAGACACAAACGGATACCCTATCTTCATCCGAAGAAGTGGGAATCAAATGTGCTATAACAGGGACAAACATGTTCTTCCCCCTAATTGCTATAAATGTGTTGCCCGACTTCTCAGATACGTCTGGTGGTTAAGACTCCCAGCATAAAGCTTAACATTATACAGGGTGTAGTGAAGAAAATGTACTTCACGCAGTTTAAAACTTGAGAAAAAAACAGTTCATTTCTAAGGGTCGGACATGGCTGATTAATTTTTTAGGTTAAGCTTTCACCTCGTATCCAGAAGGTCACTGGCTTCATCTTCCTTTTCTTTGAAGGTATCAGCATTGAGGCGCATAGCGGAGGGAGTGTTTTGAAGTGTTTATGAGTGAATGATAGCCCAGAAAATGACACAGACAAGTCTGTCAAGGAACGTCTGCCAGAGAATTGGTATCTTTGAGGCATAACCTAGATGCATTGCCTCCAAATCACAAAGCTCGGCAGCAAAGCCTTGCTCAAAATCAGGGTTTTGTTTGATCGTTTAATGTAGGAATTTTACAGAATTGGCTTGTTTTATTCAAGTCCTACATGATGATGTCCGTACACCACTTGGAACACAATGTACCACACAAACATCAATAATCCTATATATATATATTAATTCACCAGCATGTTTTGGTTTTACAGTTTCCTTATATACAGTATAGTACTGTATGTTACCCATTGGAGTTGCCAGCTATGTAAAACGATTTATCTGCTTTCTTTTTCTGTGTCATGAAGAAAGCTCTTCGTAGAGAGTCATCTTGATGCAAAGCATAATTTTAGTTCAAAACTTCCAGTAACACATTTTTCACGATGCAGTCTTTTTTGTATTCATCCAAGTCCACAAAGATCTTTAATATCACTCCTGACCTAAAAAGCATGGTGTTATATTGTAATTTTCTATGCAAACTGTTCAAATAAACCACAAAACCAGACTAATGTGATGGTGCTTCCTGACTGCACACTATAATTTGCCTTGCCTGCAATTCTTCATCAGCAACTGATAACATTAAATCTCTCACAAGTGTCCCGAGTCGTGCTGTTTTGGCAACAAGGCAGAATGTGCACTGACACAACACTCCAGAAGGCAATTTTTCTTTTTTTTCCTTTTAAACACTACATGTGCACAATGCCTGGATGGGAGCAGCACAATCTCAACTACTGAAGTCTTTCAATGTTTGGGTGAGAGCGGGTGACAGTCTTTCTTGGTGCACAGTGTACTCTCATTATCTGTGCCTTTTCTTTCCCCAGTGGCTGTCAGGCAGTACGGACATGCCTCCCACATTCTCCATTGAGCCATTTCATTTGCATCGCTATAATAAAGGAGGAAGAGAGACAAGGGGCTCTGCATGGTAACAAACCCAGCGTGGCATCGCAGGAGCTAACGAGGGCAAGGAAAGCCCCAGCAAGCCATTAACAGGGTTAACAATTTGTGCACGGAGCAAGCTCACAGAGCCGGTCTGCTCTTCAGCTTCAAAAACATGGTTTGTGAAGGCAAATGTGCACTTGCACACTGCAATTGATATGAAACTGCAGTAAATATTTGTGAATAGATAGATAAGAGACCAATTAAGCAATTAAACTAATTCACTCTTCTGTTTTCAAGCTGGTGTTAATTATATACAAAAACGGAACACACGTACAGAAAAAAAGCTATGCCTGACCAGAGATGTTAATTAGAGCAGAAAACAGGTAACAAATGAGAGAGGGGTTGAATGAAAAGTGTCTCTCAGTCTCTTAGTAGTAGGACAGCAAGTCTGGTACCTCACAGCATAGGAGCTTGTTTCTTACTCAAGAGCATCCTCCCATCCATCCAATTTCTAACCGCTCTGTCCAACAGAGGGGTGTGGGGAGCCAGAGGCTATCCCAGAAAGCAACAGGCGCAAGGTAAAGACATACCCTGGAAGGGACCCCGGTCCATCACAAGGCACATACAGACATCAGGGCCAATCAGCCTTCCAGCACACCCCTGGAATCTGGGAGTGAATCTGGAGCAGCTGGGGGAAACCCATGTGAACACGGGCAGCACTTACGAGCTCCACACAGGAAGTACCCCAGGTCCAGAGGCAGCAGTGCTGACCCCTGTGCCACTGTGCCGCCCCATTTACGAGTGTAAGACATGGAAGTAAAATCTGCTCCTACAAGCCGGACTTCCTTCCTGCTCTTATGCACCCCGAGTGCTGTGTGCCGAGTCACGGGCCGGCAGCGGAGAGCGGTTCAGCCGGAAGACTCCAGTGACCCAGTACAGGCCCTGATGGGTGACGTTCTGCTGAAGCAAGCTGCGGGCCTCTCCAGGACAGGCACCGGGAGAGAGAGCCCCTGTCAAGTCAGGGACACTGCTGCTCGACCCTGGCGATCTCGCTGGACATGCTCTTTAGTTGCCGCCCCCTGGCCTTCGCAGATTGTTGCGCTGCCACAGCGTGGCCCCCAGCACACACCCCCTCAATCAGTTATGGTTTCTGAACATACAGATGGTACGGGCAGGGCCAGCAGGAGGGGGCTTTACCTTGGGATAAGAAATTAACACTGGCAAATGGCAAATTTTACTGCATGTATTTCCATATTCCTAATACCAGGGCCATCTGCTAGCAATCCTGCGCCTTGCAACGATATATTATACATTTTCTGATATTTATTTTTGTCCCCTCTCCCCAGCAAGGTGCTGGTGAAATCACCTCAGGTTCAGTTCCATTCCTGCCAGATCTTAAATCCTCTCTGCTCTGGTTCACTGGAGGAGAAAAAGAAGATGCAGCGTGTACACTGTGGTTGCCTTTTGGAAGCTTTATATCGAAAGCCAAGGTTAAACAGTAAGCACTGATTTGCTAACTCGGGAAGCCTCATGCTCTGAATCCCTTCCCTGTGTAGAGAAGCCCGGCCTGCGAGCGTGGACGAGCCCGAGGCCAGGCAGGGGGCGGCCCCTGTCCTCTCCACCGGCGGCCGCGCCAGCAGGGCCAGCGTGTGCAGAGCCGGGCAGGGCGGGAGGGAGAGGCGCCAGGCGGCGGGCAGTGCGGCTCGGGCAGACAGCTGGCCGCTGGCCACTGCCCAAGCTGGGAAAGAGCAGCCGCCACTCGTCGCGGCTCGGTTCCTGTCTTGATACGAGCAGCGGTGCTGCCTTGCGGAAGCGGGTGGACACTCTGCTGTCCTGCCTCCCTTTCCCACTGAGAGCTGGTGTGCGGGGGGCGGACTGGCACACCATCCAGGTGGGGCTGCACACTGCTGGGGGTGCATGGATGCCCCTTACCTGTGAACTGCACAGAACAGCACTCTAAGTGTACAGATGTATTTTATTTATTCCCTGTTTTGGGGTGCAAACTGCAGGAAGATCTCCCACTAAGCAAGCGAATGGCATGAGCACAGCTACAGCATGCAGCGGTATGCTGTCCCGTTTCTCAGAAGTGACACTGAAAGAACTGGACCACACAAAGAGAAGAAAACACTTCGCAACTGTATCCTTTACTGGAGATATCGAGGATATTTTCACACCTCTGTTGTCTTCTCCATTTCCTTGCCGCTTTTTCCCTGCAGCTTCAAAGTCTGTTAGTGACTAATTAAACTAAATATGACATGGAAGCAAAAGTAGGATTCTTGAAAATAAAGTCTAATTAACAGCTCATTATCGGAGGCATAGTTCAACCCAATTAAATAACAGTTCCTTTGTTTCAGTTCAAGGTTTACCAAGAGCTTTCAACCAGAATTTTCAAAAAAGCCTCTTTTGCAAAAGGAGGGAGACTCCTTTCGTGGTTCATTATTTTACTTTTGCCTAATTTAAAATCACAAATGAACAAATTACCTCCTTTCCAAGAATGGTCAAACAGTTTTTCTGAGTGCATACCAACTCTAATTTAATAGCAGTGCCTCCGAGGTAACACGTTTGGACCCAGGGTTGTGAGAATATGGGCAATCCAAATAACAGCCAAGGCTGTTGTTCAAGTACAGCTGGTGTGTCTCTGCTTGAATTTACTGGCACTAGATTTTCTGCATAAATGTTCATACATGTACAATGCACAACTAACAAAAACTCATTTCTACAGTGAAAGAAGGGATGAGTTTTAATTACAGTATAAGTACAGACCTGACAGTTCATCACTATGCACACCTCAGCCCTTATCTGAGATCATTGACAGTTTATTGTTTTTGTTGGAATGGCTAATCACAATCATTTATATCCATTACTAAGGTGCAGCTTTCAGCAACAGCCATCACTGCTGTGATTGCATGCAGCTGTAATTGCTTAACAGCCTTTTCTAACAAAAATCTGACACCTGTTTCTCCTGACCCAGAGTGACTGAATTCCACCCTTTTTCTATGAGCGAGCTCTCATTAGGAGTCTCCACGAACTGCACGCTCGTGAGCCGCAGCTTCGCCCTGCCGCTAAAGCTGGGTGCTTCACCTCCTTCTGCCACACAGGGAGCCCTCGAGCCAAGGACAGAGATGCCCAGGCGCCACAGGACGCCTCCCGAGCCCCGACTCTCGCTGCGGGCTGCGCCGGTGGCCCAGTAATAAAGGCTGGGAAACATAAATATTAAATAAAATAGAGGCACGCAGTTGGTAGGCCTCTGCCATGCGCTGTGGCACCCGTGCCAGCTTCTGCAGGTGCGCACCCCAGTGGCAGCCAAAGTGCCAACCTGCTCTCCATATGCCTGCCTCCCGCCTGCCAACTCTCTCCCGCCGCTACCCACTGGGACGTGCCTGTCTGTCCTGGCACGGAGGACGGAGACGGACGAGATCTCCTGCCGCCTAGTAACACCACAGGCCCGACATCCCCGGTCACCAGACTGCCGCCTCCGCGTGGGCAGCGCCCCCCACAGGCCTGACCGGCACCCTTACACCATGGCTCCAGAGACGCAAGAGAGCTTTGATCGGCGCTTCAGCTATTCTATGGAGATGTCACAGCACAGGAAGAAAATGACTGCGACCTGTTATTATCACCCCTGCACAGGAGAGATTAGCTGGAGGGACACATGGACTGTGCAGGTAGAACCATCTTTAACTTGTTTTTTCAGTATTTAATGGTATGATGACATTTGAAAAAAAAACAGGAAATATGTAAGAGTACTAGAAACCCTTTTATTCATAACTATTCCTCACGAGATAAGGTTTTTACCGTGGTTTACAACCAGGGTCTTCATTGTATTTTGGTCAACATTTCCACAAAGGTCAGGCCTGCCTGTGTCACACTGCATCCTGGCCAGTCCCAGGACCGTGTCAGTAACTGAATCTCATCTGCAGCGTTTACCACTCCCTGACTCCCCACCTTCTTTCTCGGACAGAAAAAAGAAAATCTGAAGAGAAGAAAAAGGGTTTCATACCCTTTAATGCCTCAGTTTTGCCAAGCATCACTGCAGTGATTTTAATGAGATGAATTATACTCGGCCAGTGATCCCATGTATTTGTGCCAAACTACTGTCATGTATGTAGGGAAAAAAAAAATCTTGCCTGAAGTAATCCTCAGCCTTTACAGCAAATTATTAAAATTCAGCGTATACTTAATCTGTCTCCCAGAATTAATTGAATTTTTATGCTTGGCAAATGTCACTGTTTGCACTGCTCAGATCGAGGGCTCATAATAGTTTCATGACAAAACAGCAGACCAACCACGAAGCACATCAAAACGGGAATAAATTATACACAGCGCAGTGCTGGGGAATATTAAATAGAGCGATTCAAAGCAGGGCCCTCCAGCAACTGGTACTAAAGTGAACTGATCGTTTTTATAAAGTCTAAGCTTGCTTGAGGTGTATATAAAACCTCAGACAGTCACCCTGCACAGCAGAATATTAAAGCCTAAGAATGATTCCTTTATGCATTTTAGATTACTAGCTTGCACTTCCTTTTATATCAAAATACCAAACACAAGAGGCGAACGCTCCAGCTGCACGTGGGGATACTGAGGTAAAAATGAAGGCAAGAGAAAGCAACAGAAACCCTCACAGTTAGACCCCACCTGTACGAAGACACCTGCCTTTGAAACAGTTTTAAACATCGATTCTGTCTCAATCACTTCCTTGTTTCATATGCCGTCTGTGATCAGCTGACACAGAGCTCCTCCATTAAAGTACCGAGAGCAAGTGAAGTATAAAAACCTCCAAACCTCTAGCAGTGCTCAGATCAACAGCTCCGGGTCCACTCTCACTGACAGAAACTGGACTAGCACTGTGAGCGGGGGCTCAAACGTTTCTGAATCTTCCATCTGGTGGATTAGGAAATGTGTCTTTTCAGAGAAGTCCCCTGTCACTGACACATGTTCGAGGTTATAGTAAAACAGCCCTATTATGAAAGCAGCTGCAGGCATCTGTGTTTGTAAGAGTAAGTGCCTGCTTAGAAATGTAAAATACTAGCTTGGGTAATTAGAAAACCTTCACGTGTACATCCCCCAGTACCAGGGAAAGGTAACATTTTCTGTGACTTATTGCAATATATTTACAACACACAACGATCTGGTTTTGGCTGTTTATTTTGCTGCAAGTCAATAGAGACTTATGGTTGGATAAAAAGTTAATCTCAGCTTGTCGAAGGTAATTGATGAACTTCAAGTGACATCTGAATGTAGAAATTCATATTTATAGTTTCAGTGAATTTGATGGAATTCTACACAGGTACAGAAAAAACATATTTGAAGACTTTCACATCATATTTGCAAATGTTTCATACTCAGTATCTGAAATCGGGAGATAATTGTCATTAAGGAGGTTCAAAAGGCTTAGAAATATTCAAACAAAGGTTCAGTTCTGACATCTCAACTTCCATGTCTTCTGAGTGGTAGATTTCAAGCCTTAATACATTTGTTCCTAATTAGTTGGGAAGTGTAGAAGAGACAGCTCAAGCGAGCCCCCCCTTAAATGCTGGAACATTCTGGATCAATTTTAACCGATCAGTCAATGTATTTACATTTTAAACTTACCATAATTACAGTCCTGGCTAATTTGTCCCTAAATTCCAATTTCAGTCTTTGAATTTCCTGCCAAGAAGCTGAAGAGAGGACACGTTTTTCACTGTTTTTTTTAATGGAGATAATTCAGCTAAGTTCCCAAGGTAGCAGCATAACATTTTAAGAACCCTGTTTAGATTTAAAAGTGCAGGACTGTGTAAATTATTTGTGTAAGCACAATTCCAGTGAAGCAATGACTCATGATTTTGATCAGTAAGTAAACAACGCTTATAGTTCATTTTAACAGGGGATTGTGAACACTGATTTCTTCAATGAAAGTTTCCTGCAAACAAATTCTGTTGAGCCGTACTAAGGAAAATACTGCCGAGAGAGATATTGCAGTTTGTCTTTCCAATGTGAAACAATAGGTTACGTTTGAACTAATGCAGCTCCAAGCGGAGATCTTCGTCAATACTTAATTAACAAGCTGGGAAGTTTTTACATAATTGTCACAATAGCACAAGGTGTCTTTGAAACATTTAGTCCAGGGTTCAGGATTGAATTTAATCACCATGCATCTTTCTTAAAAGGACACTAGAGAGAGGCTCAGCAGCATCACCCTCGCTGACGGACCGGCAGTGAGAAGGTGGGCACTGCCAAGAGAAGGGAAGGAAATGATAGCTGGCACATGCAAATCAGCTCAGCTTTCTGAATCCCTCGCAATCAGATTCAATAAGTGGTTTCTTATTGGCTTTCTGTGCCGATGCTAACAGGGAGAAGCTTCTTGTTACTGCAAGAAATGGATAAGGACAAGGCAGCAAAATAAAGGTCTTTAAACTGTAAGAACTCATCAGTCCAAGTTCACATTTGAGTCAGACCATAAAACTGCTAACCTCAGAGAATGCTTCTCACTTTCAACTCGAGTAGGAGGATATTTTTCTTTCTTACCCTAAAATCAAAACATAAATTTACCTCACAATTTGGAATTGTTTTCTCTGCTTTCCAAAGGATGTCATTTGACTTCAGAAGGAATTATTTTGAATATTCTTGTCTGCAGTGAGGGAGACATAAACATATTTAATCACCATGTACCCATGCCTTTTATTATTTGTTTGGCTTGAATTATACATCTTAAAAAACATAACAGCAACAAGATCTGGCTTCTCTGTGAAAAGATTTTTCAATTAGGTGTAAGTGAGTACTGACTGTGAGAGCTGTCTGAAGCTTCAGACTCCGGCTACAGCGGGTGCACTACAGTCAGACAGCCTGAACATGTAAAGGGCTACCTGCATGAGCTGGATCTGAGAGGTTTCAAGAGGTGCGGATCTGGGAAGCTACCCTGGGAGACAGACTGAATGTCTTGAACGCAACTGTTTTATGTCAGTACTTTAACTCCTACCCAGAGAGAGCACAGGCTTTGATTTTAACCCCTTTTCTCCACACAAACTGTACGGGAAGGAATCACTTAGTCACTTTTCTTAATTGGGAAAATTCATGCTTAAGCAGCAACAGAAGGAAAAGTCTTCAGTTGCATCTATTTCCCTACATTAGAAGGAACATTGTTGTTTGTGATTTGTTGAAAAACAACTACATCCTATAGTGTGTCTGTAATTCAAACCTGCACTGCATCAACATTTTTGGCATTCAACAAACGGCTTCATGATAGTACCCATTGTTCAGCACAGCGCACGTGACTATTTGGTGCAGATGTTATGTTCCATGAGTGTTGTTCACAATGGTGAACCACAACAGACGTCAGTTGAAGCAAATCTCACTCACACTTGTGTAGGGCTTACTGTTTCTGGTGAGAAAGTCTTATCAAAACCTCGGATGGAGCTTTCAACGGATGTGCAACCAGACAATCAGGTGAAATGACTGATAACATCTTCACCACTGGCTCAGGCTTCAGTCTGTCAGCCCCAGCTGGTGACAGCAAAGGGGGTTAAATAGCACAGCCTGTACAATCAGAGCTTTAACATGGCAGTCGGAGTTAACTGCTGAACAACCTCTCGCAGTTCTGAACTTCACTGTATTATCTGCTCTTCTCCATCAGCCAGGACGTCAGCACAGGTGCAGTCACCTCTGCTAGTGATATCAGGGCAGAAATCAGGAGCCATCGCGATTCTGCCAAAAGACAGAAGAAAATCCAAGATACACAGCAGATTAAGAAGATCAGATGAAGATGTATTAAAAGAATACCAATCACGTCAGTGGATCAAATCCACGATGGAAGAGGTGCCAGTGATGGACAACATTGAGAAGACCTAACTGTGGCCACGCTCCCAGCTCGGTCTGGGCTAGGTGACTGGGGGTGAGACCAACATCCTCGCATCTGGATCGCATCCAGTCTACATTGAAACCATGGCACCATGACAACATCTCCTTATGAACAACCACCCTCTGTGTTGAAATACCAAGAAGCAAAACCACTGGCATTTTAATAAGATCCTAAATTACTGCTCCCATGTGCACCAACCTGTTCACCACTTAACTGAATAAGAAGAGCATCCGTCCCATATGTCCTTCTTCAGCCCGACACAGGATTGCCGAGTTGGGATCATGCAAAACAGATGCTAATTAAAGCTCTAATACCTGTTTAGCCAGTTCTGTCTGCCAGACACTGTTTTATCAGCCCATGTTTTACACAGACAGAAATAATGTGTGGTGCTGGATCCAGGGTTGCTTTGCTCCTGAAGAAAGAAAATCCTCTCCTACAAGCATTTCTTAGGAATGACTGCAGAAACATTTGTCTATTTATTTAATTTAACAAAGCGGTCATAATTGCCATCTTACATTTTATTAAATATTAGACAAATGTGTCTCTTCAAAATACTGTTATCTCTCTTTGGTTTGTATGGGAATTACTGCACTTAGTGAACAGTTTAGGAAAGAGCATTACATAACGAAAAAATAAATGCCAAATACTGTCTGGCAGACAGAGGGCTTTACATAAATCTTATCAGAATGCAGACCTGTTTCAAAGAAGCTGGTACTGGCTCTTAGACAATAATATAAGATCAACGTGAACTTCCTTAACAAAATACTAAAGCCACAAAACACCCCAAAAAACAACAAATGGAAATGAAAGACGTTTTAAAGGGATATTTTCTGCGGACATAGATTTCACCTGTTCCACTGAGGGAGCACGTCGATTCTGGCTTTTATGGTGCCCCTGCATGCTGCAGTCCTGATTTATTTCTCACCACTGTCTCTCTCCGGCTATTAACCATGTGGCCTAACAGGAGATCAACAAGGCAAATTTACGCAAGTCTGGGTGCTGAAGTGAGTGGTTTATGGCCGTGTTCAGGCTCAGTCCCTGAACTGTTTCCCTGACACCTGGGAAGCAGACTGACTGACCAGATGCTACAAGCTGGCCTCACTTTAAAGCTCCTGTCAGACCACCTAGATAAATAATGGCCTAATCAATTTGTACACTTTACTGCGGCCCAATGACTCCAATAGCAGCCACAAGCTTCATTGGAATAACAATATGCTGACTTCATAGGCTTGCTGGAAGACACAGCTCTTGGAGGTGGGAGGAGGTTACATCAGGCTAACGGAGCTGAGGAACACCCTGTATACAAACAGTTCGAATGGATTTTGTTGTGTATGTGCTCAAAGTAAGCAGAGGTGCTAGGGACCCGAGAGAGCCAGACTCCTACCAGAACAATAACTGAGAGCTTTATTAAAACTTCATAGTACATTCTAGCAATTACTGACTCCAGGAACCCCAAAGTTTCACCTTATTTACTACCAGATAACAATAACCAGAAACAACTGCACTCAAAGGTTTAACCTAAAGGCTTAAATAATCATTACAGGTTTAAATGTTGCCAGACCACAGCAAACTGATCTCTTGTGGAAGAAAAATGGGCACACTTAAAAAATGTAGACATATCAAACCTTACTGGAAAAAGTCCATTTGCTTTTTTACCTTTAGCCATTTTTAAAGTAATATTTTGGGCCATGTTTCTATTTTCAAAGCTCAATCATAATCCCGAGGGGAAAATCCCAAACCTTTTAGAGTCTTGAACTCAATATATTTAAAGCACAGATACAACTAATATCCTGGAAGCTTGAGAGTCCCATTTTCAAGACTGTTCACTTAATTTTTAGCAAAATATTTTTCCCCTTTTGTTATGGGTGTAACAAATTTGAATTTTTGAAAATCAAGGTGAAAATAGTAAAATAAAAGTTAGGGCCATTAAATTATTCCTTTTAGCAACCCTTCAGCCAACAAGCAACAGAAACAGGGCTAAATAAGCCAGCATTAAGAATATTCTAAAAGTCATCACATGATTCTGAGTGCTTTAAGGGGAATTAGAGGATATTCCTTCAAGCAGTGTTAATTTTCCTTTATGCTGTACGTCTAACATTTAAGACTAACATTTTGGAAAGCCTTCGGGCTGCCACAGTGAAGCACAAGTCAGCTAACCAAGATAAGCAGCTTCCAGCATGATGCTTCAGTCAAGGATGGGCAAGGAAGGCACAGTGATCCCGAGTTCACACTCCTCTTGCACGAGCTCAGCCACTCACAGATTCAGCTCCTCTCTCTTATACTGGCCCACAATAGTGCTGGCGAAACAATGTTCCAGGGGCACTTTATTTAGACTTTATAAATAGATTTTTGCCTCACAGGAATTGGCACCTGCAAACAGCATGTAACCGATCCCAGTGCACGCTCAACAACAGCACATACAGCACAACCTGTTGCATCAAGGGCAGTGGGCAGTTAAAGCTGATCCTGGAGAAAGTGGACACCCCAGCTCTCAGCGGCTGCACGGTCAGTAACCTCATCGCTGGAGACGGGTCCAGAGCAGATAACAGGGACAGGTCAGGGTAATTGTTAGCCGTTCAGGTCTCTGTTTCTCCGCCCCTGCCTTCTCTCTCTCAGACAGCTGCAATTAATCTTATTTCAGCGAGCTGGCCACACAGGAGCCGTGCCTTGCTGAAGTGGCTATTTGACCCAGACTATTTTTTTTATCACTGGATAAACAAAAAAAGAACGGGGTTTTGCATCAAGCTTATTAACACTCCCTCGGAACATCTCTCGATCAATCAGCTGGATGCTCCACGTCATCAGTGGGAGTCAGTGGGCCTGCACACACCCACGTAGCCTCCTCCCTGGCTGGGGTGCTGTCCAGTGAGCACGAGCGCAGTGGATGCATGGAGGTGCAATGCAAATTGTCTGAAGGGAAGTTAATTTGCACAGAGACAGCTGTGGCCGGCACCCCTCTGCCAAAGGCTATTTCAGCAACATTCCCGCTGCTGCCAGAGATATTCGCCCTGCATTGTCTCCTTTACAGATATATGCTGGGTTTTTTTTTGTCTGGCAGGATCAGGCAAATGCTTGTACCTTTGACATTTACGCCCGCCAGGCTCTGAAATCCCAGCTTCCAAATGCCTGGGAGGAAGCTGTGGAGGTGTCGTCAGTATGAGAGAGGTCACGGTGCACAAAAGGCGGCACAACCTCTATTGAAGCATCGGCAACAGGCTGCCTGGAAGTGTTGTCATTGCCAGCTGTGATGTTGTTTGCTTGCCCTGCCCTACAGCAATCCAAGCCAGCCCTTTCTGTGACACCTCCTTAAAAACCTCGCAGGCATAAGACGGAATTTCAAACCTTTCTACTCTGTTGCTGAAGACCTACTTCTAATAGTGTCTGCAATTTTATTTGGGCTGAGAGCAAGCATTAATTATTGATGTACTCCAAAAAGTACAAATTAGAGGCATTTGGGAATAGTCAGTATTATCAACCTCTCCCTCTGAAGACGCCACATTCACGAGTCTAAAGGGTCGATCACACCCAGAAGGAGGCCAATGGAGGGGCTTGAGACATATACAAAACATAATGCAATGTATGAATATTAGCTCTGTCTAGCTACAGATAGGATTATTAATATAATCTACCTTTAACATATTTAAGGTTAGTCATGTAGTCATTCAATCAGTATATGCAGATACAGCACGTGGGAGAATACTTATGTAGCTGAAGACTGGGATTAAAATCTTCCATATGAAGAACGCAGTCCAGAAAATCCCAACTGAATTACGTTATTAGCACGCAATTCCCAAACCTTACGTTCACGCCCTTTCTGCTGTACTGATAGTAACATGCACTCTTGCACCACACATATTCAGATGAGGTCAGTCCAGGTCTTCCATTTTTTGGTCTTGCTATTGACAAAGCAAATAGCGGCTTATTGGCTTACAGGCCAGCTCAGCTGTCACCTTCCGTCCTTGGGCTTAAAAAATCAAACAAGTAAGACAGCGGGGGTAGTGGCATGGGCTCCTCATCTCACAAGCTGCACCGCCTTCTCTCTCTCTCACACTCTTGAGGAGGGGTAATTAGTCTGCTTGAGCTCAAGCAGCAATTTTTCCTTTTGCTTTTCTTTTTTCTTAATGCTCCCCCTTTTTTCTTGTCAAATAATCATTGAAAAACTAGCATGTGTCTGATACCGTCTCCACGGCAACGGCAGTTAAGACGACAAGGCAGGCTGAAGCTAATTCTGTGTGTGAACGGTGCTGAAGGAAGTGTAGAGGCTCTGCTCTAAAGGTCTCGGCGATGAGGTAGCCTTCAGGAGTCAGCACAGGGCTCATGCTGCTGCCAGGCTTCGCCAATAAGAGACATCATAAATTGCACATTACCATAATGTTTCATCCTTTTTTTCCAACAGAGAGAAAAAACTTCCTCTCATAATTCAGACCGTATTTGAAATCCATTTATTCAAAACAGCGCTTTTGCAGAAAGAATACACGCAGGTAATAACGTTTGAATAATCGCACCAGAACTCCAAAAGCCTGCTGGAGCCACTCTCTGGCAGGCAAATGAGTAGGCACAGGCCCCTGAGATCATTTTCAAGTTAAAGAAGAATGACACATACCCCAAATTTGACTTTTCAGAGGTGTGAAAATAAACAGCCTTTTAAACAGATACCTCGATCTCTCGAGCTCCACAGTAACACAAAAGTGAACAGTTACTTTGAGATCAGCTGAACTTAAAAAAAGAGATGAATTCACAGGTAGAGCTCTTGATAATCACTCAGCAGGAATTTTCAAAAAAGCACCTGTTTCCCAAGCATTAGGATTTATAAATTGCCTTTGCACACACTTTAGGAAAGATGCTTTTCAAATAAGATGCTTTTACAAACATGTAAAACTTTATCAAGTATTCATATTCACCTTCAAATAGCTAAAGCTATTCATCTTTAATTGCTTGAAATTTTCAAATAGCCCTCCTGGTAAGACCTAATGTTGAGAATGAGTTAACCTTCTGTACTGCCTCAGTACTGGCTGCCTTGGATTTACTAGGGCACCAGGATAATTGAGCCCTACTAGAACAAACAAAATGGTTGCCTTTCAACAGCTAACAAAATCACACAGTTGACCGTGGATGTGTTTAAAGCCTCTCTTGGCCCTCTGTTAAACTGCCCCTCAGGATGGTAAGGGTTCTGGTTATGTCCTGTGGTGTGGCTGGTTTGAAGGACTGACGCGCAGTGGGGCAGGAGGGGTGGAGAGACACACACACACCACCTAACAGCCTGGGACTCTCCCTTCTGTTTCTGTGACTCCACTGAATCTCAGAATCAGGACATGAGAAGACTTCTGGTAGCATTGCTGCACAATAATCACTTAAATTGAATAATTAATAGAGCCGTATATATAATTTAATATCAGAAATGAATAATTTAGAAGGATATGAACATTGTTTGCTTGGTGTCTTAACCCACCTGAGGAGTGAAGCTCTGTCATCATGAAAGAGCTGAAAAATACTTCACTTATTTCGTCCATTAAAAGATACTGAACCATTCCCTGTAGATACATCAATTGGAACTCTGTAGTTGTACGGTTTTTGACACCCACTAGTACTTAAATACCTGCCAAAGCAAAGATATAGACAATAAAGGCTCTATTTATGTACCAGAATAAATTGACTAAACTTACAGCTTATTTTAAGAGACTGTAGCCAGAGTTTTAGTTTCAATATCTGTAACTGGCTTTGGCCTCTAAGCACCAAGTCACTTAACTTCTCTAAATACCTTCATTAGCACTGGAGGTAGTTGTGTAAATACAGAAGTGATTCACTAGGTTCACTTCTGTTTCTGGAATTGTCACATATGTTTCTAAAATAAGGAGTTCTGTTCTACAAATAACTAAAAGTACAATTACTTTAAGAAAAAAATCACACTTCTTACAGCCAAATGCCACTCAGAATGTCATAGTTACGCAGTAGCCTCCAGTTCATGTGCTTTATGATTCTAGTATTAAGATATAGGGGATTTTAGGCGTTGTTTAGGTTTACTCTTAAGAGCTGCCCTGGACTTCCTGATTCTAGCGAACTGCCTTCAGGAGCTGCCTGCCCTCTCTGTTCCCTGGTACCTCACTCAGACACTTCACTACAGCGATGCTCCTCTGGCACGGGGGCGACTTGTCCCGCTTTATCCCAGAGGGACTTCGATACCCCATTAACCTCTTTTGGCACCATTGTTTTAGCCATGAGTTGAAATCTTCATATGTCACATTGCTTCCCTAAAGTGGAGATAAATAGAACCAAGCATAATGTGGAAACTGATCTCCTTATATCGGTCTCCCTTCTCTATGACTGCCATAGCACTGCTTTGAAAAATAAAAAAATCCCACTTGTGGGATTGCATGACTGTGGAGTGAGCAAGCGAACAAGGCATTATGCAAACGCAAACAGCCTCTAAACCTGTATGAAAGTCTCGGTTATCCTTTTTGTTAAACAGTAATGAAACAATAGCAGACCGTTTCATTTTTGGTTTCTATCCCAACAGAAAATGCTTTGTATTCTTGCCCAAATTATGAAAATAATGATTTTCATACTTGTGCAAAGCCTTCGGGATCACAGAGAAGTCTAGACAGAGCACCCACAGGATTTCAAGTGTCGTTTCTTATCTGTTCTGGTGGATAAAACTTGCTCCCTGACCTAAAGGACAGGTACAAATACAAATTAGTATGATTACTATAAACAAACCTTAGCGTCTTGGCACAGAACCGATAGTTGGTTCTCTCAGGGTCTGAAGCTTTTCACCATCGCTTGATTTGTACTGGTTTGAACAGGATTCATCCTAACTGACAACACATTCACTCACTTGTTTGCTTTTTTTCCTTATTTTTTAGCATAAACAGATCCCTGGAAATTAATCAGTGCACTTTGCAAAGAAGGTACTGCTTTCATACGTCTTTAGGAAAGGAGCACAGCAACCGACGCCGGTAATAACTGACGAGCTTCTTTACAGGAGGTGTGTAAACGAACAGTGAATATCTGGACAGGCAGTGATCAATGACTGTTCCTTCCCACTCTATTAATAATTATGATGGCACATTCCTCCTCTGCCCTCACAAGGCCTCTTCGCCAGTGAAAGCCTCGTCGGGAAGAATAAATAATTCAGCCGCACAGAGTGTCAGCTTTATGCAGCATTGTCAGGAGAGTGCCCTGACTGATCCCAGAGCTCTCCTCCTTCTGCACCATTCATCTTCGAAAAGGGAAGTGCTGGCAGGACGCACCCCACCTCCCCACCTACCACCCTCCCCACCTCCTTTGAATCTTTTTTTGTTGCTCTAGCAGAGTGGAAGTTCCTGGCTAGTGCACATCTACACGCCAGCCCTGAGCAACGAGAGCGGAGCGACACCCATCAGAGGACACTGCCTCGTGCTGCCTGTGGGTAGTAACACAATGCTTGCTATCAGGGTGACTGCCGCTCTGAAGTAAGAGACCGCAAGACACGGCCCCTCAGAAATTTCGCAAAGAAGCTCAGAAATTCTTCAAATCGGAGGTGCTCTTCAGTCATAGCTGTTGGTTTGCTCTGGTTCCAATGCTGTCACCCCTTAAAAGCGAGGTGGCAGCACTTATACAGTACACTCACGCAGCACTGATTTCTCTTTTACTCCTAAGCACAAAATATTAAAGAGAGAGAAATGTGAATACCTGTAGGAAACTACTTGCCACTATGCTGTCCAAAACCGTATTATTTTCCAGTCGATTTAGTGTTGTTTCCTTGCATGTTCATGTTGGTGTCCCCCCAAAAGAAACAGATTTCCATGAACTTACATTATGGAAAATTAGATTTTAAACAAGAAATTCAATTAGGGTTTGAAATAAGAGCATGATTTCAATAATGATAATGACACAATAATATAATTGTACATATTGTAACAAGACAGGTGAGCCATTTCAAGCAGAAGAAACAACCAAGTTGAACAGAATGGAGAGAAGACTAGATTTTAAATTTGATTAGTGAGTATTTGCTGCGAATTTAGGTTCAACTGACTGGAGACTTGAGCTTAGTCAAAAGCACAGTCAGCCCTATAAACAGCTGCGGTTTCTGAACGAGGAAGCCTGATGTTTCCCAGCCTCGGGTTTCTGCGCACTTTCGGTCTGCACCACAGTGGAAAGGTAACTGGGCTGTATCTCGCTCAGGAGCTTAAAAAAGAACCCAAGCCTAGACACTGAAGCAGAAGCACAGCAAGTGTGCTTCACTATCTTCACTGAAGTGTACTTCCAGGACGCTGACCACACTCTTACCCACAGCCTCAGAGCACACAGTGCATCAACAGATTGTGTATCGGAGCCTCTTTCCCATTTCTGTGTTAGCAGAATGTAATGACTATCCAGCAACCATCGTGTCATGTCAGAACTTCCTATCAAAATCATATCATCAGCTGTTTGCGTGTCATTGCTTCACACCACCTCCAAAGAGCAAAAAACTGTTTCACTTGCTGTACTTTTCAACACCATGTTTAGAATGATAAATAATTCATATTACCACAATTGTATCGCTAGAACAGCCCTGAAACTTCTTTGGAAGCCTTCTCAATTCATCTCATTCCACTTTTACAATTTATGAATCCTAAAAGTCACTAGCGTGGGTTATGACGAGCCCACCTGAGGGGTTTACCTGCTGTGTAAGTTTTTCAATAATGTTACTTTGCTCTACTGTACCAAACCCGCACCACAGTGGTTGCATGCTAGTGTTAGCAGGAGGGATTCTGTGTGTAAGCCTGCAAACAGTTAAAGCGAACCACATTATATCCCTAAGCCCCTGTAATCCTTTGCCATTTTTCACTGCTAGCCTCCTGGCCCGCAACAAGCTAAAATGCAGGTAATTCACAGTGCCTAATGTAAAAATCATGCCAACTGCTACAGCCTCCCTGTGGCTTCAAACATTAAAGCAGTAAGATTATTTTTTTTACTCCATCTCTTTCACCCTCATTTATACAAGTCTTCTATTTGCTACATCTTGGCTGATCGCTACATAATCAGAGCTCATTCAGCCATGAGACACTGTTAAGCACCTACTGATGGTAACCCCACACCAAGCTTAATTCACCTTAGATTACTTAAGTGCTTCTGCAGCTTGCTGTTAAATAAAACAAGGCTCGCCACTTAGGAGCTAATAATGGAGACAAAAGGAGGAAGAAAAGCTATACCCCCCATTCCTAATGAAAGCCAAAGTTCTCACATTGCAAGCTTACTCTTTATAAAGAAGAATAAGACACTGTGGCCGCTGCTTTAAAAATACATAAAAGAACATGCACCCTTTAGCACACCTCTCAAGACACTTTCCTCCCTCACCCTCTCCGTACCTTACCTGGCAGATAGTAAAGTGGAGGCTTTAGTCCAAACATGGTTTACATTACAGTTCCATTGTGGTCACTAAAGAGAAAAAAAGAGAGATGCAGGAATGTCCTGGTAAAAAAAAAAGACACAGGAAGGCACCACACAAGGAGAGCCAAGGTCCGGACAGGTTAGAAGGTCCTCGCTCGCAGTGTCAGGTTGCCATTACGGAGATCCGCTCTGAGGTAAGTGTCTAACGATGTCAGGCTCAAGCACCCTGAGACGCTCTGGTGCAGCAGCGAGCTACCCTCGCCGCTAGAGATGCCCAAGGCAAAGACAGCAAACCCAGCCGAGCACAAGGAACGGTCGGCCCAGGCTTCCGAGCTGAAAAGCCCTCTGTGCGGGTCATTCATGAGGAGTTTAAGGGAGCTCGCTTCTCTCTTTCAGTGAGGCGAATGTCAAAGGTGGTGTTCCATGGGCTGGGTTTCGTCCAGGAGAAGGCAGGGGGCACACAGGAACAGAAGAGACAAGCGGAGCAGGTTTCAGGCGACTTCTTGTTGCTAAGAATAAACAGGCTTTGTTTTCTTTTGCCCAGCTCTGGTAGTGAGAGAAAAATTAATACTCCAACGACTCAGTGAGGAAAGAAGCCTCCTGGTTCATCACAGCAAACAACATCCTAAGTGGGAGATCTGAAGCAAATGCCTGGCTCCTTTCTCAGTCCTCCGTACGTCTTTTCTGCTTTCTTCCTTTCTGTGTCCCACTACTGACTCAAAGAACAGAGGAGGAGGGAAGAATAAACTCCCTTCAGGCTACAACAGCACAGTCAGAAAGCAAGAGGGAGCAAGAGAGAGACAGAGACAGAGAGAGTAAGAAGGGAGGGAGGGAGAGCACAGAAAGAGGGAGAGAAAGAAAGAACGCTGCCCCTCGATCAATTTTCATGCAAGAATCATTATCTGTAAATTGGAATTCTGCCGGAGTGACAGCAGATTTGTCACCCTTAATGAAAGTGAGAGGGTTAGCCAAGCATCAGGGCATCTGTTCACACAAGCCTCCTCTGCAGCACTGCTGCGGTGCCACCGTACAAATTCATTGTAAGGATCTGGTAAGATTCTTCTTTTTCTCCCTCCTCCTTCTTCTGATCTAAATTTCCTCTTACAGACTGATGTGGGAAGCCCCAGTAGTTCACTGGTAACAACCAGACACAGGACTTCTGGGGTAATTAGGTACGGGAAAAAAAAAAAGCATAGGTCTGGAGAGAGAGACGCTTCTCCTCCTGCACCCGAAATAAGAAGCCGGCTTTTGCTGAAACTTAGCTTCCGCGTGAGGCTTTCTTGCTGAGGTTCTCTCTGCACACAATACACTGACAGGAACAGCAGGGGCTAGGAGTTAACCGTCTGCTGGGTACTGGCTCCGAACAAAAACAGGGAGGAGGGTCCTCCCAGTCAGTGAGTCCTAGAGGCTCCTCCGTAGCAGTTCTCCGATTGATTAAATTGACACTGAAAGGGGCAAAGGTTCCTAACCTAGATGATCGCTGGATTTGAAGTGGGGCTGCGATTTACACTGTTTCTCGCCAGGATAAAAAAAACGGAGAGGGCTTAACGAGATTGTGATCGTGTATCTGATGTGATCGCACGTCTCCTTATCAGATCAGAGAAGAGGCACAGCCACGGGGCAAACAGGGCAGTTAACCGCCGATACCGGGAGGGTGAGAGTGACACAGCAGGGCAGACCCCAGAGCTCTTTCAGTTGGAAACGAGTGATCGACCCCACACCTCCCAGACATCACCTCTGTTGTGCAGCCAGCATGTGACCTGTTTCCACAGCTGCCCGACCACATCCTCTGCCCTGCACTCGCTACCTGCCTGCAGCGCCGGCGGGTCCCGGACGGTGTCGTGTCGCTCTGGACCCGGTTCCATCACTGGCCTCCGTGCGGAAAAACAGAACAATCTCTCGGAACAAAATACGCATCTGTGTAACTGACTGGACTAGAATTTCTTTTAAGAACATTTTGGTACGTGTCCTCTCTGTGTTTTAAAACAAGATGATACAGTATTTGTTATAGTTTTTCTTAGATTTACAGAAAATGCTACAATCATTTAGAACTGGGCAACGCTTAAACATCCTCTTTCATCTGAACATCGACAGAGTTTCAATTCTATTATGTGTTTGAATAGGAACGTCACAATGATCACAACCTGATCTAAAATTAATAATGATGCAAAATAAAAGTGGTTGCCGGCAGAGTTTTTTATTTTGTAAACAAGGGACAAGAAAATTGAACTTTTCTGAAATGTTCTCTAAAATAAAACTGTCATGACAAACAGTTTTTCATTTATATGGTTTTCTTTTTTTTGCTTTACTGCCTGGCTGATCCCAGCTACAGGCCCAGATCAGAGTGGCTGATTCAGGGAGGTAGCTCCACATGTGATAACTTTCAAGAGCAAACAGTGAAGCCATCATCATCGCATCTGTCATCCTGTTAGATGAACAGCATCCTGATGCTTCTGTGGAGTCCAGAGGGCTATCCAGTCAGAGCTCTGACAAGTTCCACTGATGCTGAATCCTTCCTCTCATTGTAGTGCCCCTTATCTTCAAACAAGGCATTGCCACCTAATCAAAATACCATACGACATGTTCACTGCGGGGTCTGAGGTGCTCGCATTTTCCACGAAGGCCTGTGACACGCACTACGGGGGTGGTCTATTCTGACGAGTGTGAGCACTTGCAAGTACAGGGGGAGGAAATGACCTAGCCTTTTCGCGGCAGCTGGTGGGTGATTTCTGAGCACAAACAAATAAAAATAAAGTAATTGAACGAAACGGTTAGGAAAAAGGAAGATGGGTTTATGGCATTCAAGATTTAAAAAAAAAAAAACAAGTCCGGTTATCTTAGAAGCAACAGCCTCTTCCCCTCCTGGAAAAAAACCCTGCCCTCAAGGCTGCCTGTTTCTACGGTATGCCTGGGTGTAAAACACTGGGCTGTCTATCAGCTGCAGCAGCACAGGAAGCAGATAAGCAATCGCTTAATCTCTCCCCAGCACACAGGCTCCCTTGTTCGGAGGGAGTGTGGACTCAAAGAATCAACGAGAGCAGAATTGAGGATTTTGTTCCCCTCTATTTGTCAGCAACAAGAGCATGCATGATTGCTTGCACCTTTACATGCTAGCTGGCCTTCAGCAGTAATATTCTGCAGCTCAGCGGAAACACAATCCCCAAGCATCTGGCCCATTTATTTGACTGCTGACCCCTAACTTCACTCCCAGAGTTGCACAGGGCCTATTATTAAGCCGAAGCTCTTTAGCAGCTCATTATTTAACCACAATACCTGTCCACCTGTGCCCAAGCATGTTTGTGTTCGACAGTGTGTGTGCTTTCCTGGAGACCTGAAGGAAGTGATGTCCTTCTACATATGAACACGAGAGGTAGCACACACAGGCTTGTATTCCTGTCTTTGAGGGGACGTTCCCCATTGACTCTTCTGTTTTATAGATTTGTTATTCTCCACACAAGGTAAAGGGAAATCCAAAATAAGTGTTTTTCATGCCTTTACATTTAAAAGAAGATGCACTTTGGCTTATAAAGTTATTTTCTTTGTGGGGAGCCCCTTCATCATCTTTTGTTAGGAGCTACTGTCTTTGTGGAGACATATGCTCAAAATTACGTTCCAACACTGATGGTAATGCATGTCCTCACAGACAAAGACCTACCAACCTTCCAACACTACTGTATTTCATTAGAGAGACAGCGAATTATTATGAAGACACTTATGAATATTACTATATTCTGAATTCCACAATATGAAAATCAAAGAATCTGATCAACAAAGATTAGCACAGGTATGTTTTCTATCAAGAGGTTCAGTAATACATCACTTTCTAACAGCGGGTTAATTTCTAATGTTAACATTCAACTTATTAGCTCGCAGGTTTTTGTTTCACTCGATAAGTACTTACAATTAAGATTCAGGTGTTGCTTTCTGCTTTTTTAATACTCACAGTGGATGGAAAAAAAACTGTGGTTACAGCTTTTATATCTTGTCTCATACTCAAGAGAGTGGTTTGGTTTGTGGGCTAAAGGTTGCGCCTGTCTTTTTTTTTTAAAGTTCAGCTGTAAAGGAACGTGCAATATTGCAGACAAGCCCCTCCTCCCGAAGCACATGAAATGTTAAAGCAGCTTCTGAGGTACGCTGTACGCTGCTTCTTAAAACCAGCAGCTCTTTGCATCTGTTTATAGTGTACGTCCGAGTGGGCGGATGTCTTTTTTAAGACAACATTGATAGCACTCAGCTCACCACCAGAAGCCTCAAATTCCTATCCTCTAATAGCTTTGCTTTTTTTCTCAACAAATTCACTCTTTAATCTACTGCACTGTGCCCTCGGAGTCAGGAGAAAAGATGTCTTGCGGATGGCAGCTAAATACGGGATTTGGAAGCGTACGACTTGAACAAAAGATGATTAACTTAGCTGACCTCCAAACCCTCGTGTGGCCTTTTACTTAATTCGACTCTTGATTACCGAGTAACTCCAGGGGTGGCTAAGAGTAAATCTTCTTCCATATGCTAATTGTACGAGCTCAAAGAATTAATTTGCAAATGTGTCATTACCCATCAGCTGTAGTAGCAATAACCCTGTAATTATAGGCACATCGCTGGCGAGGCAGCGGCACAGGTCAGGCAGCAAGCTGTTCAGCAACGGAGGAGGAAGGAAACAACAACAGTTTAAAAAAAAAACTCACATACACTTTCTTCCTCTGAAGGCAAGCTCCAAGCCTCATCTTACATGAGGAAAAGGCTCTCATTGAAGCCGCCGGACAACAATCACAGTTCAAGCAGAAAACAAAACCTGTGATATGTCTTTGGTCTTTTGCAATGCTTTGTAATTTTGCAGATTCAGTAATTTTATGGAGAAGCTGACACCAGATTCCCAGTGACATTCAACAGGCACCCCAGGAGACATTCTGTAATCAGAGACCAAATATTTTAAAATCAAGACCCCAACTCCCACAAATGTTTGGAAAGCCAATTTGAAGACCTTTATTAAAAAGGTCTAATCAAAGTTACCTAAGGGCTAAGGGCGTCAGATGCATCCAAGATGGTGATGTTTTTCTTAGCCCCCTGCTCACAGCCCCTGCCTACATTAAATGTGTCGTTCAGCAAAATGGAAGAAAACCTTCTGGTATGCTCACATATACACACAGGACGATTAGGAAGGCACTTGGTCACAGCAGAGTGATGAAACCTGGCAGACAGAGGCACAAAGGATGACAGACAGCAAAAGTCTTCAGACTTCCTCCACAGGTCAGGAAGTGTGCCGTGTAGTCAGTGTGTTTAATTGGGCCACATTTCATTGCACCGCCACCGCAAACAATCACAGCTCGGCCCAGCAGGGCGTCACCCAGCCCTGGGTCCAGCGGTCAGGGAGCTGCGCCGTGCTGCTGCCGTGAACCCCCGGCAAGGGGACCCCGAGCTCTCCCTTCACGCGTATACTCCCTTCACAAATATACTTCACCTGAAACGTGGTTCACACCTTCTCCCTTCTCTCAACGACAGACTTGTTTTCTTCTAATCCTCTCAATTCATTTGTAGGTTTCGTTTTCTCACCTCTCCTCACCTCTCTCGACTTTGCACCACCTGAGTGGCCTCTCTGCCTCCCCCCTGCTCCTGCCTCCTCTCCACTCTCAGCTGTTGTTCTCCTGTGCTATATAATCTTTGCTGTCTGCACTGTCTTTCTCACACCTGAAGAAGGCTCCACAGCCAAAATGTTGTGTTTCCTTTCTTCTATTTTCAGCATGGAATAAACCTTTACTTCATATCCCAACAATTGGATTCCTGGATAACAAAGTGGAAAAGGTCACTCAAGTGTTTTTGAACTCCAATTGAATTTCTCATTGTTACAGTGTTTTCCCAAAGTTCAAAGTCACCTCTTACTGACAGTAGGAGGCCTGCTATTCGAGATGATGCAGTGCAGTCTATTTTCTTATTGGTAGACCATAAAGAATCGAGACCCCTTCACATTCTTATACTTCATATCCCAGCAACTGGATTTGTTGGAGAACAAAGCGGACAAGGTCACTCAAGTGTTTTTGAACTCTAATTTAATTTCTCATTATTACAGTGTTGGGCAGTGCGGTGGCTCTGTGGCTCAGGATCTGCGCCTGTGGCTGGAAGGTTGCCGGTTCGCATCCCGTGGCCGGCAGAGGAATCCTACTCCATTCGACCCCTGAGCAAGGCCCTTAACCCCAACTGCTCCAGGGGCGCCGTATAAATGGCTGACCCTGCGCTCTGACCCCTAGTTTCTCTCCCTGTCTGTGTGACTCATGGAGAGCAAGCTGGGGTATGCGAAAAGACAAATTCCTAATTCAAGAAATTGTATATGGCCAATAAAGTGATCTCTTATCTCTCTTACATTCAATGGTACACATTTTGTACATTTACTTATGAGTTAATAATTTGTTATTTGGAAATTAAAACACTTAGACTTTTGTTTATAGTCATTAAGCACCCTACATGCAATTATCCACAGGTCATACAGAATAAGGGTGGTCAGTTGTGACTTGGTTCTAAAAACTGTAACTGAGAAGAGTGGATTATTCTTAAATAACAGGAGTCACTGGGAGATCCCCTTCATTCGAGTGGGAACCACATAGCTTTACCTAGGAGGCAATCGAGACTGGCCAATCAAATGTAGCTTGCATGTCTTTATCAAGTGGGAGAACCTAAAGCATCCAGTTTAAACCAACACAACCACAGGGGGAACAGGCAGATTCCACTCAGATCCCCTACCCCCCATGACTAGAATCGAATCCTGAACCTTGCAGCCATGCCACAACACTGCCCACAACAGGATTACTATGATACAGAATGAAAACACTGCTGGCTTTGAAAAACACGCCCCTAATTTGCTAAAGACATCTAAAGGACATCTGCACTGTGTGCATAATATGGGTGCTAATTCTTCTAAGAAAGCATGAGTCTTTCCTCTGAACTGTCCTGTAACCATTTCAATGCAATAAACTTATTGATGTCTTCTCTAAGTGTTTTTAACTGATCAAGCCTCCAGTCTGCTGTATGAGACTGTATATTCTTTGCTTGCATGTCAACACAGAAAAAAGGATGCCACACACTTTCCTTTTCTCCCTCTCTCTCCCACTAAACATAAACATCTTGTCACTCTCTGTATGAACAGCTGCTACACTTTCAACAGAAGTGACAACAACTGTTACTCTATAACCCCTTATCTCCAGCCTCTGTTGAGATAGGAGATTCAAAACACACTGGGTTGTTTTAAAAACTGGGATATTATGGACAAAGTACAACGGTCTATAATTACACTACGCAGACATTAGAAGTAGAACCACAAAAACTGATACACATGGACAACTGCAAACATGTGGAAGAAATTCTGTAGCAGCTTGGATCCGCCATCAGCATTATCGTGCTGAACAGGATTTTTCACACTTTTAATAAGATGCACCTTTTGTGTCAATGTGCTTCTGATTGTGAAAGATACATTCCTGTTCAAAAGCCAGGGATTTAAGCTTTAGCGGAAAAACATCTAGCTTCTACTTTCTGGGCAGACAGCAGACTGGCAAGCCCTCCGACAGCCTTGTGAACGTGTGGTGAAACAGGCTGCCAGCCGCTGTCCCTGTTAGTTGGTTCGGAAGGCGACTGTCACGGCATCGATTCCTTCCATGAACAGCATTGCTTAGCCAGGCACTCAATCAGAACTGTATTACTGCTGGAACCAACACATTTTGGCAAATGTTCATATTTAAAAGTAAAGTTCGGCTTACATTTTAAAGCTACAGTAACAACTTGTAGGAAACTAACCTAAGAGCAACGCTTTGCCAGGTTTCATATGTTGATTCTAAAAGAACTCTTTTGTTCAAATTTTAAAACTGCTGTCAATTCACCAAATGCCAAGAAGGAGGGACAGTAGACTCCTTTACTCTAAGTAGCGTAAGCTCTTAAAGCATTATCTTTCTAAAAAATGAAAATATCTTTCTGTAAGTATAAAAGCAATAAAGTAAAAAATACACAATAAATATTACCTAATTCATGAATTAAGTGAATCAGGCTAGTGCTGCTTCTTGTGGTGAGCTTTGTCTTTCATGTCTACAGCTAACTGCTGAGCAATTTCAGTAACAGGATATGTCGTTAATGCTAATGCCAGACTGAAGAGAGGAGAACACAACTTCAGAAGTCAGCACCTGTCTAGTATAGCTCAGCTATGTGCTGGTGACATGGTGGGAGGTTTCTGCAGGTCCAGGTGGTGGCAGGAGCAGTGTTAGTTTCAGCTCAGATGGCACTGCCTGTCTGCAGGCCTCTCCGCATGGGCAGATTAATAATTCAGGATGTTTAAGACGACATGAGCCCTCTGAACGGGCCATCTGGGTTACTGGAGGTCCATGAGACTCAATCACACCTGACTGCCCAAGGCAACACTGACAAGTACAATACCACAGCCAGCTGGGCAAGAGAGGGGCTGGGGGGGAGAGACGGAAATTCAAGTCAGTTTGACAAGGACAGCATTTCCCACTCTCAGTGTTCAGCAAGACACTAATTGACATTGCAGATCACAGAACTGAACCTGCAGCCACTTAAACACCACTATTTACAAGTTATGTGATCATAATGTTTAATTTACAGCCTGTTTGATATCCTCTTCTTGGGCAATTTGTAACATTGTTCTCCTGCCTTTAAGGCTGCCTATCTAGCAAGATGCATTTCTGAAGCCTGTGAAAAGCCTTCTATCTTGTAAAAACAACATGCACTGCAGGATGGCTGGGTAGGTGTAAGAGCAGTCTTGTGGAGAGAGGCCAACTTCTGACTGGCCTGGAAAATTAAATGCTGTGTGGCTGAGTAGTCCAGAGAACGGATGGATCAGGCGCCTCCGTAGGCAAGTGTTCAGGAGATAAGCCTGAGGTTCTGCAAAATACACCGCACTTCACTGCCACAGCCCAGTTATCTCTCATTCAGCTTTTAAACACAGCAAAGACGCACAGTTACCAACAGTAGACTGCAAGATGGCACAAACTCCTCTGAAGTGGGACATGATTTGAAAACCCTGGCCAACAGGCTTACAGCTATTATCCTTCTTTTAAAAAAACAGCTGTAATAACAGACTCTAGCATCCTCTGTAATTATCAGCCAGTATCTATCTTGGATAAAGGTTTGGATAAAGGCGACTGCTGTAGATGTTGTTGATAATATGAATTTACCTATCTACAAATAAGATGCATGAGCCCTCTTATTCTAGGTTCAGACTGAGGAGTAGAATAGAAACAGTTTGTTTGGGCTACTAACCTGCAGATAACTTTTTTTTATCCATTATTCCATTCTACTGAATAGATCTGAGAATTACGGAAACTGCTCGGTCATGATTTAAAATCTAACTGACTGAAAATTCATTCAGTTGCTGTTCCTCTTGTACAAAGTTGGTGGTCACAACTTTTTTAGTATCTATATTTCAGTACTTGGACAGAATATTTCTCAGTAATTCGTCAGGTTTCTTTTCTTTGCAGTTGACACATGAAATCTAACATAGTTCATTCACTATCTGCCTTGTGAACCTAACTGCATAGTCATTATTAAAAAATGGACGTTACATACATAACATTACAGACAGGACAGAAAGAAAAAAAGCTCTTAAGTGCCTATATGTTCAGAACTCAGATTATGCAGTGCATTTAAAGGCAAACATACAGAGAATGTACATGCTGTACCTTTAAAGCAGGAAGTACAAGAACTTAAAAACTGCTCTAGTATCATTAGTATCAAAGTATCATTTTTAACAAACACCTAAATATCCAGGACAGGGACCAGCTTACCTTGACAAAGTTACTGTGCATCACGACCTGTTCTGGGAGAATAATGGCCATGTATCAGATTCATTGCAAATAATAAGGAAATGTAATGATTGAGCCCACACACAATGCTCTTCCGCTTGCAAAATATCACTGACACTCAACTGCAATACACTCTTATATTATATATTATTTCTGTCAGCTGGAAAGGCATGAGCCCAGAGACTACAAAATTGTCCAGCAAGAGTTAAGGGCCGCAATGCTTTAAACTCATTTACTGAAGCTAGCCCTGCGCCCCAGCTGCAGATATTGAAATGCCCAGACCCTGGTACTCATCTCCAGATGTGTCCCTTTAAACAGCAGATCTTCCTGTGGTGCCTTGCCAAAAATAATAGTGTTGATTTGGCTTTATGGCACAAACTTAGTTTTTTTAAAGGAATTTATATAGTGTTTGTCAGAGCTGTTTAACCTCTAGTCATTAAAACTTGGCCCAGCCTGCCGGGTCAGGAAAAGAGCCCATGAAAGACTGATGTGTAGTGTCTCAAAATAGGTGTTCAACAACATTGTGCTTTCTAATGAGCCTTCCCAGAGAGCCTTTGAGGAGCCAGGGTGGATGAGATGGAATGCTACACTGCACAATTCAAAAAAAAAGAAAAGAGAAAAAACATGCAGAGAAAGATTCTTTAAAAGCTTATCTCATTTGATTAACAAATCACCAGGCACAGCCTCCGGGCAGGTGCATATTATGCAAAAGAAACAAAGGCTCTTGTTGCAGAAACAACAGGAGGAATCCAGGCTTTTAAAGTACAGTACATGACGGCAACACTTGAAAATGGTGGTGCTTTCTCGCTTGATTCTCACTCCCTTGTGCTACTTCTTTATTTGCATTTGTTTATGTTAATGAGCCCTGTTTATTGAGTAGAGAGGGTTATTTCATTAGTTAATGTGTAGAAAAAAATGTGTACACACATTTTGTGCATCCAGAATGAACACACCTCAGGCTATAGAGCACAATATCATTTAGAATCCACTGCAGTGCTCACAGTTGGGGTGAAACCTACGAAGAGTACAGTACCAGCCTGCAGCTGTTTAACTGCAAACAGTGTCAAAAACTGGAGAGATTCTAGGGCTTAACAGGCAGGACAAGATTCCAGATAACTGAATGACTGACAAAGCACACACCAAGGATCAGAGTGCAAACCTTGCCGTGCAATTGAGATTTATCATTCAGAAGAGATATAATTTAATGTGAAAATTGCACTTGCTGATTAAGACATATTGCAGAAAATTAATTCTTACATTGAGGCTTCTTTTAAATTAATTAGCAACCATATTACATACTTGGATGCTAAAGACAAAGTGTGCAATGAATTCACAAATGTTGCAACAATCAACAATCTCCAATTATTGCAACTATATGATTTATGAGTAATATACCTATATACACAGCAATTTAAAAGTGTCTTTGTGTGCAGAGTGTGCCAAAAGAAAACTAGCCATGCGTTTCAGAAATAACCAATATCTCATCATTAGCCCACAGTTTAAAGTTACCACTAGAAGATGAGAGGAGTCATTGTGCAAACACAGAGTGGGAACTGTGGAGACACAAGTGGGAAACAAGCAGATTTGTGGAGTTCAGTTTGCCGTTTAACTCGTACGTTCTGCACGATTTGTCAGTGCTTCCTGCGCTCCAGTGAGATCACCTGCCACTGAGGATGCCCCTCTGGGCACGCGGACGGGTTCTGGGTGAGCTCAAGCACTCGGCCGGCGCACTCCGATCGCAGTCAGGATGCTGTGCTGTGCTATAATTTACTGAGAATCTGTCCACTGCTGATAAAATCAAATCCACCACATCCACTAGGCTACATAATAAGGGTTTCATTTCTGAACAATTTATGTGCAGCGTGTCTGACCTTTGAATTCTCTGAAACAAGCAACGATGATTTCCCTCCGAAAAGGCAGCCTCAGATGATGAAACGTAAATCAGAATAGACCGTCAAAGTCCTTCTAATTTTAAGCCAACTAAAACATTTCAGCGCACAGATCTGTCGAGTCCTTTCCATCTCATAGAAATGTACACAGACAAAGAAAACAGTAAAGAAATTTTAAAATAGCTAAAAATAACTAGAGGCATACACCCTTGGCTAATTTGCATATTTTAATGCAATATTTAGAAATGTTTCCAGAAGCTCCCATCGTGTTTGTCATCAAGTGTGCATCTGTAGGAACATTCTGTATTCATTGTTCTTATTCAATTGAAACAATACAAAAAGACCAATGTCTAGATAATATAAAATATATTAGATATGATTAAATATTATTATTATTAAAGCTCTATTGCAAAAGCTCTGATTCTAAGAGAGCCCTTCAGTAAATAAAAATATTGTACTAGTCTTTCTCAAAGAGAATATGGTGTAAAAATGGGGAAACCACAAAGGCTTCTTTTCAAAACTTTCAATACAAAAGTAATAGCTTCTGGAATGGCATTTGTCTCTATTTTCACTGTCTCCGCTTCATCTCAGCACAGCACCATTACACTGCCGCAGGGGAGCCATCCTAGGGCTACGATTGAGCGTGTGAACATGAAAAACAGTTTTTTTCCTTGCAGAACGAGGTCCCCTGTCCCACTCAGAACTGAGGTCACCTTCGCTGGCTTCAACAGCCCTTAATTTCATCAGCTCTGCTGTTTGGCCACATAGGCTACATACGTCACATCAGGGGTGTTGAGGTGCAAGAACCTTCTTCCTCAGGAGAAATGGAACCAAAGGTCCACCCTGGGAGACCTCGAGAACGCCAGGGTCGAGCTCGGCCTGGAAGGCAGTTTGCTGGTGGTGCTAGTGACTGCCAGCAGGCTGCTTGAACTCTCGATCCTCATCAATGGCTCTCCTGCCCCTGCCTCTGTCACAGTGCAACGGTCACACTTATGATGCTAAACCCTTGGATTGAATTCCCTGTCTGGAGCGTGTGCCTACTGGAATTTAAATAACACTGGAAGATCTGAGGAATTTTCATCACATGTGCAGCTCAACCCTTTGCACATAACTTCCTGTTACAGCATAAAGAGAAATTAGAGAAATAAGAAAACAACCCTGAAAACAGTAGAGGATTGTCTAATTTAACTGGAAACTATGATCACATGCATGAAGACATTTAAAACGGTAAAGTCAATATTTTTTTAAAATAATTTGTCTTGTTTGTGAAATCAGCTTTTTAAAATTAATGCTGAGCTTTATCATTCCCTCTCTGATGAGATTCAAAAAATATTTTAACAAATTATGTGGTCCATCTATGATCAACTAAAACTGTTGTGAATCCCTGCAGGGCGGGTCATGGAATACAATTATTCTATTCTACCTATTTCTAAGTGTGATTTGACTGCTGATGTTTTACAGGACGTTGGAATTGAATGCATCTATTCAAACACCACACAGTATCTTATCATTTTACAGATGGCAGGTTCTGCAAGCTTTAGAGATTACGAAGAGCTATTCTACCAAGGCAAAGACTATTGCTGCCTCCTGCACTGCGGTTCTCCAACAAGTAACAAAAAGCTCAGAACATACACAGACTGGCAGAAGTGCTCGATTGGATTAAGAGAAATAGTATCTTTTTGAACAAAAATACACCAAGAGGTTTCAATCATTTCGAAAACCTCTCTTAAATAAGCAGCAGGACTTAATCCCCAATGCCCTCATGTTCACCTTGAGCTCTAAACTGAAGCTTCCCCCAGGCTCAAAGGCAAATAAGCGAGACACTGGTTGAGGCAGCCCGCACAGCTTTGAGAGCCACATGGAGGCAGACTTTCAGAGGATGTGCTGATTGGACTGGGCAGCCGTTCTTCAGAAACAAGCCCAACCAGGAGCATCTTTCATTCTGCCCAACTGTGCATTAGTGATTCATCAAGTGAAAACAGGTACTGCATTTATATGTAAATAAAGCGCTAGAGCACAGCTCCTGAGGTACCTTTATTGCCTTAACTAGACGCTGCTTGAGTTTCACTTCTCTCTGTAGAGTAGGGGAGAAAATAACAAATACAGCTCTTCTGCGAACATTGTTTATCAGCACTGAAGATGCGGTCTGGATCTTGGCCCTAGCTTGTGTTAATTGGAGAGGCATTTTGCTTCATTGAATAACTGTAAACCCTCTGAGAAAGGAAGACCTGCTTGGTGCATTGTAATGGCACCTCGACACACCACGGATGCAAACAGCAGTAATAAGGTGGAATTATAATAAGTCTGTTTTTGGTGTCTTGTGTTTGGGGAGGCACAGTGTACAGAAGGGCTCGTGGATCTCTTGCATAATAAAGTTGTAAAAATGTTTAATTACCTAGTTCAACCAGGAGGCTTAACTGGAATCTAGAAAGGTTGAACAGAGCTGGAAATGGTGCTCACCAGATATTAAATTTGGCTTGTAGAAAAGGCCCATTATTGCCTTTATTTGTATTGTTTTCAATATCAACTGCATTCCTGTCATAAATGATTACACTGCTTGTCTCCTGCACAGCAGAAGAGACATACTGGTAAGCTTTACCAGCACTGGTTTGAAATAATTATTAATTTTATTACATATTTTGCAGGACCATTTCACATTTTGCTTTATGTGCTAAGAAGATTCTGTTCAAGATGTTCAGTTTTCAAACCCTAAATTACTAAGTAAAAATAAGGGGGATTGAGGAGGTTTTGAAGCATGTGCTGCAGGATTTGGCAGGAGAGGAAGGGGCATTACTCCTGGCCTCCCTTCGGCAAGCATCCTGGGAGCACAGTAACAGAACAGATGGGACCTCGGTTCCACATCCCATCTGAAGCGCAGCCCCCACCATGCTTGTGCCAGGCTGCCTACTGGCACACGCTGTACCTGATACCCATTCGGCTCTGAAGCATCTCCAGCTCCAACTGAGAAGTGAAACCATTCGAAGTCAGTAATTAGTTTCTTTCATCCACTGGGTCATTTCAACAAATAAGGTTTGTTGACCGAAGTGCTGCTGGAATGTTGCACTAGGATCTTGTGTGAGTGCTCAGAACATGCCATGTTGGAGTCGCTGGGCACAACGAACACTGTACCCATCAGAGGTCAACGCGATGAGACCAGCATCCATAGCAGATGGTTCTCCACAAACAAAGACCAATGCAGCACTTGAAACTGGTCTCCCACCAGGACCATCGAGCTGCCTCAACAGAGTGGAAGCAGAAGCTTGCTCTCCTGGCAGTGCTGTGTGATTCCCAGCCAGGGACTCTCTGAGGCATCACTGGACTTCATCCAGGCCAATGCTAGCCATGCTTTCAGAAGTAATGTACCTACTAGCAAAAAAACATTCTAAATGGTGCTAAATGGAAGGAGACTAATATTTTCAGCTATAGCTACACATATTTCTCACATGGGAGAAAATAAGCATTGTAGATCAAATTGAAGGACAGCCCATATCTCCAGTTGGTGAACTAACATTTTAAGCACACAAATAAAATAGTTTTATAGACATAAATTAGACAGATACGAAAAATGGCAAACAACTATTTCCATGTGCAGTGACCCACTCACTGATACTTGTGACACAGAGGGGAAAAAATCCCAAAGATCAGCAGAAGAAAATGACAGGCCCATAACAACAGTGTGGTAACATGATAACAGCTGTCTGTGAAGCAGAGATAAATAGCCCCAGCAGCTAGAAGATGTGTTCGCGGAGACGCTAACCGTGTCTGTCAGCGTGTTTTAGCAGCGCAGCCCAGGCCTGCTGCCCTGGCTGGGAGGAGAGACAGGAAGTGACAGGGAAACCGAGCAGAAAGTGCGAGGCCAGCTCACAGAACGCGCCCCCCCTGCAAGCGGAGATAAACTAAAAGGCTGCAATCAGTTGTTGCTCTGGTGTGCCGCACACTGACAGGGCAAGTGTGAAGGCTTTTAGGCCCTCCTGGGTTTTCCATTTGCAGCAACTCCTGGCATTTTTCCTTGCTTTCTCCTCCTGTGAGCTTCTCAGAGCCTGTATTTTACACACCAGGCGCCTCCATTTCTCAGAGCTAAGTGCTGTTAACCCTTTCCAGCAATCATGATCTCACTCCATTATGCAAGCTGTATGTGGGAGAAAAATATAAACTGTTCAGCATGCACAAACTCCCAGGAGCATGAAGTTCCACAGTAACCCACAGTCTATTCTTCTCCCCCCTTTGTTTCAATAAACTGTGAAAAATAGACGAAAATACTCCATCTGAATGGCATAAGGTTGCCATAGAAGTGGTAGATGAATATGCTACATTTAGTATGCAATGTACCAAAGGCTGCGAGTTCTCTCTACACAGAAATATGGTACTAATTTAATATACAATAGAAAAACAATCAAAATGCCAATGTTTTCTTATGGTAAAAAAACAGTTATGCCAGGGGACCCAAACTCCATTCTTGAGGGACTTTAATTATATTATACAGGCTTTCAAGGCATAACCAGCATCAGGCTGTTAACGATTTAAAGAAACCTTGAAAACCCGCTGGATCTTGACCTGTAAGAACCAACATTTAACACCCCTATCTTTCAAGACTAGCTAGGAAGATGAAAAGGTTGCACTGTGTACTAAACTCATCAAACGTTTCCACATTGGAATTTGTGGCCTTCTTTTCATGATCCATTTTCCTGCGATAAAGTCAGTAAAATCCTTATTTAAAAATTACATGGCATATATTATACACTTGAAATATGCAATTCTTTTACTTTGCAGTCCTGAACACATTTCACTGATTATTGTATGCTTTGAACCATGCTGGTGCAAAAAGGATTTCCTGGAAACCTCAAAACAATGCCTGCTGATGATACCTTTAAGCTGCTCAATTGGATTAATTAAGAAGGAGCTGTTTTACTATAAACCAACACTGGGTGGAAGGTAAATAACAGCTCGTTTGTTTTTCATTTGCTGGAGAGGAATATGTTCTCCTCCTACACAACGAGCCCTACTCTGCGTTTGTGAGGTCCCACCGGCACAATGGCATTCAAACACAAAAGCCACCTCTCGGGCGTTCTGTGGGTCGATGGGTTCACTTCAGCAGAAGTGCTGGGGTGTATCAAGCTATCTTCTGCTACTGAAACAGAAGTGATGAGAAAACAGAATTTCTGCAGAATTATACTTCTAATCCCGTCTCTTTAACTGAAAATTAGAAGTTTTTATGCACTAGAACCATAGCAATTTAAACTAGGCAGACTACCATTCATATCAGTTCCCATGGCTTCTACTAGTCAAATCACTTAAAACATTCTGTAATAACCCTGTCATTCATAAAAACTAAGCAGCTATACAATTGTCTATATCCCCCAAAAGATGGGGCCTGTGTGCTAAAATTGAAAACCGCACCATTTTAGCAGAAGCCAGAATCCTTTCCTTTGTTATAGCAGAGTTTACAACATGGAGCAGAAGCCGACTGCCTATGAAGAAGAGCCCCTCGTCTATCTGGCGGGCCGCTCCAGGTCCTGCCTTCTCGCCAGCAGGTGCACAGACGCTCTCCGAGCCCTGGTGAGCAGGGGCTGTCCCGGCAGAGGGGCCCTATTTGTCCACAGGCCAGTCTGGGCCCAGACAGGCCGCGAGCCAGCCGCTCCCACCCGCTCCCCTGCGCCAGCGCGCACACACTCCAGCTCCAGGCCTGCAGGGGTGAGAGGGTAATTCACTCACTACACTGACCCCCTGCAAAACCTTTCCCTTTGTGAGCACGAGCTGGCGATCCTGCTGCTGAATAAAAAGCCCCAGGGCTCCTCTATGTACTCATTACTAGGCTCGGGCTGCCAGATATGATCAATACAATTCTCTAAACGTATACTATTCAGTTCACACACACACACACACTTATTACTGAACCATAGTGGATTTGTTAATTGTGGTCCCTGTCATTTCTCATTTTTTTCCTCCTTAAAATCCTGCATCACTGTTTTTTTGGGTTTCAGTATTAACGTCTTGGACAGAACGCTCCCCTGGGCGAGGTATGCGGTCTTCCCAGAATAATAGGATGCTGCTGAGTAGCAGCTGATTAAAACTGAATTTGCCACACAGCACCAATTAAGTGTGGTCTCCCGAGTGTTACTGCCGATTGATGACTGCAGGAATGCACATGTTCACTTAAAAAGCCATATTGCCACAAACACAAAATATATCCAAAATTAAGATGGCATGCCAAAATCTCATATAGTTATTAGCTTGGTTATACTTATAACCAAGATTATACTGCATGTGACTTCTTTATGATAATGTGAAATAGCACCCAGTTATCAGCCTCTTTGTAACAGGAGGATTACAAAGGCAATTACAAGCCAGGGCCTTGGATTCACCTCTCTGCGAAGGAGGTTCAGTCATTTATTCAAGGTGACACAGAGTCAGTCAGCAACAAAACCACTAGCTTGACCCGGTCCAGGAACTTCGTGGGAAGCAGTCATGAACCTTAACCACCGTACCATTTAAGACTCTGTACGGAAAGAAGGAATCAATGCATAAAAAAAAATCCACAAGAAACCACATTGTTTCCCAGAGAAGGGAGTACAAAGCACATTCGAATCCCGCGGACCAGTGCTCGCAGAAGACAGAATCCCTGTCACATTGGTTTACCTCTGTTTCTGCAGTTCTTACAAGTGGTGCTTGCTGAGCGAAAGGTTAATGTCCTGCCCACCCATGTTACCACAATCTCCTGCCGCCCCCAGACAGACATTGCCTTTGGCCTCGGAGTCCAAACTAATCACGTTTTGTTTTAAATACAATTAAACCCCAGATGTTGTCTCCCTCTTTTATTTCCCCCCACAGCCAGAGCTGCTCCATTTTGAAATGCAGATAATAATTAAATTAACGGCTCTGTAATCATCTACTCGGAGAATAAGACATTTTTTCAATTCGGATCTGAGAACAGCGCTTTGATATCAAAGTGAACTGCAATAGTTCAGTGTGAGAGGGCCTGATTTATTACCCTGCCATAATTGATGTTTATAAAAAGTAGCTCTTACAGCTACTCAAAGCAAGAGATGAAAGGCAATCAATCAGCCATTTGCCTCAAAAGAAAACCATATCAAAAACATTTTGTGTAAAAAAAATAACAATGATGTAGTGTACTTGCACACTGCTGCTTTGAAGCTTGGCCATTTAGCTGCAATGTTTGCTTCGGTAAGGGTTGCACTGACACTCGATCGACATGCTGTTGACACTCTTTTTTCCTCTCCCTTTCACATGAGATGCCACAGAAAACACCTTGTTTTGCCACTGCGTCCAGATCATGGACTCTATTTTTGCCACACCTTCCTCGAATATTCCTTAAAGGGGGCCCCCTGCAATAGCTCTTCGTGTGGCCACGGAGCAGAGATGGCGTTTCTTCCTGTGCAGTCCACAGGTTTCCGTCGAGCCACAGCACCACCTCAACCACCCTCTCGGGTGTTATGAAAAGGGTTTCTCCCCCAGAGCCCTTCCCACAACCTCAGCATCCCTGTTCTGAAGGTCTTGGACAAGTCAACACTCTTGTGAATCGCAGATGAGGCTGTTGGTATCTGCAATAAACACCATCATAGCACGTAATTCTCTCAAATGAAGAGGTTTAATCTGCAGTCATGTATTTAAACAGCACTGGCACACTATCCTTAATGAGTGGGCCATTCCCATCTTGACATTCCAAATCTTCATTCTGATTTTTAAATATATATCTTTACTGAAATACTGATTCAAAGTGGCTTGCACAGCAGAATGATTCAATGCCTTAACAGCTTATTGTATAAAAACAAGAAAAAAATCTAGAAATATCAGAATGAGAGCAAGTGAGTGTAGTTTTCCTGAAGTCTGAAGCCCTTGCTCGTGGAGAGACAGTCTTAATTAAGCCATCAAAAACAATGTTCAGATGTGGCACAGCCTCCCGGTACTTGGCCATGCAAAGCAAGAAACTCTACAAGAATGGAACTGACTGAAAATATTATAAATCTTGTATGATACTGAAATGCTGCAACAATCTTTCTAATTTATTTTTAATAACCCCTCTGGGAGCAGAGTGGCATCTTGGCTTTAGATCTGTGTTAAAACCCTTTTCTTTGACCAGTCATTAGTGCATAATTTACGAGCCATCACACGTTACAGTGATGAAAACCCGCCGCATCTAAAAAAAGGGCATCAGCCCATTTCAATTCTTTTTTTTACAGTTCTCAACAATTTTCAAAGCAAGCCAAAGCTTGCAACCTTATCGCCACAGAGAAAGCTGTGGTACTTCATTTTCATGTGCGACAGGATAAAACCAGAAAGAAAAAAGGATACAAAAGCCCTAACAATACAGTACAGCAAACCACTGCCCCCAACGCTGCAGGATAACTTAATAAAAGCTCCTTCACCTCCACAGAGCCACAATAACCTGATTACAGGTTTCACCTTAACAAGAGTAGGGTAGGCCGGCTTAATAAAGCAAGCATACTCCAGAGCTGCAGTCAGGCCTGAACTGAAAAGACAGAGCTGTACGTCACCAAATCCTGGAAATTTGTGCTAAATTGAATCAATCCATCTCAGAAATGACTCTTGTCATCTTTTTTTCTACACAGAAGCCATCTGCGTTGGGAGGTGAGGAGGGGGGGGGGGTTGGGATGGTAATTGGCCCACATCAGAGACAAACAAGCCCGTCCCCATGTATCCTGCACCCCAGGGTAATGCAAAGCAACGCTCTCTATTGACGCTAATGACTGCTTAATGAATGCATTAATAACAAGCTTACAAGCAGGGGTGCACGGCTAGGATTACCTCCCGAGAATAAGGGGTGAGACAGGAGACCACATGATAGAAGGCCAGAAGAGATGGCTGTGACTTAATGAATGTCAGTGGTTAAACAATAGTCAGCCACCATGGTGCCACTGTTGATGGATGCCACACTAAGATGTGTCTAAATTTCGATGGGCCTTGTGTGGGGAATTCAAAGCACAGTGCAAACTCTCCAGGAGGCTCATTCCAAATAGATGCAGGCACAACCATGTTACAGCAAAGAGGAAACGGGGATTACAAAGAAGCACGCGAATATTTAACTCATTTGGGAAGGAAAAAGCAGCTGTTGGCCGCCACCAGTGTATATGTGGAAACACACAAACAGCTTTTCCTTCAAAGAGCCAATGTTAGGGGTCAGTATGTGCTTGTTGTGTTGCTCCAACAAAAGAACATGACCAGTAGGGAAAAAATACACAAAGATGCTTGTGGGATTTGTGTGTTATTGTCTCATTTTAGCAAATTACTTTTTTATGCACATTAACAAATCGGTTGTGTTTGGCAACATTTAATTTAGATTTTCATTTTGCCAAAAACATCAATCATAGGTTACAGGGTCTGAATAATCTGTGTGCTTTTCACCCATTGCTGAAGGATGCAAATGACACATTGCTGATGAAGCCCTCTTACAACAGATTCCTTTCAGGCGACTTGAAACGAGATGCATTTCACAGAAGATCCCACTGAAGGTAAAGCTTTATAAGGGCATCTTTATTAAAATAAGACTGCACTTCACACAAGAGACCATCAGCACAAGCACAACAATAAATTACAGGCTGGACCCTTATGCAAATGAAAATGTGCACTGACCTGAGACTGTTTAGCTAAAGAAAAGGCTTTAGAAATCCTCCTGGCAAGTCACTAGAATGTACCTGAAGCACAGAGACTGAATCATAGCACTCTGGGGGTAAAACCCAGTGCTTTTCTGCTTTACACCCTTTTACCATTAAAAGCACTGCTGCAAGTTTCTTAGGAAGACAGAATCAGACAGAAGCAGCTTCTGACACAAATCTAGACAGATACCTGTGTAGAAAAACCACGACTTTCAAATTAAAATGTGGTTCAGAGGTGCAGTGCAGTGTGCACAGGGTGATTGATTTCCTGTCCAGGCACCCAAACCAACTGAATATGTCACCCAGACAGGCACTTTAAAAGAGCTCAGCTTCCAGAGATTTATTCTGTTCTTGCTTTTCAAAGCCTCAATTAGTCCGAGAGATTATTGATACAAAGACTGGATCATAACTAAGTCCAGCATTGTATTGATTTTTCTTAAGGAGTGATGTCACAAAATTTATGGCCAGTAGGTTGTTAATATTTGGTTTATCATAAATTTCACTTATGCAGCTCGACTGTGCTGATAGAAAAATATTTCTTCCTGAAATAAAAACAAAAAGATGACACCAACATCAGCAAGCAGTGTAATACTGAAAAGGACACTTCTGCAGATTTTACAAAGAATTTTCAAACCATGTTGCCTTTTCTGGTTTATCAGACTTCCTTTCTGCATATTTATCTTTCAATCTTACATCTTTAAACAACATACTGTAGCATTCTTAACTGCCTCCAAAAAAACCTGCCTTTTTCACATTCTTCCTATATACACTTTAGAAGGTTACGTTAGGGTAAAAAGTGGGAGGAAAATAATGTTAGTCTGCACAAGTAGGTTGCATGCTGATTTTTAAGGTAAAGTGAAGAGATTAGATTTGAGAGAACACTGCACTTGGAGAACAGACACAATGAAAAGACTTGGACGATCAATATTATTGACAGTGCGGTACTGTGTCTTTCTTGTCTGCAGCTGTCTTGTGTTTGTGCCATCTTGAAAAGGAATGGGGAGCTGCCTGTATCCCAGCACGGCAACTTCACAACAGCCCCTTACATGTGAGACCCTTTCTTACTCAACTGACACCCCCCAAACAAAACCGCTGCATTTAACAAGAACACTGCAACAGTTGCGCTGATGCTGAACAGGCCAGAGCAGGTCAGGTCCCACTCATCAGGCTACTTGACCAAAGAATTTAAAAACGAAGCTTACTGGTTTGATGTTATTCACATGCTACAATCTAAAGAAAGCTAAGTAAGTACCTGATTCAGCAATACCAAATGTAGTATTTGAGAAACTAACCAGTGTAAGTATTTGGGGGAAGGCTGGCAGTAACAAAGGGCAATGTGAAATGATATTTGCATACACACTGCTTTGCAAATGTCTTCATAAATCTTTGATATATACACACCATAATTCCCAATTGTATGTCATGAGCATCAAAACTACCACTAGTGTTTTCTATCATTGTACAATCACACCGATTCAAACTGTAATATAAAATCATGACTGATCAAGGTGAATGATATGCACACAGCCAATATGAAGTGTTGCAGGAGGTAATCCATCAGTTTTACCAAGGCGATTTCAGTGAGTCATCAGCAGTGTCTCCACTTTAACATTTGCTCCTCTACCCATCCAGAAAGGTCCAAATAAAATGGCTATGATTAAAGCAGATGATCATCAGAGAAATGCATGCAGAAGAAAATCTGAGTGAACAGACTAGAACAATGCCAAATGCCTTAGACCTCTGATCGCAGTGGAAACTCTCCTCACTATGGGATATAACACCCTGATTCAAATGAGTAACTTTTTCAAAGACATTTAAGAAGAGTGAAAAGCACACCTCAGTTGCACTACAGATATCAACAACAGTCTAAACAATCGTTTTGGTTCTTCAAAAACTAGGATGACTGAATAGATTTAACCCCACTACTGCATGTCTGGTTAGTCCAGTGAATCTGTCCCTTTATTAAAACATCTTCAGATCCCCAACAAACTATTTCAGTCAATTACAATATCTATTGTAATAATATTACTCTGTATTTCTTCTTTTTTCCTTTTTGCATACTAATTAATCCCGCCTTTTACTCTCTGCTAAAATTCTATTTATTAATAAGTATATTTATTTTTCAGTATTAACAATCAATCCCAATGTGACATTTCCCTACAGGTTCATGGTTAGACAGATTAAAAGCTGAAAGTAGTTAAATTAATTTAAGTATTTTTTTCTTTCTTTTAAAAAAGGTCTGGGATTGTAACATGGGTCACAGCAATGCCTAATTAATTTAGACGTTGCAATCAAAGCAATCTACTCTAATTATAGGTAGAACCGTTGCAGATTCTTGGCAACAAGTTCAGTCAAGGCAGAGCAATGAGGCAGGACGTCAATCTTAGAAAGTAGAGCAGCCGTGCCAAAGAGGTATTAATTGGCTTATTTGCAGTCTTGGCGGAAGAAATGATTCAAAGATCTAAGTGTCAAGGGAAGTAACTTATAGTAACAATAACTAGGCTATAAACATGTTGCCTTTTAAATACACCATATTGAATATTGATTACCTTTCTTTTAAGGACATTTATACGAAAACAGACTGTCATGTTTATAAAAAGAGAATATTTTAACAAGTGTCACTATGATCACCTACGTTCTGTATTATAGTTTAATAAAGAGATGGGAAGTGGATATAAGAGACTTTATTACTGTACAAGTTCCTGCCAGACTAAGGCTGTGTGGTGCCACTTTTGTGTTAAGTGGGTATCCTGATAGTAGGCTGGCTGCCTACTAGGGGTGATGCACTCCATAACAGATACCTCCTTTGAAGATTCACCCTGTGTTACCAAGTCTGGGTCATGAGTCCATGCGAGTCAAAATATCAGCAAAACAAACAAGGGTTCCCCTTTGCACAAGTGATGTGTGCGTTTCTGTTTCATCTTGCCTGGAAACTTTGCTGCGTTAATTACAGCAGGAGGCTGCCACACAGGAGGAGGATGCTTCTCGCCCAGGCTGCCGGCTGATTAATGCAGGAGGTGTGCTGCGCTCAGCCTCCCAGCCCCCCCCGACAGCAAGGTGTGCTCTGCTGATCCTTCTCGCCCCCCGCCCGGTTCCCATGGCGGCACTCAGACGCAGGCAGCCCTCTCGCCTGCTCGCGAAGAGCCCAGTGATCGTCTGCGCCACAGCTCGGCGAGGCCTGCTTCTAAAGTGCAAAGTGATTTATTTTAGCCAATTACTAGCGCACTTTTCCCTTCCTGGAACCGTTCTCCATTGATTGAAACCTATTGAAAACAAATTAGCCAACAGCAAGGAATCAAGGATCCCTCTGACAAGCCTTCTCTGGAGAATACGCAAAAAACAGATCCATAGTTTTTGTGTTGGATATAGGAACCTTTCGGTCTGGGTTTCATGGCAACAATTAATGCTCGTTTGCAGAGCCTTAGCTGGCTAATGCAAACACTGGCAACATTCGACAAAGAGCACCAAGCGATGTTTTGGAGAATTATAGGAGCTGGTCCTTGTTTTTCCCATTGTTTTTGAGTGAGTTTGAGATTATGGGAGCAGACTACAATATAGCATAGGAAGACAAGGCAGGCAATGTCTAAGTAAAAAGGTTTTTAAAAAAGCAGCGTATTTATAGACATGAGGCCCACGTACTGTTCGTCAAACAGGACTGATTTATGGAAAACATTAACAAACAACAATACATCTTTAACTTAAAACTTTACAGGTTGTATTTGTGATAGTTGGATCTTTTCCAATGTTGTTAAAATGGGTGAAGTACAAACTAAAATGACTGGAAATCAATCGAGGTTCTAAAGGGGGAAGTGGTTTCCTCTCAACAAAAATCTTTTTATCTGTGTGGTAAATAACACACATCCAAAGTCACATCTCATATCAAAACAACCAACACCTATGCACGTATAGAACTTTTAATGCCTCTTTTGCTTATAGGTACAATAACTGGAAATTAGGTTCAGTACTGTTTGCTTAAATCCCTGTACAACTGAACTTTTAATTTAAAATGCCCAATCTTTATTTTCAACAGCAACCTGCTTTCGACTTGCACCCACTACAGGCACAACGGACGGTGCTCTTTGTAACGAATGCAGAAACATTTTAATGAATCTAACTATACAGCAGGTTACAAAAGGCACGTTTAAGTGTTGTTGCATGACCAGCAGGAAAAGAACCCCACTCCTCACATCCTTCCACATTTCCCCGAGTGTTACCGTCCAGCGATTCTGTGCCCAACGCGGTTCTTATTACTGCTCCTGCAAGCAGAATGTGCGTGCATGCAAGTGTCCCCGAGTACAAGAGCGGAGGGGTTCATTCTGACCAGATTTAGGGGTGGGGGGAGCCTCCTGAGGTTCCCCTTTACAAAGCACATCACCCGGAGGAGGAGAGCAAATGAATTATTCTAAAAGGCGACAGTCCTCTTTCTTTAATACGAAGGTTAACAGAGAAGAGAAAGACATGGGGGCAGAGGTAGGAGTGGGGGGGGTGAAATAACACAGCTGAATGAAGTTAGGAAATGAATCACCATGTAACAGTTCAATCGAGGATTTTTTAAAATTAGTCCTGACAAGGTCTTCCTGACTGAATGCATTAGAGTCTCCCCCTGGCACGCTCGGCTCCACTTGACATGCTATTTGATGAGGCGCGTGCAAAGCTAATGGCAGTGACCCTGCTAAGCGAACTAGGCTCAGATTCATTCGATCACACACAGGCACTAATCAGTGCGAGCACTGACACTCGGCTCCAACGCCAATTGATTTATTGCATTGCAGAATGGATACAAATGTGATTAAAGGCACTTTTTAGAAATTATTGTACATAGGCACTCCATAGAAATGAGTGGAATCAATTGTCAGGCAGGTCCTTTTCCCCATGTTCCATCTAGATTGCCATCTGTAGCTGATGGATCTCGTGCTCTGAGCCACAAGACTGCAGTTAAGAGCATCTGCCCTGCTCTCCCCATCAAAGGACAAAGTCTGTAACATTTAACCTTATAAAATGTGAAAACCTTTTTAGCTTTTTAAATGACAGCTATTCAAGCAGGAAAAGGTTAAATGGCTCCTTGATGATATTCTGAAATCTCCTCACAGTTTCAGAAAACAGTTTTTCCCCCTAAAATCTGTGTTTGATTTTTTTCAGGTTCCTCAAGTTCGTGTAGTAAATGTTATTAGGAGAATGAATGATGATCCTAGTCTTACTGTTACGTACCAAAAAATATAGGTATATTTTGTAGGCATTGAAAACACGCCTTTTCATTTAAAACATCTTTTGAATGCTAAAATTAACTCAAACTTTCACGAAACAGCAACTATATGACTTTCAGTGCACATATGTACTACAAGCGTTTAAGGTATCATCTAAATACAAACATTGTCAAATACAGCTCTATTGTTGTATGAAGCGCTATCGGTATCCACAGCTCATCTGTCAGAAAGGATATTCCACTTCTGAATACCCTGCTGGTCACCCGAAAAGCTACAAGTTTACTAATTTCAGCTCATTATCCCAGCCTTTCCCTTGCCTTGTTAGAAACTGCCGCAGCAGAACAAACTCCCTCAGAGATTTAATAGCAGCTGTTTACAGTACTGAAGAGCCATTAGAAATCATCTTTGCAGGGTGCTTTGTGGAGCCATTGGCTGCTGTAATTGCAGACTGATTTCTGGGGTCCCATTATTGGTGGTTGCCTGGCAATAACAGAAGTCACCAATAGGGAGGCTGGAGGATTCCACCTGCCTCACACACTGGAAGAGTGTCCAGAGCTGGGAAGACACAGATTCTTAGGAGAGGTTAAAAATTATAGATGTTTTTAGAGATTTAAGAATGCAGTCAAAGCTGGATTTTCAATGCAATTAGATAACTATGGATTTCATTTAGCTATTTATTTTAAAAGACAACATTAGAAGATGTCACATTTCATAAGATTTGTTTTCCTTTCATTCAGTTGCAAATGAAGGGCTTAATTCAGAACATTCTCTGTCAATCCAGGTTTTTAAACTGTTCTTGTAATTGAATCCTTTCCTCACATCATCAATGAAAAGTGTTACAGTGAGGTTCAGGGATGAGAGAGTCATTATCCTGTATGTACATTAACAAGGGAATTCTAGGAAAACCTGTTCGGAATTTCCCCAATGTGTTCCAGCTCACAGAAAACCACATCCCGTTCCCTGCGTGCTGACTGCTGAGTGACACTGGCAGATAAGGGCAAACAGGAGGGCAGCTGGAGCTCGGAAATCCCGGAACCACCTCTAGGGATTTGTTGACACTGTGGCCAACTGAATGTAATGCAGGTTTATACACCCACATGTGGGCCACAAACTCTTTCCCCTGCACAGAGCTCCACAATGCAGAGGGCAGAGAGAGCCTGTCAGGACCCGGCTTCTATTTCAGCAAGGCATCAGCCTCTTCCAGATTCCAGGCACTGTGTACAAGGCTTGTCAATCCACACAGCTCTATTCCAGAAAGAAAGGGAAAAAGGAGAGGACTGGTGTGTGAGAAGGAAGTCCCAGTTGCCAGACTGTCAGAGCTCACCCCAGAGGCTCGCTGTTATTCAGGAAACCTCCTAGTCTGAGGGTTGCCATAGAGATCCCCAGGGGGTTCCTATTGTTGATGGACATCCACTCAAATGTGAAAAGTGCACAATAAGAGAAATGGAGCCATTTAAAATAAGAGGGAAGACACTACAGACCTGCCCATTTTCAAAGACCAGAGCTGAAGACGGACAGCTGTTGTGGTTTATCATTTTACTGAGAACAAAAAGATCTCGCATGTGACTAGAATAGCACAACCTTTTAAAATTTTAAGATTACACCGGAATGAATGGGTCTCTAAGCTCTAACAAATCTTGCAGAATGTCTTGGCTTGGTCGCCCTCGTGAGAGGTGGTCGTGCAGTGGCGTTTCCCCTGTTGCTGCTGCAATCCCCAAAGCCATGCGCTGGGTTTGTCCTCAGACACTGCTGAATACGACATCGCCTGAGAGGGGACCACATGCCCGAAACAGTTAAGACAAAAAATCTCTGCAGTTATGATCACTGCTTCCAACATAACAGAAGGGCAGACGGGAGATATGATAGATAAGAGTTTATTCTGTGACGCTGGATTAGGAATATTTAGCATGTTTTCACCTTCCCTTATCTCCCTATCAGATACTGACTGCCAGGCTTAATCGAGCTCTCATGAGCCCTGACTTCCCTGCAGACAGCAGCTGTACAGCTGTACAAGCCCTGCAGTACAAGTAGAATCTGCGGTGAATGGGCGACGCAGCACAAACTCTCTCTAGACAAGAGACATTCTGAAAGGATGGGGAATTTCCAGAACAATAACTGTAGGCAGTATAATTTTTTTGTACTCCCACCCCCAAGGGCTCCTGGCACTGTTGCTCAGGTCAGCGTGAACACAAACTCGCAGCTCGAACCCGTCTGCCCCCTGCCCCCGTCGCCAGCAAAATGACACTTTGAGCATTTGTTTGAAAGCTAACAACCCTCGCAGTCGTGCTACAAAGTGCACCCTCAAGTCGCTCTAAAGACTCTTTAAGCATGCCTTTCTACATGCCTGGGGAGAGAGCTGCACAATTATGAGCACAATTATAAAAACATTGAAGCACAGCCAGCCGCCTTGCGCTTGCTAAACTTGAAAGTGACAATCCAGCCATCGCTGCCTTTATCTTTGATATGAAGAACTCTTTCAAGTATTGATGGCACTAGCAGGCTCATTAAATGCAATCCATCTGTCCTTAATGTGCAAGGCACTGAGTCTAATGGAGATGAAGGATGCCCTCCTGTGATACAGCAGGACTGTACAGTAGAACCATGAAAATCAGATTTACTGCTTTACTGAAGCCCTTTCAAATAAAGAAATATGGAACTGGTGACATCACTATTTATTTTTAACTAACTAAAGCACTTTGCTGCTCCTAAAAAGGGAAGAGCTTTCAAGCATTTTTACTTTCAAGGTGTCCTGTCTCCTTCACGTCTGCCTGTACCAATATAATACGGGAACGATGACAATTTATTGTGATGTTAGTTGGCAATTCGATCTGTGCAGGATTCACATACAGTAGATTGCCTATTCAAACCCTCACTCTGCCATCTCATAATCTGAAATCAAAGCTGTTGGCATCATTATTCAATTATAGTACAATCAGGCTATATGCAGGTCTAATACTGCACAGGGAATGTTTTTGAAAGCTTCCACCAGGTAGAACAGTTCTAGTGGTACAGGCTAATAAACTACAGTGCGCTCCAAACTATGTTTCTAATTAAATCAACATTTTCCCATTTGTTTGGCCACATTAATTTAGGAGTATGAAAGAAGCTGGCCTTGCACACAATGTCTTAACCCCATCCAATCAAACCCCGTCAGCCGAGCAGTAGGATGAAGAAGGCTTCAAATTCCACCTTTTCTTCTACATTCCATGTGTTTGAAAATTCCACACAAACATCGCACCAGCTGTCAATGCCGAAACTTTCAGCTTCTCCCTTGCAAAAATGATGACAGCCCTTCACATCAAGAGCCGAGCTTAAAAACAGAGTACAAACACCATCACTGACGCGAGAGCCGTGTGAATCACTGGGACGTCTCGCAAATATTAATCTGTTTCAATTAAGGGGAAAAAACAAACAGAAAGGGGGACTTCCTTGCATTGCTATTTCTTCCTAGAAGAGAAGCAAAATCTAAATCAAGAGAGAAGAAAAAAGCTTTGGAAATAAACTTGCCTTTCAACTGTTTGCATCAACATCTGATTAGAGGAGCCTCAGAGCTGAACGGAATACAGAGCTGTTATCTGGATGATTATTCTTATGTTGAAAGCCAGGTCACTACAGTGGTATAACAGTTCATAGTAACACATTGCAACAGTAGCTGCTTTTAAAGCTCAAAATAAGTAGGAATGGCTGTATTGTCTGAGGTAGGGGAACACTCCTCACATCCGCACTCTGAAGTTGGGTCACACCCTGCTTCCACTCTCCTGGTTCATGCCTTCTCTGTCCCTCGTATTCTCCCTCCAGTAGATGTTCCACACAGAGCTAATTAATTAAGCAAACATATTCATCAGCATGTTCTCAGGTGTGCAGCCAGCGATGAGCTGTTTATCCTTTCCCACACTCTCAGGACTGTGTCACTTAATCTCAGGATGCTTTGCATTAATCAAACAGGCTAGGAAAAGGCACACATACTGTACTCAGGGAAATGACAGGATCAAAACAAAACATTATTCCGTCACACTGTGGGATATCAGCACTATTACGGAATAATGTTTGTCTGTAGACTTATACATACTCCCCCTCACTTGGATCCCGCACAACCTCATCCTCAGCTTTGAGCTCTGCTGATCAGCCATTCATCACTGCCGTCCAGATGACTTGGGGTCAGAGCTTTAGCTAATTAAAAGAAACTCAAACAAGGGGAGAATAGTACATATTTTGACTTGTGTAAACATAACAAAAGATTTGCCAAAGGGATTAACTATTTGAAGGAAAGCCATTGCTCCTTATTTTTTAAACTGCATTGGAAAAAAAAAACAAGAATCCCACTTTATTGAAACATTTTCTGTCAGTTGCATATCTGCAGTTATGCAAACACCTCAAATCTCATTTGAATGCATATATGCACATCGCCTTGTCAAAGAAATCAGAAGTACCCTCTGCATGCCTTATTTAGGAACAGAACTTGCTTGTCAAAATCCAACCATGCAGGAACTTTTTGATTATGGAGACTACATTTATAAGCACACATGACAGGACTGAGGAGTCAATTAAAAAAAAAAGCTGACATGCTGCTTAAGAATATATGCAGATTCGTGTCGGCTCTCTGATAATTCACAATCCCAGCAGAAGCAGCGCAGGAACTGGCTTGACTTGATAGAGGGCTATCCCATTCGTCAGCTCCCCTCTTTAATGCTGTTCCTGGATAAGCTCTCCCATATTTATCTTCACCGTTTGTCAGACCAAACAAAAACTGCTCCTGGAGGGCAGTAGCTAATTCATCCTTCGGCTCTCCAGAAGTGAATCTGGATTAGGTCTTGTCTGCTTTTTTATAAAGACCCTTGTTTTCCTGTCTCTCTTCCATTAACTGAACGACAACCCGTTTTGCTTCCTGACGTAGCCTCTGTATATCCGATTGTTGTATTATAATTGCTGCCTCTTGTAGGTTGCCACGCCAAACAGCATTTTGAAATGAAACATTAAAAAAGAAGCAAAGAAACTCACAGGGCAAAGACGTCACATCATTATCAAACCTTACTGAATTGTATATGCTTTATTCTTTGGAAAAAAGGTTATAATAAATATTTTTTGGAAATAGCCAAAGATTTGCTACAATTTCCCTCACGAGATCAATAAAGTTTCTATCTATTTGCTAGAAAACTTTCCTCTGAAGATGAAAGGTGTGAAAGCAGCTACATAGAAATAATTTTATTACTACCATTTTGAAACCAACAAAATGAAGAAGTCCCAAAATGTACCCCATCTGTTTGAAAATACCTTTATAAAGTGTATATACTGTATAATAACATGTTAAACGTGCGTTACATTTTATTAACCGAAAGATTAAAACGCATAGTCACTAAAGTAGAGCTCAGTTAAGCAAAGTCTTTAAGAAAAGCTTAACAATTTAAACCTATCAATGCACACTTCTCAGAAGATCAAGGTGCCAAACTGGGTGTCTACAGGAGGAGCTTAGTCTCTATGCTCATGAAATAATGTCATAGTCACCAAAATCAGTTTTGTATCCCAAGGAATCCCAGTACATTCATGCTGACACCTTGTAACATGAATTTTCCATGAGTATGAAAAGGACCAGGAGCGAGGAGCAGCCCAGTGAGTAGGGAGCTGGGACTCCAAACTGTGACCTGGAGGCTAAAGGCCTCATATCCCCCGCTAAACCACTGAATGATCCTCATCGCCCAAAAGCAATTATCGCTAGACCTCTGGCCCACATCACACAGGCGATCATCTGAAACCGCACAGAAACCTCTCAAATCATCCATGTTAATGAAGATGGGAAAACAAATCTTATCAGGGGAAAAGAAAGTGGATCAGGATACAAGCAGGGAAAGCAGAATGCAATGAATATGAAGTCACTTGAACCTGGAGACGATGGGAGTATCATCACCACGCAAGCAGGGGAGCACCTGATATCATGAAAATGATATTGAAGATCTCCAGTGAAGAAAAGCAGACCCCTCCCTCCCACTACCTCCATACACACACACACTCCATTTCCCAGTCCACCTCCCACACCAGCACGAAGCCGCTCGGACTCAGAGAGGATGCAGAAGAGCCTATTAAGCCAGGCGAGCGCTGCAGTAATGACTTGTGTTCACAGGGAATCGTGGGGGCTGTGCCTGTCCAGCGCTTCAGAGCTGATTACAGATTAGCCAATACCCCCGTCTCCTCCAGTCTCCACTCAGCAACACATTTCCCCTCATCAGAGGAATTGCAGGGGGCTGCCCGGCTGGGGGGCGCCCAGTGAGTGGGGGCGGGTAGGGTAGGGAGGGCGAGGTGCCGCCGGAGACAGGCACTGATTCCATTTATTAGGGTTTTATCTAGCGAGAGGCGAAAGGGTGTAAGAGGTCACAGGAGGGAGTCACAGGCGGGTCAATTAATTCAGCTGGAAATGTTATTACAAGTCAAAATTTATTGTCGCAGGGCTGCATTAGCACAGGCACAGGGGACCCAAGGTCACACCCCCACTGAAAAAGCAGATAAATTAGAGACATCTGGAGAACAGAACGAGAGGGGAAGAGATTATTAATGCTGAAATTTAGAAGCCAGGGTCTAAGCCTCAGCCAGCGATGCTCTATAAATTAGGGAGAGATAAGGACTGAGGGCCGGGCGTATTAAGGGGAAGCGTTTTGGACTGAACTGGTGCAGGCAGGCTTTCAGTCCTCCCTCAGGTATTAGCACTTAGCGAGGGGATGAAGTGCATGAGGCACAGATACAGCAAGGGGCTCTCGGAGCAAAGCACACGACAGCACCGGGCAGGAAAACAGCCAAAACACTGGAGCTGGAAAAACAACAGAATCTACCAAGAACAGTTTCCTTCCCTTGCCCCTGCTTTCTATTTTTGTTTTGTTTTTTACTTTTTATTGATTTGAATTGTTTAACAATAAAACAAACGTAACAACTGCATTTTAAGCTTCCCCAATCTGAAAACCACAACATGCAAGGGTTGTTTGAAGGAAAATAAAAACAAGCTGCTTCTTTGTAACTGAACAAATTCACCTCTGGTCTTATAGATTTGCTGCTGCTTTTTCTAAAAATGCTAAAAAATCTATTTTCACAGTCTCCTGGCCCATTCTGGGGTTTACAATGAGGACTGTGCATCAGAGTAAAACAAAATGTAGTTGGTTAACCCCTTAACTTACTGGAAGAAAATTTAGACCAAAAAACACCTGCAGACATCTCAGCTGACGCTTCACTGAGCAGAAACTGAGAAAACAAGGAATTCATATTTTCCCATTCAAGAGTTTGACAGCTTAAGGGAAACATATCTGAACATGAGGACCATAACCTTTTCATCTACCATGTACATTATTGCATTCTACCATTGTACTACGTACATAACACTGCATTTTAGGTGTGCATCTCTTCTCCCTGTACTGCCAATACCAAAGCTAACACCAGTGTAACTGTGTGGACTGCGTGTCCGCATCAGAAAATTAAAGAACTGATGGACAATATTTGATGTGAATACCATTAAAATTATCTTTCTCAATTTAGGATTATATACCACACAGTGGTAATCCATGCCACCAGTCCAATGACTTAATTCTTTAGTAGCGAATCTCAGTTGACAGAAATAGACAGATAAAGATTTTACAGAGCCCTTCAGAAAGGGAGACCTTCTGGCCTGATCTTTCTTGCATGCAGACAGAGATGAGAAATGTTTCTCTTTTACATATAACTGTGATCACAGCCCTTCTCCTCTGTCTAACGTTAGGAAATGTAAAGAACGTCAATACCAGCTGCCCCTTCCCTACAATTAAGTGGCCTGACCTGGTCATCTTTCCCCAGCTGTGTGCGGTCAAGCGGCCAGGACCTCTGTCTGGACAGAGGGGTCAGGACAGTTCAAGAGGTCAGGCAGAAGCCTATAAACACTTGCAGTACATCCATAATAATTAGGAGGCCAAAAACGTTGATGGTCAATGACCTGTGGCCTTGTGGCCATGACAACTCTGAGGAATGCCTGTGTAATTTTGTCATCACTGTGGCAACTAGAAAGTTCCACCTTGTTCACTACAAGGGGCTTCTAACTTATCTGGGAGGACACATGACCCAGGCAAGTCAGTAGGTCGGCGCACTGCGTAGGTACTGATTGATTAAAAGCAATGGATTCTCGCCCATACTTCCTCAGGCTTGGAGGGTGCTAGACAAACGGAGAGCTCCAGTTCTCTCAGTATCTCGTCAAGGTGATGAATTAGACAAGTGGAAAAAACAAATATTCCTGTGTTGTTCAGTGAGACAAACTACTGGCAGCAGATACTTTAAGCAATACCAACTTGCAATGCAGAACATTTTTACTGTCTCTTTAAAATAATTTACTTGAGCTTATTCAGAGTCGTGTTCAAAGTTTTTATTATCATAGTGTAATTAAAAACATTTCTTGCATATACTTCCATTACATTGTCGGATCCACTGCTGAAAACTCACACCTACACTTATGTGGTCACATGTACTGGCTTCAGGTTTAAACGGAATGGCTTTAATTTTAGGTGAAACTAATATCTGGAATTAAGTTAAAAAATGTCTTTATTATACTTTTCAGTATGAAGAAAATTGGTTTGTAAGGAGATTGATGATTTAAGAGAGCAGGCCATATGCCGCTCTAAATGAATACACATAACCCTGCCAATAGTTATGTGGCTATAAAATTGAAGAAAAATGACCTTATCTCTCATGGGTTTGTCAAGCATATGATGAGGACTGGAACATGCAAACTCCCCACAGAAAGCACCAGGCCAGAATCAAATTCAAGACCGCAGAGCTGTGAGGCAGCATTCAGAACCAACATGCCTCTGTGCTGTCCTGGGACAGTGATGTGCTTTAAAAAAGGCATGTATTGAAAGAGGTCTTGTAACAGGAGATCTTAATTAAGCTGTAAAATGCTGAGCAGTCTTCAAGTTCAGCAACTGAAAAACATTATCTGGACAGTAAATACACTGCACTATATTTCGTTTTTATAGATAATGGTGCTTACAGTACACAGAGCGCTATCTAGGGGGTTGTGAAAGGATGTTATTTTAGCAGTAAAAATAAAATGTACAGCACCGCGGGTATAATCACTTAGATATACAAACCCTGCATATGGTGTGAACTCAGAAAAGCTCCCTCTCATTTTAAATATGCGTGTCTGCTGTGCCCCCTCCCCTCTCCCTGCACCACAGCACTACAGCTTTTTTCCTCTCGTGATTTTTTCTTCCCTGTCTGCTGTGATTTTCAGTGGGGCCTGTTACAGCTTTTCACAACCCGAGCAGCTTACACAAACATGTCTCTACAGCTCCCCCGTCTGCTAATCCTCTCGGGAAAGGAGAGCTCTGGTGGCGGCGGCTGTTAATCTGTGCCTCCTGGCTGCCTGCTCAGCTGAGGGCAGGACCTCTCCTCTGCCTCCCTCCCCTTGTCAGCCTGGAAGCAGACAGGGGAGCAAACAGCCAACCATGGTGGTTTTAAGATGCTGCACTTACCCCCTCATTATTTCCATCCGCCTCTCGAATTCTGTTTCACTGTTGCCTCCTAGCTGTCTCCCAGTCACTGGCATGCAGACTGTGCCCTCATCCCTGAGGAGAGGGAACCTGAACCAATCAGACTCCGCTTCTCAAGGAATCCTTGACAGTGCCTTTGGATCAAGCAAACAGCAACACAGAGAACAAACGCGTCCTCTCCTTTCTAAAGCAACATACAACTGTATTATCCCAATTCACTGTATATCTGAAGGGTCAGTTTCAGCGCTGTTTAAAGTGTAACTGATTCATTTGCAATGGAGTATTTTTTGAGGAACTCATTTTAAACCTGGCCAGAAAATTCATGTCTCTGCTCAGGCAGCAGACCCCTGAACCAGCATGGGGAGAATCAAGAAGACAGGCTGCAGGCTGCAGTGTGGTGCATGGTCAGACACTCAAAGCCAACTAGTGCATCTCTGTACGCCTCCAGGTGCCCCAGCAGTCACAGGGACTCCTCTTTGTCTAGAAGCACAAAGAGTCCCAGCTGACTCATTCCAACCCCTCCCTCCAGCAGTTCTGGGACAATGGCAGGGACCACGCAAATAATATATAGATATTGTTCCTTAATTACATATAATAATATCCACAAATACAGAGACACAGGCATAAATCACCATTGCACAGAGTATCTAAATCTCTGTATGCGTCACAAAACAATTTCTTCATAAGCAGACCTCTTCCCCACATTCCACTGCATGGCTTAAACTTAACAACTACAGAACTGAGTTCTGTAAAACAAAGATCAGTCAAATAATTAAGAAGCTGGATGTACAAAGTCCTTCCATGTTACATCTTACAAGGCCTGTTGAATGGAAAACCCTTACTCTTCAGGTTTAAACTGCAGGTTGTCTGTTCACAGGCCAAGGAATTTAAACATCTTTCTCACCATCACGCTGATTGAGAGAACAGAAAGGTAGCTCCCAGCCTCCGAAACCTCAGTGACCGCACATCTTTCTGATCAGGGTGCTGCAGCCTGACTCAGACTGCTCTTGGCAGTCTCCGGCACCTCTCCCAGCTCCAGCTAACTGGCGTTTACTCAGACTAATTGCTCAAAAAGGGACCACTGATTCAATCAGTATCATGCTTTCAATTTTTTTAACATCATTGCCAAGTCACAAACCATAGTAGACTTTGAAGACCCAAGCCATAAAGCAACAGCTTCACAGAGACATTAAGATGAAGGCATAGCTGCTGGCAGTCACACCATCCAAATGGCGTCTCAGATAGCGGAGCTGTTCTAACGGTGGGTGGATGTGGGTTACTTTCCCTCTCTAGAGCTGGCTGGGGCTCGAGGCTAAAAAGCATCACTCCGGTCTCATGTATCTGTAAACTGGCTAAGTATATTCTTAAAATACATTCTTACAATCCAGTCCTACAGCTCTGTCTGCAGAATAAACAGGTAGCGCAGTCTATGCAGGCACACACACACGCACACGCAAATAAAAGGGTGGCATACTCCAAGAATCTGCGCCAGCAAACAGCGAAACAGACACATGGACAGACTCTCTCTTTAGCAGGAAGTTACCACAAATAGCATATTCTGAAAACATGTCTAAATTACCTTATGTCTGCTACTAATGAAAAGTCTACAGTAGGGCTGCTGTTGGCATTGAGCTGTATATTAAACCAAAAATAATAAGACTTAAAATGAAGACAAATGTGAAAGTGAGAATTTTCCCTCGTTTCTTTGGCTGCCCTAAAGTTTCAGGACCCTGTAGCTAGTGGCTAAGTTAGACCAGGGTGGTCCAACTCCAGCCTTGAAATGCCAGTGTCCCTGTAGAGTGCCGCTCTGCTCTTACCAGTTTCAATCAGCTCATTGTCTGAGTAAGACCAATTCACCGACTTCTCCCAGCGATTCAGGTCTCCATGCTTAAAAGAGACCTAGGAAATCTGCAGGAACACCAGCTCTCCTAGACCAGTGCAAGACCACCCCAAGTTAAAAGTTAATGCGATTTTTTTTTTAGTTGGGCACAGGAAAATCATTGCTCTCTCCTGGGTTTTCTTCACTGTTAACTAGTACATTAACTGATATAAATGTATTGAGGAAAAGCTGAAACCATTTTTAAAAAACCTGCTCTCTCTTTTTATGGAAGATTTCTCTCTGACAGAGCCCTTGGCCCACATCGCTCCCTTCCTTTCAAAATAAACCTTTAAGCAGGAAGGTGGCTGTACATCAACTGGTCAAGAATGTGAAAATTCAATACAGGCTCTCCTACCACATGCAGCCCCGATCGGTGAAAACAGAGAAAATTGGCAGAACAAGTAAAAGCAGTATCAGAAGAATAAAAATGAAAATGTTCCCATGATTACAGGATTCTACTCTACCTTTTTAAACCCATGTTTTTAAACCCATATGTAAATCCATGTTTTACTACACCGCTCCAGTTCACTAACCAAAGCAAGCTGACTGCCAAAGCTTCACTTTCAAAAAAGCCTTTTAGCTTCATGTCTGAAGTGTACGTCTAAACATCCAGTTTTCACATCCACATCCACAAAGAATTATTTTTCAACCAATGAAAATAATGAAAGAAAAATATAAAGTCAAAACATAAAAGCAAAGGAGAAAAAAACTGCCTGCAAAAGTGAAGGCTTTTTCTTTTAGAAAGTACAGCACTGCTGTCTAATCACAGTGAAGCAAACTGGATTTAGATAGCACGGGTGAATGATTGAAATGACTGGGGTGTTGCGAGATAACTGGTGCATTTTCCAGTACTGTTATCCCTGAGGGATTTAGTGACTCTTGAAAGTACACAAGAGGGCCTTCAATTACAGACCTCACTTTGTTTTATCTGTAAAGTTAAAGACAGAGGGGGGCTCCTTCTTGAAAAAGAGGCAGCTCAAGCCATTTACCAAGTCTACCGTATGTCTGTGGGTTTCCCACCAGTTTTAACTTTTTAAAGGAACCACAGTGCTGGGAGAGAACTAAGCTACAAGTTAAAAAAATCTATTGATAGATGCTGGGAAAAGAAGAAAGTAAGAGGGAAAACACAACACTTAATTAGCTAAACCAGAAGAAAATCCTTCCTCGTCTAGTATTTGATATTTTAGCCTCCTTTCACCTCCCACATACTCTACTCTGTTTGCACTGCTAGCTTTACTTTTCCTCCAGAGGATTTTCTGTTCTGCAGCCAGAAAACACTTCAATTGATCTATGGAAAGTCTTGGATAGGAAAATACATGTGCATTCACAATAAATAGATAAATGGAAATGTAATACCTGTCCACACTCGATAGAATGATGGTATAGGCCACGTTAATCTAACAGATTTGAACAAGTGATTGACACATACAGTCATGGACAATGGTGACACATCCTCGGCTCAGAATGTTATGTAATGGAGACTACTATACAGTGGATAAGAACACTGTGCACTCCACTTTGTATAGCAAAGAAGTAGGAGCAGCTTTTAAAAGTTCTGTTTTGGACTGTGTAGAAAAAACATTTACACATCACATGTAAACCTTGTTTGTTGTCGTGTCGTGTTTACCGAACCGGCAGTGGATAAGTAGTGATACCAAGTCCTCACTTCCTTAACTAGTATCTAACTAGTATGGTGCAATTAACATGCTGGCCCTGAAAAATTTGTAGAGGTCAGAAAAAAAGCCCAAGGCTCAAATATTTCCGGCAAGGCCTTTCTCTCCTGGTCATCTGTTTGTGTGTTACATGATTTACAAAGGAATGGGAAAGGAATCACAGTACCAAAGTGCCACAGTATCTAACCCATTCTTTAAACCATGGTTCCGAACCTATTATATACGGCTAATGTTTTTTCAAACAAAATTATCCTACAGCAAAACAAAACAGATTTAGGATTATTGTACCTTTAATAGGTACACAGATGGTGCAATAATGTCAGTACAGCGATTTCCTAAGCAAATATTAAAGATGAAAGGGCCACACAAGCTATTTAAAACATTTCTGATTCTGAAAACTTTGGAACAGAAATTTGACATACTCTAGAATACCATGGAACTGATGCATATCAAAATGTCACAGCATTAGAACTCAGCTGTCTCTAGCATGTCTCGCCTAACACATAGTAATTCAATATGCTTTGAAAATGACTGCAAATAACCAAACACTACTCTTTTTAAAGCATCAGCTGAGAAAAAAGCTGGGCATTCTGCTGCTTACCACAAACCCTGATGCTTCTTATTACTTTTTCCATTTTCTTCCCAGCATTAAACATATAATTTAAGTCCAGAGATCATCTCTTTTTCAAGCAGTTCTTTTTGTGTTTGCATTGCTTAGGTACAGAAAGTAACACCTGACTAAGCTAAAGGTAGAAAACCAGGTATATCTAAAGCCTTGCATCACTAAGATCGTGATCACTAAGAAGAACAAAATGAAATAAATTGGGAAACATTCTTTACTTACTGAGGCTTTGTAGCAAGGATGACCAAGCCTTCATCTCTATCATGTTTGTCCAGTCCAAACCAGCACACTTGTGATGGGTCTAAAATTCAGACCTGAACGTTGCCATTTGCTTTAGATTTTTATCCCTGTAATCAAAGCTCTCTTGTGTGCTGCATTGGATTCTTTGCAGCATCTAATCCAAGCCTCCCACTGAGCTTGATAACTTAACTTCTAGTGTTTGCTTTCAGTCGAGCACAACTCCTTTTCTCTCACTCTCCACTTCGTTCTTTTCCTGTTACTCCTTTTGGGTATGAGATGGGCTTAACCTACAGTAAGAAACCAGGAAAGTTGTTTTAGAAAACCAAATTCATTAGCTCTGTGAGAAGGCAGCAAAAAAAACAACCCTCTATGAGCTCAATGCGTTTTGCCTTCCTGGATTTGTTCTGCATTTAGGAGGTGTCTGTGTGTGGGGTTTTCCTTTCAATTTCTTTTGCTTTGCCTCCCTCCTTCTTCTTCTCCTGTTCCAGTTCCCCCTGAGCCCTCCTCCCTCTACTTGATAGGAGCCTTGTCAGTAGCTCTGGAGTTGTGGGTGACCTCTCACCCACAGCTGCTAATTAAGGCTCCACAGTGACAGTTCAAGTGCCTTGCATCAAGTTTGCTGAACCAAAGCATCTAATTGGGGCCTCTTTTCATTCCTCAACAGCAAGCTCAAAGATTTTTCAGACCTGGGCAACAACAACAGTGACATTCCCTCCTCCCCTTCTCTCTCTCTCTCCTTCTATTCTTTTTTGTTTTGTTTACCAAAGGACAGTGGGGAAAAAAAGGAACCACATTCTTTCTCCAAACCGTCTGCCAGTTTCAACAATACTCCCCCAAACAAACCCTGTCCCAGACAAACTGACACCTCAAAATTCCTGGCTGTACACTCCCTGCAGCTACTGACATACTGCCCAGCACTGAGCAGGTCAGAGGGTATCCTTTAAATAAAACACACTCAGATCCTCAGATCCTCCTCTGCCTCCCCGTCTCCTCCAGTCCCTCTGCCTCAGACACATTCCCTGCAAGTCTGCACCAACCCCTGGGACTGCACTGCCTTGTATCTAGAAAGATGCTGCTTCCCTGTGACGTGCCAAGAAGCCTGTGGTAGCCAGTGCCAATCCACCACACACAGTCAGGCCTACAACTCGCTCTTGCCCACAGACAAGCAGTTGGGATCCACTCACAAGCAGCGAGACTCTCTTGAGCAGCAAATTCACAATTTAACAGTTTCTATGCTCATGCTCACATATAAGCAGGAAAAGTTCAAAGGTGGTGATTTTCATAACTTATTGTCAGACATTTGCATGGAATGTTCCCACGTTTATCAAGGTATTCTTCTGTATTTTAGTCTACATTGACTTGCCAATGTAGATTAATGGTGTATTATGGAAGATCAGAGAATTATCAGTCTAGTGCAGGAATATAAATTGGAGAAATCGGAGGCATGGTGAAGCTCAGTAAGACAAGTGTAAGTTATGCCGGCTGATCACAGTTAAGAGACATGTAAATGAGAGGGGCCATTTACTTTCTGCTGTGCAAAGACACTCTCATATTCCCTCAACATTTTTTCCCTATAATGTTTCCCATGGAGAGATTTTCTAGCCTGGCCTCACCCCATCTACCTTGTCTGGGTGGGACGTTACTCCAGAACGCTGTGTCAGAATGTGACCTTTCACCCTGGCATTGCCTACACCTGCTCAGTACTGTAATATATTGAGCAGGTGGTGGCTGCAAATGGAGAAAGGTCATACTTTGATGGATTTCCTTTCATTATGGCAATGACCTTGCACACAGTGAAAAATCTTTGGGCTTTAGTCTTCTCCACCAAAGACAAGCTGGAAGACAAGTTGTTAAAGGCCAGGATCTCCATTGTAAAATGTCAATTAGCTGTACAATTATAAGTAGTCTGAAGCAATGCAGAGAAATACTGCACCTGTCACAAATAAAAACACACGTTTTAGAGCTATTTAAAGAAATCTCCTTGATTATTATTTCTGGTTTTAGTGATCTTGATCGGAGTTACATTTTGTTTTATTAAAAACAGTGCTAACTGTAAATGACACTGGAAATAACAATAAATGTAAAATGACTATGAATGATATTTTAAACACTACCTTCCCTTCTCCCCATTCACCCTGACATTTCAGCAAGAAATTCTTTTCTGAGTGGAAGATCCCAAAGGAGCTTGCAAAGAACATGGGATCATCTGTAACTGGGCTAAAGAGCAGCTATCTCAGAATCCTGCCAAGTGTGGATGTCTTGTCAGTTCACTGTGGCCATGACTTGGGAGAAGTGCCTCTTCTTCCTACTCACTCTGGTAACCCACGCTGAGGAGAAGCCACTTATTTCAGAGCCTAAGGTAATGCTTTTCATTTCAACGCAGCACAGCCAATCAGAAAGAGAGCACAGATTCGCCATGTTTCAAAATCTTGACAAACATGTCAGGTGAGAGACTCTCTCTCCAGTCGCTGCATCTCCACTGTTTCTGGTTTCATCCTGCCCATCACTGAGACAGAGACAAAAATCCCTTTCTTTTTGGAAGGAAATTCATGCCGGGTTTCTCCTTGCTGTGACTAGTGAAAGCTGCCTCTTAACTCACAGTTTATCCAGGATGCAATTAAATGCTATATATAATATAGTGTTCCATACCTGGAATATGCTTCATGTGAGTGACAGATAGACAGGTTTGCATTTTACATTCTTGTTGGGCCACAGGAATCAAGTGAAATCGATCGAATCCTTTTTCATTCGGTCTGCAACAGGGCTGAGGATGTATCCCAGCTTTCGGCACGTTCTTGATCCCTCCTTGCCCCCCCCCAGCTGACTAAAGAGCCCGTCACTGGAGCACCAGTGATCTCCAGCCTCACTGAAACCTTGAGGCGAGCAGGACTAATGAGGGGCTGGCTTACTGCAGTCAGGGTCTAGAAACAGCAGATGCTACAGAGGTGAAATATCCTTAGGAAAAAAGAAGAGAGGAGAGGGAACAACTGAAATGAAGGTTATCCTGACGAAAACTGCTGATGTGCATGTTGCCAGCCTCTTTAATTAGGGCTGCCAAGAGGAACTCCTCACTGCCTGCAGGCTCCGTCATAGCTCAAGGGCCACAACTCAGAGAGCCCTGCTGTCTGGTGAAGTCCTCAGCTGGAGCCCTAGACATAAAGAAGCTCAGCGCACTGGAATAATCTCCACGAAACCAGGCGACACCAGGCTATTATCTCTAATTCAAGTGATGGATGAAAGGTATTTTTAAAATATTAACTCGCTGTGTTTGGATTGTACAGTTTTTTTTTATCTCAGATTTCATGTAGAACTGTTTATTGTGGGGTCGAGCACAAGAAGCTTTGGCTTAACCTGCTTGGCTGAGGGCTGACCACCTGGCCCTAGGAAGAGGAAGTCAGGAGCCCCATGCAGAGAGAGACGTTGGACCAGAGGGATCTGGACACAGGGTGGAGGAGGGAGGCAGAAAGACGAAGGTGAGAAACAGAGACAGGGGCTACTGTGGGATTTTTTTTTCAGGAAGTGACATCACAGAGATTTGCAAGTTAGAGTAGCAGAAGTCAGGGAGACCTTGGTTGCTGTCATTCCTCTTAAAATGTTGTTAATTTTTATTCACAACTTACATTAAAGAAGCAATCATTTAAGAAATCAATTTCAAGTACAAGACCTTAATTTTTCAACTTTTGCTCCCCACAGAATCACAATGGCATTTCAAAGTCTATCTCAGTAATAAGGGAAAAGAGAACAACAAGAGCAACCTTTCCATTGGACCTCACACAGTTTCACACATTGAGCCTGAAACAACAACAACAGATACTACTGTGAACATTTACTCCTTTGTAAATATGCAAAGAAACTGTATATCATAACAGATCACTGCGCAGTCTTCAAATTTAAAATGGTGGAAATAAAGTACAAGTTACTATTGGATTATACATTACCTTGTCTTGTTGCTCCCAGAATTTCATTTTAATGATTACATTTTGACCTAATAATGGACAGTTATAAATACTGTGATGTATCACTGTGCATTGCTGTCCATCGAGTGAGCTCACCTCATGTAAAGCACGTATTCCTCATCATGTGCACCGTGTTTAGGAAATACATGTGCAGCAATGCATCCATTATGCATGCATCATATATCACTGCTTTCTACGGGTCAGTGATGCTATTTCTTCTGGGCTTAGTCAAATGCCATCACAGCTAAGGAAGATAGCGACCTTCAAGGAATGAGGGAAGCGTTAGACTTTTTACACGCATTGTAAATGTCCCCCCTCTCCCCTCTGATTTCTTCCCCTCTTACAGAATAAAGAAGCAAAAGCTTGAATTAACTCAAACACAATAAACTCTAGACATCCCAGAGCCGAGCAGTGCTGAAAAAGAGAAAAAAAACATAAAGCAGTGAAAAGAGGAAAAAAAGATTTGGGCTGATGAAAGCCATGCCTCTTTTTGGAATGAATGTCCTCTTTCTCCTTCCCCACTGCCAAACCTTTGACAGATCTATTGTGTTGACGGCAAAGAACACGTTTTTATCACTGAGAGCTAGACAGCGAGAGCCGCCCTGACCCCATAATCAGTCTGAGGAGAAACAGAAGACGACTTGTATTGCCCTGTCAGGTCAAAGGGCACGTGGAGTCAGCCATTAGCCTCTCTCCGAGTCGGATTCCTGGGATTCGTGCCCAGAAAGGCATCTGCCATCAAAGTGACTCTTCTGTGAGGTTCTTCAGCGCTACAGACAGCCATCCCTGCCTGTTCATCTACACCCAGCGCTGCGGAGTGCGTGCCGCTCTTGTGCGGCGAAACCTTGCAGTGCCTTTTAGAGAGCCTCTGAAGTTCAGCTCAGCACAGCTACACTAAACAAATGTCGAGCCTGTAAGACAGCAGTGTCATTTCTGCCAGTCACAAGAAGCATAGGGAAGGTAAAGGGTGAAGCATAGGGAAGGTAAGTATTCTTTAGGTTTAAGTATTGCATCAAACAGTATTGCATCAATATGCGACTGGAAGATTGATATTTTGTTTGTATTTTTTTGCTTGATTTTTATTTTACCAGGTCCTAAGAGCCCTGTCGTCTTGTACTGGCAGTAAAGGACACACAGGTAGGAGTCACTTCACCAGCAAGCGAAAACACACAGCAACACACAGCTGCACACGGAGGGCACAACTTCACAACCTCAGCATGTCTGTTTAAAGACTAATAATCAAACAGCCAATTAATACTGTCTTCAACATGAATGGTAAATAGTTTGTTTTTAAGGATTTACACACAGGGTCATTTTATATTGGATGGAGTGACTGTTAGAAGCCCTTTACAGTACATGCAGTCCACTACATGAGTGAGTGTCCCACTGACTGCCAGGCACACTGTGGACGGCCAGGTTGTACAAAGCCCACGGGGGCCAGGATGCAGGTGTAGGCAGACCTGCAGTGAAGCTGAGCCACTGAGTTTCCCCTGTGTCCCGAGCGCCTGAGAACTGGCTGCTGTTGGGTGTTTACAGCCAGAATACCTCACCGCGGATCTGATCACATCTACCTGGTGACCTGCAGTCGGCTATCACAATTCACAGGAATCTTGACCAGAAATTGTGCATTTTTAATTAATTCTTGTATTTGTGAAATTAAGAAGCATTAATACAGCTGTTTGAAAAGGCCTATGCGGAGTACCACTAACAGTGCAAGGAATGAAATATCAATCTTGCTTATGTTTCAGTGCAGGATCTGTTCCTGCTTCTTGTTGTGAATTTTACCATTCAGTATTTCCATTTTGTCCCGTCAGATTTCCATCCCCAGAATGCAGTTTCATTTATTTTGGTCTTTTATTACCATTTAGGCCCACCGTAAATTGTGATCGGGATAAAATGACATTTAGACAGTTAAGAGGTGCAATAAAACATTTAAATTACCAGGCTAGTGATATCAAGCCCCTTAGGAAGGCCACTGCTTTGTTTTCTGAGTAGTGTAACTTTACAGGAACTAAACAAAAACAGTTTTTTCCCTTTCCAGTTCTAACAGGACCCAGAAAGGCCATTTATAACTCTCTACAGTGAGAGCACGATTTAGCAAAAAGAATAATGAATTGTCAGCCAAGTCCTGAGGAGGGAGGAAGCTTGTGTCAGGCCATCCAAGACTCCAAGACAGTGGTTTAAACAGGCTGCTCAGACAGTCTGAGAACAGTGCAAACTGGCTCCACAGTGAATTATCTGCAATGCATGTGATTCAGAACTGTGCGCTGCATTCGGCTTTGTCAGCAGTTAAAGTATTTAATATAGAATAAGGAACACATAACCATTATGGACACCTTGCTCAGACCTGTACCTGACTGTTAGTTTATATTCAATGCTCTTTAGCTATGGTAATCAATTAGGGATGCACAAAAAAGTGATATGTTGTAATGCTCAAATTCTGTTGTAAAACATGCCAAAGCAATTTACATTTAACCACAAATCAGAACTAAAATGTTTTATGGCTCTGGATTTTTTTAATTACTACAAAATCAGATAAGCAACACCTGGGATGAGTCAATTTGTTTGTGCCTCATTTCATCTGTGTTTAAAGCTTTATTTACAATTTCATAGTTTATTCAGTGTTTAAAAGACAGTTCTATGATGCAAACGCGGAAGAACATTTAGTCACTGTCCACTGGCTCTTAGCAGAAGGCACCCAGAGCTGTCAGATAATGAAGACATGTTGGCAAAATTATGCGATTTTGCTCGGAAAAGTAAGGAAATGCACGTGTTCATCCGATGTTACTTGATACTCAACAGAGCTGCAGCAGATGGTATAGCGCAAGCAAGCTCTACGAGACTTAACTGGCTTTCACAAAAGAGGGAGGCCGAGTGATTCCTTTAAAACTAAATATTAGTGGCTTTGAAAGTACCCGAGTGGAGCTGCACCCACTGTAGACCGCTAACTCTCTACAGAATAACTCTACAGGCTTCACATGACCCCCTGCTGCTGCAAGAGGGGCTCCTGTCGCGCCGCCGCGGGCCACGTGACCCCACCCGCGCTTGCTAGAGGGCTGCGCGGACGGGAGAGCTGTTGAGCCAACAGAAAGGCCAGCTTAACACCGATTCTGGCACTTGGCAACCAGCTTTAAAAAGAGGGAATGAAAACTTTTTTCGCGCCCCCTTTTTCTTCTGTTGCCTGCAGGGTCAGCAGCCCTCCGCCAGTGAAACTCATTATCGAGTCACTTCATTTCAATTCAAAGGGGACGGGAGCACGAGTGTATTAGGCATTCCGGTGCCGTCACGGCGAGAGAATGGCTGATTGGAAAGGACAAGGAACCGCGTTCAAAGTGACACCACTTTATAAAGAATGACAGCAACATTACAGTCTTTAAGCTCTCTAGGAAGGGCAAAAATACTCTCTGGAAAGCTCTGGGCTAACATGACAAGTAAATTTAATAAACATGAGCCTAAGTGTGTCAATAGGTGGCAAAATGAAAGAGGTTATGTAAATGAATGGAAAGACTGACAGAATGGAGTGGAAGAGTGGGGGGTGACAAGAGAAAGGAGCCCCTTGTTTAAACCCCCTCCTGAAGAGAATACTGGGCAGCCCTTTCGTAATTATTAAACAGTAAATTGCTTTTCATCTGTGTGCCCCTAAGTAAGAAGGGACCTCCTGGATCTTGACCCCTTTGAGGCTACTCTACATAGCTATAATGCGTAAAACATCAAATTTACTCAAGTCCCCCAAGGTATCTCACAAAACTCTCCTAGCTTGTGTTAAAAACACTTACTTGAAAATGTGACTGTTCGTTCCATTTATGCTGAATTAGCAATTAAAGTGGTATTATGAACAGTTCTTTTAAAATGATACCAGTTTGACGCCTTATATTTAAATGTTATAACTGCTGTAGAATACCTTTTTTAAAATCACTGTTAAAACCCTATGAAAGCTCTTGGAATGAAAATGACTCACACAATTTATGCATTTTTATCTGCTCCTAAACAGCCCCTTGCATCTGAGCAGCAATTACTCACACGGAAAAAAAAGTCACGCTGTTAAATGCGATTCGACAGTCCGGTATCTTAATATCCGCTTTCCTCTCCTTCTCTTAAGGCTGACGCCTAGCTCTCCTTTTCCAGCAAGCTGTGACACATGAAAAAGTAAAAAAAAAAAAACGGTGTCTCCACGCTGTAATTAATTTGCGCCACTCTCTGTGAAGTCGCTGTCCTCACGGCAAGTGAGTTTTCGCCCTTCAAATTGCTTCTAGAGTATTAATTAGCCAGGGGTCTATCCTAGATATTTCAGACCATGAGACAGAATCCCAAAAAAGAACAACCACCAGAACAAAGCAAAAAAATACCAATAAAAGTGCCATCACATTATGTATGCAAGGAGTTACACAGCTTGACTTTTCAGACATAATCGCTTTAATTACCATGATCACAGGCACAGGCTTCTGCAATGCAGCTGAGACCACTACAATTTATTAATATCTACCAGTAATTCCCTTCTCTTTCACCGATGATCACTTCTTCACACACAAATTTGTTTTGTTGCTTCTCTTATGTACCGTTACACAAGAGACTGACTGCAAGACAAGCCACAGAATGAAACAGCCTGTCAGAGAGCTCGCAATGACCTGCTTCTTCTTCGAGAGTTGGAAGTTTGAGCCAATGCTTTATTGCTCAGGCCCACCTTGTGCCCATACAGAACTACAAGTCAGCAGAGAAAGAGGTGGAATCCAACTCTCCTACTGCTGGTGACATTTCAGGCACATACTACAGAAGGAGAAAATAATGTTGGAGGGACTGATGCACCTAGTCCTGTCAAAATGAATAAGACAGGTGTGCAATTGTCTTTTGACAGTGTTAGTTATATGACATTACTACCACTGCAGGTACAAACAGACATACTCCTTTAAAACCTAAACTGTTCAATTCCTAAAATTTAAAAAGGGAAACTTTTAAAAACTCCTACCTGAAACACAACATTTTATACAGTTTTTAATACCACAATTACAGTGAGTGGGACTAAACGTTTAATACAGTTGATCGCCGAAGCCCAGACCTAACTGTGACACATGAATTGTAAATTAAGAGTTCTTTAATAGGAAAGTAGTGCAGCAATTTATTACACAGTAAAGTCTGAGTATTTTGTTATCCATTAGTCATTACAGTGATGTTTGCAATGTCTTATAGGTCACTTAGGTTGACTATCATTTTAGAGCAAACCTAATTCCATTAGTCAACATACTGAAAGTAAATGTAGAGATCATTCTGAGTGTGCTCTCTTCCATGAACACTGTTTGGATTAAATTTCTGTAAGCGTAAGAGAAAGTACTGTGTGAAGGATAGAGAAAGAGCCTGTAATGTCAGGAACACAGAGGGCAAAAGGCCTGCTAACAGCAGTGCTGAAACCCACGAGCTAATCCAGCCGGGACAAGACCTTATAACTTGGTTAAGGGCACCTGCCAGGGTCTGAATAAAAACTTTCCATCTAGCTCCTTTGTAAAGACACACTGCAGAGTAATTGTCCGCTTTGTGTGAAAATCAGCAAACCTGGCAGCATTGAGCTTTGGAGCGCATAGCTATAATGGCACTGCTTTACCTGTGAAAGTTTTTAAAGTCCTCAAACACTGTTGCAAATTGCTTTTATTAGGAAATTCTGTCAATCCCATTATGTGTGCTCTCATTCTAAGGTGATAATTTTGAATTTTTTTATGGATTTCTATGTGACATTGTCACTGAGGGAACAGTTATCAGTGAAAGGAAAATGATTCTCATACAGACTCAAGGGATGTGAAATTAAAATACACATATATAACATACTCATACATGAGATTTATAAACTCATATTTGCTGCTGGAGTGTGAAATAACAGGACAGCGATATATTTAAGTCTTAAACAGCAGGCATTTTTTTAAAATACATTTATGAGATGTATTATAAACTCCCTGAGGCTGAGGCGAAACTTTGTTTTCTTAAGCAGCTCAGAAACATGCATGATGAAAATATATATTTGCAAAGACAAAGACACAACAATATAGCAGATTCCTGAAAACTGCCGTCTGACGATTTGGAGCCTGGAGTTGCAAATTCACACATGAACAGAAGCCTTGTCATTAGCGCGATGCCAAACCCGAAGTGGCTGCTTCTGAACTACAATCCAATAAAAGTGCTGCCCGCCTATTTATCATCTTTGAGGCTTTTTATCATCCGTGCAGATGGCTGCTACCTTTGGAAGGCACAGCAGTACACTGGCACTCAGGGCTGACTGCGGCTTAACTCGACAGACTCTGCGCCCCCACCGGCGCTGGAGGGGCCCGGCTGCTCGAGTCAGCGAGCACCCTTGGCACGCCTCTGCCCGGGCACTCCTCGAGCCACTTCCCCCGCCAACCCCACCAGCGTCCCCTCCAAGCCACCCCCACCCCCGCCGACATCAAGCCAGACATCAGCCCTTCTACTTTCACGGACCCGATACGACTAAACAGTTGCATCCAGGTTCCAGATGATCTTAACAGGATGCAAAAAAATCCTCTCTTCCTTTTCCGAGCTTTGCCAAAGTGTATGTTTGGATACAGGCAGGCTGCTTTTTGGCAGAGTGAGGAGTCCTCAAAACATCATCAGCACTGAAAAAAGGAAAAATCGCTTTGGATGGTGATTAATTACACTCCGTTATTAACTTGATAGCAAAGGTTGAAATGTTGAGAAAAATCCCCAAAAGGCTCATCTCAAGCAATATATCTGCTATTACTGCAATGAGAAGGACGACAGCCGTCTCACCTAAAGACACTCTCTAGCCCTTGTCAGGCATAAAAAAGGAGGACGCAGTCTGAGTGATCATCTTCAGGACTCACTTCAGCTGACATACTTGCCCATTAGAAATGAATGAGGTTTTAGATCCACAGCTTGGGAAAAAAGGTTGAGACCATTAGCCTGTGGCAGCCTGCTTTGATGTTGGAGAACAGACCTTTTGCACTACCCAGAATGCTGAGCGGCAGAATTCCACTTGTTCCTGCTCCAGAGTGGTGGCAGCCAAGATGCCAGGCCAGCAGCCACCTGTCATGGGGAATTTGAGCCCTTATCGCTCAGCTCACTCCCCCTAGCCGGCGGTTCATGCGCTTGGCTGGTGCTCTCCTCCTGCTCCCAGCCTCTGCTCCATGCAGGCTTCAGAAGTCGAACAAAAGGCTTTATTGCTGCATCGGCACAATACCTTCTCCACCTCGACTGGAAACTCTCTCACACCTCCTCCCTGTGCCAGCCTGGGTCAAGGCACCAGGTCTCCAAGAACGCCAAGGCCAGGAAATTAACAATCAAGGAAGGTAACAGGGCTCCAATCCATGAATTGAACATTAAATTTGCACGCCATTTTTTCATTTTCCTGCTTTTTTAGGCCAAAATAAAGTTTATATTTGTTTCAAATAAGATTTATTACAACTGTCATCGACTAAAAAAATGAGCGAATTCCAACAACGCACATGAACTGAGGTAAGTATTTATAACTAAACGTTCATAATCAGTCACAGATGAAGGTGTGCTTTTTGATTCATTAGGAGCAAATCTAAACCACTTCTAGGAATACGTACGTAAAATGGATAAAGTCTTTCTGCATCTTATATAAACACTGTATTCGTCCTGACAAGGCAGTGGAATCTGTTGCCTCAGGTATTTGTTTGCAAAGCCTCCAGGCTCTGAATTTTCATCATCAATGGCTCCAATTGGAAACTACAAAGTGCAATTTCAAAGCACGGGAGCCACAGAGGAGTGCGAACGTTCCCTGTACAAACCCACCACCATCTGTCTCAGTGTCTGAGCAAGCAGAGCACAGCGAGAAGTGGCCTCTTATTTAGCGAGTGTGAAATTAGCCTGCTTTGTGGCGGCTGGGGCCAGGGGCCGGGGGGAGGGGCTCCCCAGCCCCTCCAGATGGCAGAGGTGTAGAAGGGAGCGTGCTCCAACCCTCAATATACAATGGGGAAGGAGGTCAGCTGAGGTCCATCTTCCTTGACCTCCTTTCTCCTCGGCACAGTAATTGCCCTCGAGTGAACAAACACGCCTTTTTCTCCCTGGAATCACCTTGTGACGTCCACAAAGCCCCTGGAATGACGTCTGAACTTCACTCACACCGCCTGAACCCTCAGCCCTCCTTTCTGACCTGTGACCTAACCTTTAGCGACCTCACTTTTTCAGCATGCACCCTTCCACCCCCAATCAATAAATCATGTCCATCTGACACGTCCAGTGAGTGATCTGCTACCCCACACCTTGTCATGAAGGTACCACTCAGTACTCCCCTGCCCTATTAACCACAATCATGAGCACCAAAGACTTGTAAGGCAGGATAATCCCGTTTGTCTGATTTGTTAAAACAGGATTCACATCAATCTACTTTACTTTGTGTGTTTTACAGCTACATTGACAACTACGTTTGCAGAGGAGGTCAGTTTTCCTGAATAAATCTATTTTGGGGATTGGGGAGTACAGAGCACATCCAGGATCACTTTGGAAAAATAAACAACTTGTTAAAACAATCTCAGCTTCTTTATCAACAATCATGTTTATTTCCAAGCCACATTAATCACCCGATATGTTTAGAAGAGGCTTTTGAAGAAGAAAGAAATTGGTGAGAAAGTGAGCTTACTTTTTCAAAAGCTTTTTAACACATTCTTTAGAATGCAATCCAAAATATGTACAGAGAAAAATGTAACGATACTGCTCACAGCCTGGGAAAAGCAGTCTGGCTTATCCAGACATTTGTGTTTTTGCTTCCAGGCTAAAATGTTAAATCAGAATGCACCCAAAGATTGCCATGGCAGAAGACTGATACAACCTTTACACACCTTCTCTGGATCTCTCGTATAAGAGTAAAAGCATATTTCCAAAGAATCAACATCACTTATTTTACATCTGTCTGTATCTCGTCTACAGATTCATAAGGAAAGCAGTACTTTATGGGTGGGATTTTGGACTTGAAATATCTAGATTTTGTGAAATGAGATTAAACATTTACACTGATATGCACACACACAAAATCCATTCAAACAAGAGA